>NC_079169.1:66529322-66884322 GCF_947568905.1 Ostrea edulis | reverse complement strand
AACAATCCGGCTTGGCTTGCTCTATACACTAACAACGAAGTTATATCGACCGATCTTTTTTATTTGAAGAACGGGGTAAGCCGTGTGTTGGTACAACGTCGTGTCTGATGTTCTTATTGATTCGTGTGCTTTTTGAAGTAATACTTCAATTGTAGTCGAGTTATATTCATTTTCTAGATTAAAAAACAACATGACTGCATTTTTGCCACCAAATTTGTTGGCTTTATTCGCCGCAAGAGACCCTATACAGTATCTACCACCAGTAGCCAAATTAGGTTCCGAAAAGAAACGTGTGCCGTATCAAGGAGTTTCGATATTCCTAAAGGAATTTGAGGTAAATTTTTTGTTGTTGTGAATTTGCTTACGAAATATTTCTGAGGCAGTTTTAAAAACAATGAATAACATTCAAATACATGCACTATGAATTCAACTTACAATGTTTCCAAGATGGCGGAAACCAGTGTTGCCATTATATGCAGTCTAATCTAGGCCTACTGTAAAGCTATAGGTCCTTTGTGTTAGTCGAGCGGTGCCAGCCATAGTTAAAGCATTTGTAAAGTCATTCCATTGCAGGACGAAAGAAGCAGATAAACTTTAAATCCGTTTTCTTATGTTTTGTCCATAAAATAATGTTAGACAAAGCAAAACACTGCACAAAAGCACATGCTGAAAGCTCACACCTAATGCCTGCACAAGAATAACAACTCCTTGTGCTTTACATCCCTTCTGGCAATCAAACTATTGTTAGTATAACTAAGGTAATACTGTAACTTGCCTGTGCGGTTAATTGCAATGCAGTATTTATGATCAGTATTGGTAAGTCGGTGTTAGCTGCATATAAATAATTCACACATTCTCTCCATTAGATTAACATAATTTAATCGAACATCTCCACCTAAAAGAACAACATTGATCTCGGCTTCAGTTATTACGATAAATCCCAGGTGCGCTTTGTTTCTTGATAGTAAACTATGATATATTGAACACGTCCTGATGTCAGAAATAGCTGTATGTCGCAACAGAGCAGTATTTTCAGTCTGACTCGCACATTCACGGTGGATCAATGCTTCGCTGTTAGGAGTTCTCACAGTACAGAACTAGTGAGCTACATCATCATAATATAAATAACATTTCAAATTGATTTTTTTCTTAACCAAATGTATCATCGTATTACAATTTATTTGGATTCACACTTGGCTTCATCACTGTCACAGTGGCTTATTATCGAGAGTATTTAGATAATGATTTTATTGATTTTCATATTCAAATATACAGCAAATAGCTTAAATAAAGCAGAAATTGGTCGCTGTTATTAGATTGCATGGCCAGAGATGTCAGTGCAACTCATTAGGAATTCGGCTCCTTGTATGGATTGAAATCTGTGTGTGCACACGAGGTACAACAGAAGTACCACACAGTGGGTAGGTGTAGTTACTAGACCAAATGACACCATTTACAAATTTCTTCACAACTAAGTCTATAGAAAATTATATTTGCATACCATGGAAGTTGACAAAAAAATTCTGAAACTTATTTTTGCTTTCCCAAGTTTCTTCAACAATCAAATTTAGAAGTAAATGAATCATACTGTAAAATTATTACAAGGAGAAATATTGGAAATTATTTGAAAATGATCTTACCCTGGTGACAAAGTTCTTTGACAGTGATGTAGCAGAGGCACATTGCACTCTGTGTCTGTGCATTCATCATCATTGTTGCAAGTTTTCCCATCAATGATGTCGGTATCTTCAGGTTCTGCAGGAATAATGTTGACTGTGATGTCGGTGGGGCTCAGTTGGGACTGGTTCTGGACTTCTTGGTAGGAGGGGGGCTCTATAGAGCTTTTCTTGCCCGTCTTGTTGCCGGTGGGGTTGCTGGTCGTGATCTCTGTGTAGTTCTGTTGCTTATCTGAGGATTTGGGGTTCATTTTGAAAATGTTTGGAAGACATGTTGATTTGGTAGAGTCCCCATTCCCGGTCCGTGAAGAGTCGGACACAGAACTTGAGCGACCAGTGTTGGGTTGAGATTTGCTTCGTCGGATACGTTTAGCCGCCTGGATTCGTTCTAACCTCTGAGATTCAACTTGATCAATATCCTTAGGCTGTCAAAAAATAAATGCAAAATACAGACTTAAGTTGAAGAACATATCTCAGTGGGAAAACCAACATCGGAAACAGTTTATACTCAAACTGAAGAATGGTGTAAGGGGAGAGCGCAGCAAGAATTCTCTGATAATGTTTGAATGGAAACCAAGTAAAATTATCTTAGTAGGACATGTGAAATAGCATAAACTGCTGCATATTTGACTTGCAGATTTATTTCATATTGATTCATTTGATGAGAAAAGATTATGTGGTACATGCATTAATTATGGAATAGTATTACAAGTATAGAAATACATAATACTTATGATAATTATGGAATAGTATTACAAATATAGAAACACAGAATACTTAAAATACAGAAATACATAATACTTCTTATTCCTCCACTTTATCTGTGTTTGAAAGTTTTGGAATGTCTTGCACAGCAAGAAATCCTTTCATAAATGTGTTATTACACACGAACACATTTATATATATTTGTATGAGATTATCTGGTCATTTTTAGGATCCAAAGGACACTCCACCTCCGACTCGAGTAGAAACTAAAGATGAACGGAAGGAGAGAAAGGTAAGAATATAGAGAATGTAATGCTTCTCGGAAACACTGATGCTGTATTCTTCTGTAGTTTCTGTTCAATCAGATTGATTTACCTCATATTTTTGCAATTTGGATGATTGTGCATAGTTTTATACAATTTCTTATTGATAAATATTTTGTTGTTTAAGAAAACTGGAATTAGTTTTTCATTGATTGTAAGTCTTGTAATGCTGATCTAACAAACTTTTTTTTTATTAATGCATTAATGAATAAAGAGATGCAAATTGACATAGCTCTTTATAGGAGAGAAAATATTAAACATGTTTGATGTTCCACCTAGGAGATAGGAATCGTAATAGCAAGGCATTGTTGTGTATTAGGGAGCTGGCAATAGCTACTATAGGACTAAGGGGATTAATTAGTGCCAGGAGCGTACATTCCTAATAAAAACATAGTCTTTACAGTATTGATTGCTGCAGCTAATGTCTTCCACATGCAACTGGCTAATGAAGCTTTATTATTTCGGTAGCTGGTAGACAGTGCTGCACAAATATTCCCTCCCCCACTTAATATTGCTGTGCTGGTTGTTTGTAATTTATCAGTTGTATGATACATTGTCCGGTGACTAGAATGCAGCAGTGAGGGTTTTACTGGTCAGCTCATGCAAGACCAGAGGAAGAAAGTGGGTAACTGAGGCAACAGAATGTAGATCAAGCCTATGTCATGACTTTCATTACTGAACAGAACTTTTTGGCAGGAGTTGTCAAGCTTGTAAAACCCTCTAACAAAATCCGTATGTTCTGTTTAGTCAACAGTTTTGCCATTAGACAACCCAATGTACAGAAGATGAATGATTTTATTATCAGTTTAGGGAGATGTTTGGCAATAGAACAGAAGGAAATTAAATTATATGGATTTTTGTAAAATTATTTCATGTACTTGTTAAATATTTACATGTAACAGAAAATTGGTATATTAATACCAACAGAGTTGGGAACATTTTTCTAGTATGTGTAAATAGCTGTTTAGTTTGTAAATGTCCCCTGAAGGTATGCTTTTGTGAAATTTGAATTTACGTAATTTCACAGGTGCAGCAGTGTGAAGTGCAACAAACTGGTACAAAGTATATAAAGTTATCTTTAAACCAAAATATATATATATATGATTACTTTTGTTTCATCAAAATTTTCTTCAAATCACCAACCTCAGTATCTTCTAGATTACTGTCAAAAGCATGAACAACCATAGCCATCAACCCGACCCATTCAATTGTCCCCGCACTGGATTCAACATTGTGTTTTCATTTGTAATTTCATGGTTCAGAGAGTGTCCAAAATGAATTTTTTGACTTGCCAAGGATTGCTCTTAAGCTTTAAATTCTCTACACATAATGGTGTCAACCTGCGGAGGAGACATGCCTTTTAAAGTTCAAGAATATCCGTCTTTGTACATGGATAACATCTGGGAAGGTTGATCTCATAAATTGTGAAAGTATAAGGGAGGTAACTCTAAAATGATCTCTTACTTTTCTTTCAGAGAAAGGAGAGAGCTGAACAGATTGCGTATAAGCTGGAACAAGACTTAGCCCTATGTAAGTATTATCTGTCAGGTGAGATTAATTTAATGAAGGTGCATCTGAAGATTTCAGTATCTGAGACACCATCTTTATCTTGATAGAGACCATAACACATCTATCTAGCCAAAAAAAAAAAAAAAAGAAGGCATCTATTGATTCCCAATACACATGGACATGTGTTCAAGCTATGTTGTCTGACTTTCTCTCAGTCATTAAGTTGAGAAAAGAGAGTAATTGGATGTTGTGTGTCAATGGAGAGCAAAGAAGAAATGTCTGATATAAGATTACGCCACTTTGAATCCTTGTAAGTCGAGTGGTACAGTTATGTATACAATTACTGTTGCAGTGACAATTTAAAATATTTTGTTCTACTGTATTGACCAAGAGCAATTTGTAATTCAGCTATCCAACTTTGTGCATTAAAAATACCTTTCAATGTCTTTACAAGAAAGACTTCAAAATTGATTATGATGTTTACATGATGAACTCCAGGGGGAATGCTCGTTTTATGTAATGGTGTATGTGCTAGTGATTACGATACTACCACATTTCTGAAACATGTCTTGTTTGTTTGAGTAATGACACTTAGAGTAGAGTGCAACATTGGATGCCAGTCAGTGCAGTGGATTATGTGTTCTGTGCATCCTCACTTTTTCTCTCTCTCTCTCAGGCTGTACCTCATTCTTCCTCTACCCCCTCTATTTCTCTCTCTCTCTCAACATACATTTATAACAAGAAAATACAGTGAAAGTAAAATGTGTTTCATGACTTTGCCTCAAATTAAAAGTATTAGTAATTTGTCACTGAAAATGTCAATTTGCAATGCTATTCAAATGTAAACAAAAGTATCTATAAGGTATTGTTATAGTTTTCATTACAACTTCTCGTTAAGTGAAATGATGGAGGGGATTTAGGGTTATATTGTGCATTCTCTAGAAAACCCTCGTGCATGCTAATTCATAGTGTTATTTGAGTGGCATTCAATAATTTGATTCATGGGTATTTTTTCAATTAATATCTAAACAATCAATGGAAATAATGACTTTTTCTCATAATTTGATCGAGTCAATTAAGATGATTGTATGAGGCTATTGAGATGCTTTTCATTTTCAAGCATGCACCACATAAGGGAAATTAACTGTAAGGCAGAATGCTTTGAGAGTAAGGGGTGTGTGTGTTAGTTTTGTTTTTAATATTAATAACAGTTAGTGTAAACTCCAAGTCTGTAAAGTGATTAGGACTTTGACAATCCACGGAGACGCAGATACACATGCTTTATTTTCCTGCAAACAAAAAATGTTTGTACTGTCCTGAAATGATTTCCCAAAATATTCATAAGCAATAATTCATTCTTCAAAAAACAAAAGTAGAACAGAAATGACAGACACGGTACTCTGATCACAGAAGTAATCAGTGGATGAAGCTGATCATCGGTGGATGACAGATTGAGTAGAGAGTTCTATGCACTAAGTAAATGGTAAACACGTTTATTAGTTCAAACTCCCATTCAGTTACAAATCTGTGCAATATGATTATAGTAATGCAACTCTGACCTCCAAGTAGCTAGATTACAGGAGCACGCCACCACTCCCAGTCAGATCTAGAAGGAAAATCCAAGACGTCGAATCCCATCTGACATTGGACAATATTACATAACTCACTATTATTTCAGTACATTTAAAGCATGAAAAACTAAAGAACTGGTTTGTTTGATTAGGTTAGATCCCCCACCCCTTCAATACTAGTTATATGCATGATATCTTGATACATATAGAAAGGGGGGATATCAGGGTATGCTTTGAGTTGGCGGATCATCGTATTGGCCCCAAAAGTGAGCCATAGAGATTGAGAATTCAAACATCATTGGTTCAATATATCATACATGATCAAATGGCAGACTTATGGAAATTTTATGTCTTTAGTTGCACATACTGGTGAAGGAAGCAACACCTATTTTCTGAGATTCATGCATGGATAGGTGTCAAAATTTGCTTCTGAGTGTGTCTATTTTATGAAGTTATATCGAATATGATATGAATTAGTACATTGCTTATAAAGTTATGACTATTTCTCTGAAAACATTATCTTAATAAATACAACTTGGAGACCTTTGCGTCAGATTAGAAATCTCCACACCTTTGTAGTATTGATATAACCTGGATGTTGCTGCCTTCATTGATTTCTCCTATTCTACCTGTTTTGATTATTTGTGAAGTCAAGTTGGCTGATTATGACATTTTTTCCTATTTATCAGAAATGCTACATATAATGTTTGAAATGGGAAGGTTTGTAGAGAAAATCAATCATTTACCTGGGGTTCTATTTGTATGGTGGATATTCCTCTCATGTCTCACATCCAGTTACCATGGCAATATTAGTCAAACCAACATTAGATATTGTATCAGTAACACATTCCACCCAAAAATGGGAAATTTTCGTAACTGTATACCCCATTTGTCTCGAAACCTTTCATCAGAAGTTGGAAAAAGCAAATATTTTCAACAAATTGCATGATAAATGATATGATTTTTGCTTAGTCCCTCTCCATAACTCCCTTTTAATGAATGACATTTGTTTTACGTGTATCTCTTTGAATCACTGATTCCATGTCAAGTTTTGAAATCCATTTTCAAACAAACAGGGTTCAATAATTTGACGTTTTAGTCCAGCACAGATCCTGATGTTGGTATCCACCCATGGTGTGCAGTTCAGTGGTAATCTTCCCACATTCTCAAGTTGAAGCCATGTTGAAAAAAATCCAAGGTTACCGGATTGTCTTCCCGAAGATACCTTTATAAATCCAATTCACTCACACATCCGAGTACATTGTCTTTATCGTGAAGTACAGGGAACTCCTAACCTGAGCCAGGTTCAGGTGAAATTGATGAGGATTTTTCTTCTTAGTATGGTAGATTACTCTCAGTCCTTATTTATTTTGGCCATCATGGGAAAAAAATTTCAGTGGAATTTTTTGTGTTTACCTGTAAGACTGTGAGGTAGGATTAAAATCTCCGTAGTCCATTTAGAGCACCTGCCGCCATCCGTATCATGGCAGTTAATTAATTGTAAAACCCTTTTTTCTTTTTCAATATTTCTACTGAATATGACAATAGTGTCACACAGCAGACTACAGGATAGAGAATTTCGTATGAAAACAGGATTGGAGAAGAAAAATGATGGTTTTAGCTGCACTTTACTTGATTACATCACATTTTACTTTAGCTGTGTGTGTTCTACATGGATACGTTAATGGCCATTGATTTCAAAGATTGTGCAGATTTGATTTGCATGTGTCTATTTAAGCCATAGGATGCAGTCATATTGATCATTTCACCTGTATATTAGCACAGAATTCTGCAATTTTGCATACAAGATATAAAATGTCATTTCCTATTGATTATTATCTTACTATTTATGGATGACTTCATCAAAGAACTGATGCATTCAAGTACTTTATTCAAATTGGCATTCCATATTGCAGACATTCTGCAGGAAGTGCTGATGTCATAATCTCGGTAACACTGACAGACTCAATCATTCATGCTGCAACAGAGGGGGGGGGAGTAAGAAAATGTGCAATTGAAGGTCATCCTCTCATATTGCACTAACACCTGATTTTATTCAGACGTATAACCATATCAACCAGGCATATGAACTTTTGAAATGCAGGTTATACACGTTTCAGTTCTTAGATTGATTGATTGATTTTTCCTACCTTTTCTGGCTTTTTATGTTTATCATGCTTCTTATTGTAGCCTGGATTACTCGGATTAATGCCTGGAAACATGGCACATTCAAACAGGCACTACTAGTTCACTGTGGATTGGGTAGAGGACAACTGGTCTAAGGTGTCACTCTAATGGTCCTCTGCTATGAACTAGTTTTCCAGAGTTATTTTTTAAATTTCTGACTCTATACTAGGTAAATTAATAATTAAGTTCTCTGGCAACTTTGAACAGTTTTCGAGCTGTTCATGACATTGATTGCAAACAATGGTTCTCAGATGAGTGATTTTGGTAATCATATCGGTAAGGTGCACACAGAGAGAGACTATACTTCAAGTGATCTTTAAATCAAAAGAGAATAAACGAAGTGTGACAAGATTAATTACCAAATGTAATTTGTTATCTACACCGATCTGAAGCAGAAGAATGACATGTTGATTTGTAACAATTCACGATTATGAGTTGAGCTGTGTGGAGATACACATTGTCATATTTTAATTGCTGATTCTTGTGTTACATAGTGAAGGTCATTGTCAGCCGTGAGGTCATTGATGGTTATATACTTGAACACATAATCTTACTCTGTCTATTTGGCTACAATCCCTTTGATCTCCTATCTGTTATAGTCATATTCACTCTATACATTGTTCTTCATTTCAGAGATTATTTATTGTTCTTGTTCTATGACCCTGGCCTGGAGAGTTGGTTTTTTGTTTTTTTTGGTTGTTTTTTTTTTGCATTGAAGACTGTTTTGTATGAATGACTATTAGGGATAATTAATTTGGACAAACTTAATTGCAGCTGTTGCTGCTGGTGTACAGTTCTCTACATTAGGCCTTTGTTACATTATTTTGATAATCAATTTAGGCAATGTATCTTCTGTGTCTGAGGATGGATCAATACAAGATTCAGGGAACATCTATATTTAGGACTCATTTATTAATGCATCATTTTAAAATTAAGGCTAGGAAACTAAACTCGGTAACAGCTTTGCTGTGTAATTCTTTGTAAACAAACTAAATTGATGAAGTTGAAGGGAAAGAGTAAATTAGATAATTGCTAGACAATGGCATTGAGGTGCTGGTATTGTTTTTGTGCAGTTTGGGAAAGTGCTACTAAGCAGGTGTTCCGAGAACTCCGCGAAACACAAGTAAATCTACCCACAAGCAGGCTTACTCAAAGTGGAGGCAGATGAAGATTCATTTCATCAATTCTAATAGCTACTTGGCATCTCCATGACGTTAGTTGTCACCATGGATACCGTTAAACAGTCAAGTTTATTGAGGGAAATATGGCATTGCAAGAGTTGAGCTATGTCCATTTCTATTAGTCAAATTGGCAGAGAAATTCCCCATCCAAGGGTCGCTTTGTACACAATGAAGAAGCTGAGATACTGCTGCAGTGTTTTGTAGGTCAGAAATCTGTATCATCTGCTGTAACAATGATGCTTTTAAAAATGGCATGCTCTGTTGGATTAGAACAAATTGAATGGTTAATGAAATTCTCATTTGCAAATACATTGGTTCCAGTTGATGAATGTGTGTGTTACTACAGCTAATAATACATTGGAAAATTACATTTTATACAATTATTTTGAAAAATGATATCCACAAGAAGTTAAAAGACAAAATATAACAATGCCAGAAACCTAAAAAATTACAGTACCAGGAATATGTTCTGCATCAAAGTTTTATATATGTCAGAGCTCTTTGATGTTCATTATGTATAACGAGGCAATCAGTTAAATCTCTCCAAGACCCAACTTGTGATTTGCCCAGAATTCTATGCATGTGGGGCAAGAAGGATAACTTCTGCTGTGGCACAAAATGCAAAGAATGCCCCTTGTTGCATTATATGCAACTGTCTGAGCTAAAGTCCTATAATATAAAAGGGTAGAGATAAAAAAAAAATCATTGTGTAAGCAGGTTTGGGGAGGAAGCTGCTGGGGAAAAGTATTCAGAGAGACAAATACAATTGTACACAGAGATTTGACCAATGAAAAAGGCTTTGTTACCTTGAACCATGAGGAGATCCAAACATCCATACAGATGAAAAGCTTCTAAACTTCCCAGGAAACTTACTCACTTCTCACACATTGCACTTGTCACATGCCATCTCCTTCACTAACACATAGGAGTACAGACTTGTGAATTCCTCGTATTATCATAAGCTGATGTGAAATGAGAGACAGATTTTGTTGGGGGTGTTTTTGCCTTTATTCTGTTATATTTTCTGACAAAATGAGACAGAAAACTTCTTCTGGACTCTGATTATAAATATGGGTAATCTAGATTTCATGAAGTGGGTAACCTTTGTTCGCCTACTGTTAATTTAGCCTTATTGTTGTCCATGTGAAATTATGCGCAGTTAGACCACTTGATTGCTCAGAATATAGCTTGTGGCCCATGGGGAATTTCTTTACATTCACTGCACATTTCTAAATTGGATACTTGATGGTAAACTTGGAAAATGCCATCAGATACAGCAAAAAATATGGCCACTTGTAGACACCCAAAGACCTTTGGAAAATAGATTGATCCAAAATTGACTTTGAAGTCTTGTCATATTTATAACTAGTAAATGAGATAAATGGTTTACCAACCTGTGGACAATCCAACACCAAATGAAAACCAATTCCAGAGAGCAGATATTTTGCACTTTGAGTTAATCCCTACTGACCCGTTCTGGTTTTTTTTTTACAGGGGACCCTAGCAATGCAGCCACAGCCACAGGAGATCCATACAAGACACTTTTCGTGGCACGAATTGTAAGTACAGACAATTTCTGAGGCCCTCCCCAGATTACTTTGAAGCTATATAGGTTGTTGGTCCACACATCATAGTGGGATAATGGAATTTTTATGGAAAGACTCTTATTTTTGGGTCATTAACCAGATTAATTCTCACTATATTGTTAATTAGAATATATTGACAACGTCTCTGTCACAGCACATCTTGTATCAGCATGTGCATGTTCAATACAAATTTTTCACTGGTTCACTCCATTCTTTATAATTGGATAAATACAGGTATATCCCAGTTTGGTGTGTTTAGTTTGACATAATTTTTTTTTTCATTACAGCTTTTTAAAAATTGGTTTATCCAAAATATTCAGGAACTTTACCCTCTTTATCAAGATATCTGGTCATTAACACAAGCTGGAAACCCCCCCCCAAAAAAACAACAATCCCCACATTCACAAAAAAAACCTCTCTTGAATAACTTTGTAAGACATTAAGGCCAATGATTGACGTTTGACCACTAATTAAAGATGTTCACGATCCACTGCTGCTGAAAATAGTTAAGAGAGATAACTGTGCCAGCAGTAGCACTTCTTCAGTAGTCAGTGGATGGAAGAAATAATGTTTGTATAGGACATGGCATGTGTCAGAAGTTATCAACTTGAAATGCGTCTTAAAAACAGCTTGAATATATTAAACTTCACTTATACTCATTACTGAGCATTATTTGCATTAGAGTTTTAGATTTTTAACATTGTAAAGCATTAATATATTCATCAATACTTTTTAACTGCAATTCCTCCATATTTTTTTGAGGTGACAGCTGAAACCCAAGGTGATAATGTGTATTTGAAAAAATACTAGTAATGATAATAGTGTGCTTCCGGTTTCCAGACCTATCCTATTTAGATCTAACCTTAAAAAAAAGAATTGAAGATTGTTATCCAGTAATCATTGCTAAATTATCAGCCCTTGATTAGCCCCAAAATGTTGATAATGTTAAGACAACAAAAAGTACAGCATTGTAGTTTTTAGTGACATTATGCTTGTTTTTCATTAATCATAAATATGGGCCCTTTTAATACTTTGTCCACACACACATACAATTTTTATTTGACCAAAGATTGATTCTGTACATATACACATATAAATAAACATCCAGAATTATTGTCTGAAGAAGGACCTTGTTGATTGATTAAGTTTTAAAATTTCTTCTGATTGCATACCATTAAAGTTACGATTGTAATACAGTAGCACTCAGATATAGCGAACACATATTATGGCTATAAACTAATTTAGAGTTTCTGGTGAACTATCAGTGTAAGTTGTAACAAATTTAAGACTATACAAAATAAATTTAAATCCGAAAACAATGAAAATTTTAATGTTCATGGGGAAAAAATCTGTCTTTTGATCTGTCGACATTGAAGTAATATTATATAACCTGTAGAGTTGACATTGAAGTAATATTATATGACCTGTAGAGTTGACATTGAAGTAATATTATATGACCTGTAGAGTTGACATTGAAGTAATATTATATGACCTGTAGAGTTGACATTGAAGTAATATTATATGATCTGTAGAGTTGACATTGCAATAATTGTAAGTAATATTATATGATCCGCAGTTCAGTGTTTGATTAAACTTGATACCCCTTATCGCAATTCACCTTTGAATTAGAACGCTTTGGCCGATATAGTATTGCGTTGTGTGACGACACAATTGAATCTATGTGTAATACAATTGCGAAATGCAACAGAAACTCTCATTGGTCCATATGTATAAGACCGCCCAAATTCCCTTATACGGGAATAGTCAGCATTTGAAAACATGACGGCCAGATGCTAGATGGAAAAAAAACTTCAAAGGAAGAAAGAGAAAAAGTTGTATTCTTGTGTTGTTGTCTCATAAATTTAATATAAAAAAAAATTCCTAACATATTTTCCTACTATACTTGTGTCCAAACATACCTTCAAATATTTATTAAAGCCCCATACGACCCAAAAACTCGATCACAGCTTTTGATGATTTCGTTCGTAGACGTAGCCATGTTAGGTAGCCAGTCAATTCGAATCCCGGTTCATTTCCATATTGGCACAATAGCGTCTAGATGTGTACTAATACCCCACAAATATTTTAGCTAAATTGTTTAAATAATATACCACCCCAGTCCTATTAAATGATAATTATTCAAATAGCTAAACTCACGATAGTGCGGCTTTCATTAGTCATGAGCGGTCGCGCCGGCCGGTCTCCATCTAATGTCCTTATGTAGCATTTTCGTTCATCTAGAGCTTATTTTACCTTTACAAAAACTGGTACAAAATTTTTTAATTTCTATTAATTATTCGTGTTGATAATAAATGAAGAGCGAATACATAACGTACAACCGATTTTATGAATAGATACCAATAGCAAGAGTTCGAATTGACGGACTACCTAACATGGCTACGTCAACAAACGAAATCATTTGAAGCTTCGAGTTTTCGGGTGGTGTGTGGCTTTAATGAATATTTGAAGGTATGTTTGGACGCAAGTATATAGTAGGAAAATATGTTAATATTTTTTTATATTGAGTTTATGAGACAGCAACACAAGAATATACCGATTTCAGGCCTCAACCGTCCGCAGGTTTTTGTGACCCGTAAATCGAAGGTTTTTATAAGAGATGGATCTTTTCAGAGAGCTATGTACAGTTCTCCAGCTACACAGAATCCGCTTGAGAAAGTGGGCGGGCTGTAATCGACCAATGAAAACTCTTGTTGTATTACATCAAACATGTCATTCAAATTGTTCAATCGTCTCATTCAATTGTGTCGTCACACAACGCAATACTATATCGGGTAAAGCGTTCTAATTCAAAGGTGAATTGCGATAAGCCTCTGTCTAATTAATCATTGAATGAACATCTTTGAATGTTAAATTTCCCAGCAGTGTAGAAAATTTTTCATAAATTATATTATGAATTTTTATGGCCCTGAGATTGAAAGAAGGGGAGGGGGTATTGTTTTTGTCTTATCTGTCATTCTGTCCAAAACTTTTTAACCTTGTTTATTATAACTTTTGAATGGTGAGTGATAGGACTCTCATATTTCATATGTGCATTTCATGTGACAAGACCTCTCTTTTGGTATTAAAGTTTTTGACCTTGTGACCTTGTCCTACTTTTAAGAAAAGTTAACCTTGACAAAATCTCCTGAACTATTTGAAATGGGGCTTTCATGTTTTGTCTTTAGATTCCTTATGACAAAACCTATGATTTGATACCATGATCTTTGATCTTGTGACCTTGGAGTTTGACTTGCTTTTAAGAAAAGTTAACCTGAACTATTGAGGTCATAAACTATAGGGTCATAAAATATAGATATTGGGTGTTTTGGTAGATTTTCTATTTTTAGGTCAGAGGTTTAGCAAACATATGTTGAAAATTAAGACGAGAAGGATGTGTGTTGTGAAGATTGTAGTATATACTGTAGAGTGTATAGGGCTGGGAAGCACAAAAAATAGCTCTCCCTAAGATTTGACTGAGGATGTGTGCATTTGTTGGAAGGGCAAAAAAGCAATATGTTACCATACTATTGGGGTGGGGGAAAAAAAAGAAGTTGATCACTTGACATTTAGATGATACTGATAATCAATTACTCAACACGAACTTGTAGGTAACAGTTCGGGAGCTACTTACTTGACAGATAGATTATGACACAAGGACAAAAGAGCACACATGTTGTTCATACTTTTATGAACTGTTGTGCTTAGCTTATTGAAAAATACATTAAAACTATGTGATAACATATTATCTGTCTAAAAATGAAAACAAGCTGTTCACTGCTCAACAATTAACTTGTGATATTTGTTCCAACTTTGACTATAAGGATTTTGATGCAACAATCTTTGAAGTCTTGCAATTAATTACTTATATTAAATTAGATTAACTGCAAGCAAGTCAGCCATATCATGGTAAATGGAAACTTTCAAAAGGGGAGGGGGAACATTATAGAATGGCCGAGTTGGTTTCAGTCAGGGTTGTATGTTACAGCCTGACTGACTGCACAAGGTAGCAAGTTAAGGCAGATGGGGACAAAATTTCATATGATGGCCTGGCGGTCAGGTCAATTTGAACAGCCAGTGTACAACAGTTTAGCCAGCTCTGTGACTGGCTTATAATTTCATTGGGTTTTCAATCCAGTTTTAAACCGCAGTAACCCATCCTTACATGCGGGTTCCATAAAACCCATTTCCAATTAAAAATTAGCACGTTTTGGTTTTTTTTTAGCGTGTGGGTATGCTAATAAGACAGTCATGTGGTCAGTACTCGCCTTGTTTCGGGAAATTTTTTTTAAAAAGGCAGGCTATCTTTTGAAAGTATTTTTATTTAACATCTCTACAACCGTAGTTTTTTCTATGCACAATAGGTTGGGGTTTTTTCCCCATAGAATACTACATCTTTGCTAGCCAAGGGTGACACTCCAGTGTTTCTCTTTTCACACCATGGAGTGTCACCCTTGGCTAGCGAAGATGAGAATACCATAGCAATTATATCTTTATTAACACCTGAGATAAAACAGGAGCATACCTTTAATCACGATATAAAAAGACTCCGAATTTTGTTTTTCTACCTTCCATGCAGTATTTTTTTTAAAAAGTAATTCCCCCCCCCCCCCCCATGCTATTTTTTTTTACCTAAAATTCCCAATTGAAATGGTGCTGGATTCTGTAAAGAAAGGGGTCAAATGAAGCCCTTTAACTATAATTGATAGCCACCTGTGTTCTTGCTATCATTGAAAATCCAAAATTGAATAAGCGAGTTTGAAGATTTTTTTACTTAAGGGAAAAATCTTATATAGTGTATGAAAGCCAAAACTGATTGAAGTGAGAAAAACATAAGAACTCTTGAGGCACTCTGTGTTGTTAAGAACCCTTAAGATACTAGAAGATTCAGGTGAAGCATTTTAAATAATTAAAACTACAAAGTATTCAATTATCATTAATTACAATTAATTATCACAAATCCCTTTGTTAGAATGTTTGTTTTTTCTAAACAGTCACCAAGTTTAAAATATTGGATCAATGGGATGTTAAAAATTGAATTGTTTTATTTTACAAATTCATGTTGTAGAAGAAGCTTCAGTGAGACATTTAGATAACAGATAAACCATTGGGCACAGTTTAGTCATGGTTTGGAATTTAATGAGACATTTTCGACAGCATTTAGGTAATGTCTTTGAAACCCAACTATCCAGATCAATTTTATATATTTGTGAAATTTCATATGGTGGTTTGCAAACTGTGAACAATGTCAGACAAATGGATGCAACAGTGGACTATTGTTTTCATGTGATTTTGCTTGCTGGTCAGAAAGAAATCCTCAGCAATACTGTTGTGTGACACAGAAGTAGAGCATTGATGAGTGGGTTAGTGTGGAATTCAGTGATTAAAATACTGAGAACTAAGTATATAGGTTATTTGTGTGCAAAAATCCAATAGCTTTAGGCAATTATTTAGGAAAAGAATAAAGATATGGAAAGGATTTTAATAAGTAGAAGGTGATTGCACTGGTTTTCTAAAGGTCCTTTCTTTCACTTTGTTGGTGGACGGAGGTACTTAAAAGGTTTGCTTTCGTTTTCGAATTTTATACAGAAATACAACTTGACAGTATACTCAGACAGGCACACAATCTGTGTTTTATTTATAAATAGGATAATTCCTAGCATGAAAGACATTCTCTGCCTCTTGTCAAGTCTAGGTGGCTTACCAGTTCCAGAATTTGACAATATTGTCCTATCTCATTCGTTTAAAATAAAGCGAGTCTATTGTCAAGTAGATACTCCATGAGAACTGGGGAAAAAGAGATCAAACCCAGCATTGTCAAAAGAATGCCTTCATCACAAATATTGTACAAACTCACCTCTCTAGTGCTCGCGTATCGGAACATCATTTGAATTTGAGTATAGTATCCCTTTGATGGTTAAAAACACTTAGTCTACACCATTGACTAGAGGTTCATCCCATTATATTGTCAAAGAACAGCAATTTTAATGACCAAAAAAACTAGAAAGGCTAACTCCTTGTCACAAAAAAAGGGTTCCTTTCAATATTTATATTGTCATACACGTCTCTGAAGTATCACATATTCGTGGAGCAGCCACTGCTTCCGTCTTAAAAGCATGACAGTTCCCCTGTCTGAATCGTCACTATTTCCCTATAAAGACTACTGCTCCAGTGGATCGGAAAGGCAAAAATGTTTTTACTTTATTTTTCACATTTATTCAATGATAAATGCTGCAATACAAGAGTTTGAGGCAATGCCTGCATGAATATTGCAGCAGTGTCAGGCCCTTGGGATTTAGATGGTGAAAGCAACCACAAAGTGTCACAGAATCTCCTCCTTGTCAGGTCACATGTGAATAAATCTTATCCAATTCCAGCACATTTTTATGTTTGATGGTGATACTGTTACAAAACAATTGTCTTTGAATCCTTACCACCATTAGAAATACTCTGTATCCCTCATTTTTTACGGTTGGAGAAAATTGATTAGATTGTTAGTCCGTTTTAGGTTTAGAATTGACAGTCTCATCTTCACAAAAGTGTTATCTATACATTAGATTGTGAACAGTATGAATATAGGTGGTTATTCTCTCATGTTACAGAAGGTGATCAATGGACTGTTTACCTGTACGGAGCAACATATGTGAAGTATAGGTGTGGGACATAGGGGTAATGAATGGTCAACACAGCATTTGCCTGTGGATGATATGAATAATATTTGTCAAGAACATTAGAACACTATATGCATGATAAGGCTGTTGATTGGGGTTTCAATTACAGATGGAAAGTTTCCAGTGATTGGTTACAGTAGAGAGAGGAACGGACTGCCTCTGTAGCTTTCAGCAGATTTTCAAATCAATTGAAAGAGATTTTGACTTAGGTTCTTGTAGGAAAGTACATGTAATGTCGTATTAGCAGGACAAGGGCAGCACAAGAAGCTCTAAAATAAAATGACCACTAAAATAAATATCTTTATCGTACTAGTATTTTATACTAAGTAATAGGTAGATTTAATACTACTGTATTTTGTCCCAAAAATATTGTGAAAGTGTGAAGTGGAGCATTAAAGTGTGAATTGCAATCCTGTGGTTTTCTCAGGTTGGTGATGCAGCCTAATATCAACAGGTGTGATTAGTCCCAAAGGGTGGACACTCCAACCAAAGCTACATGTGAGAAATATACAGGAAGTCCTCAGAACAATGTAGAAATATACAGGAAGTCCTCAGAACAATATAGAAATATACAGGAAGTCCTCAGAACAATATACACTGTATTTTATCCATGCACTTTTCAAAGACACAATTTCACTCACTCACAGAAATAACTGTTGCAGGGAAGGGGGGAAAAATGTATGCTTCCGCAGGGACTTGAACCTCCGACCTCAAATGCAATATATGGTGTAGAGTTCCTACACTCTAATTCTGCACCACAAATTCATAATATTGGTGGATGTAGTGCATGTATTCGATAACGTACAAAAATTGGACCATATAAGGAGTGAAAAAAATGTGATATATAAATTAAAATTTAACACAATATTCCAAGATGGTTATTGAAGGTTGAATTCCATATTTCTTTAAAGAAACAGAACTATTTTATATTATTACATTTACAAAAATAATATTTTTTAAAGAAATATCCACACTGTTTTAAGTAATCATTAGATAATCCTGAAAATTTGCTGTACATTCGAGTATAAAATTCAAAATAGATTATATCCAGAAACTCTTTAAAATCAAAATGAGTTGAACTCTTTCCAGCATCTGTAAATAATAGAACACTTTAGGCAGCACTTTGACCAGTAAAGCACCATTTATCTCCATTATAATCTGGACTATTAATACACTGCTTAATGCACTAAATGATGTCCTATCAACTACGCCCTCCTTTTGTCAGAAAAAACAAATAATTATTTGATTGACATATTTTGCATTAGTACATAATACAGTGATCAGCGTTATATTTTTATCTGGATGATATTAAGATGGCTAAATGTCCTCAGAAAATTCCATAACCAGTGTGAAAATCAATATCATTGGTGGGTATAGAATCAGGAGCTGGCAAAGTTAAGCTGCCCCCAGTGTATTTACAATCTGCTAATTCTCTCATAAACTCTGGCACTATAGTCTTACACACATCTCTGTCTACGCTATTCTGTGGATTCATGTCTCTTGTATGTAATCACCATCCAGGCTTCAAGATGAGACATGCTGTCTATTGTCTCAACGCTTTGTACAGTGTCCCCATGTGACTCCTAAAAAGCAGGGAATTTGCAGTTCTCTGGCTACTGATACACTCATCCATTTCACTAAGACATGCAGGAACATGGATATTTTTTTGCAGACAAACACCACTTGACAAATATGAGTCAAAAAACACATTATGGGTCAAGGATTTCTCACTGAGGTCTGTGAGAAAGCTAAAAGGCTAATTACAATAGTTTACCCACCATGTGAGGGATTCATTAAGTTAGTACACTATGGGATCATTATGATTCCATCATGGGGGCCACGTTTAATTTTACAGTTCCGGCAGGATGTGAATTTGTGGGATATAGTTTCTGTATTTTGAAACGTCATATAACTTGTATATTTCGTTGAAGTTCATAGGCTATGGGGAGTGAGTGTTGTCGAAATCTATTGATTCCGCAGTATGCTGAATATATTCGTAAAAGATTCGTATGTCACTATCAGAATGTCTCGGAGTAATATTTTTCTGACAGTCCTATTGAGTGTTGTAAAGTTTCACTAATTACATGGGAAAGGCTTGTAATTCTTGGGGAAATATGTCAGCCCACCCATGGACTAGCATGCATTTGCATGATGAGAACATATACAAGTTTCCAGGTTTACAGCATTTACAATAAAATCCTCAGATAAATATACCTCACTTCAGATTGAGATGACTATTCCACTATGTTGACCCCGAATTGTACATCACTCCACAGTGACAAGCTATTGACCCCAAAATATACCTCACTCCACACTGACACAACTATTGACCCCAAAATATACCTCACTCCCACACTGACACAACTATTGACCCAGAATTATACCTCACTCCACACTGACACAACTATTGACCCAGAATTATACCTCACTCCACACTGACACAACTATTGACCCCACAATATACATCACTCCACACTGACAACTATTGACCCCTAAATATACCTCACTCCACAGTGATGTGATGTGACTATTCCACCATAAGACAACTATAGCTTTTCTACAATGACAATACACTGTACAACTATTTTAAAAAGAATGTTTTTTAAAAAGTTTTGTCCTCCCTTTCTTCTCAGTAAAGGGATGGCCTCTGTAAACACATGCAGCTGTGTTATGAAATTAATTTGTTTACTTAGCAGGTACTAGAATGTATTAGTACCAGAACCTATCCTCTGATACTGGGTCTTGTTTTGCATTTAATAATGTATAAAGTACAAGGCGTAGAAAGTCATTTTCTGGAGCAAATTATCCTCAGCATAGCTTATATTTCATTTAAAGAAATCATATACAGTATGTTCCTCCCGGGATTAGCTTGTCAATTACCCGACTAAGAATTTATTGGCTTTCCCCGGGAAAAGTGATGCTAAAAATACCTGTGTAAATAGTAATTGTTATTGTCTTTTATAGGGTAACTTTTGCCTGCTTCATCTTGTAAACAGTTCCATTGTTGCTTATTGTAATGGCATAAGGTTCCAATGAAATTTATATTATAGTTTATTTGTAATACTCTTCAGATTGGGGGAAACTTTTCATACACCGTCTCTAGGCATGGCTTCAAGAGGTTTCTTTTCCTTGTTCATGAGTTCATGGAAGTGTGTGTTTGGAGGGGGAGGGGGGACTTTATTACAACTGGGTGTGTTTGGATGGGGGAGATTTTATTACTGCTAGTTGTGTGTTTGAATAATTCTAATCACTTGACTTTTACCTTATTCTGAAGTTGATATTGGTCTTGATGTATGAAGCATTTTTCTTCAGTATTCCATGTATTACATAGTTTTTTGTATGCAAACCCCCCCCCCCCCCCCCCCCAACCCCCAACCCCCCCTTAATCTTAGTCCACAGAGGCACAGAGACTGCAAGCTTTGTCACATGGCCTACATGTACTAAAAATCTTCCTATTTAAAAATGACGTCCTTGCTGTGATGGTTCTTTTGACTGCCCACTCATACTGGGAGAGCCAGAAGCAGGCGATGCTTACTGTATTCATCTTTTATTCACAACTACGTGTATTCGGAAATCACTGATATTGAAATGATATTCACAAGTAAACTTTTATATATATGTATACACACACACTTAATCGTAATGAATGATATTCACCAGAAAGTGGTGTTCACGAATGTCACAAACATTTTCCACAGTCGAATAAAAGTTTGTTTGCAGTATTTTCAAAATGGTAATGGACGCAAGTATCATGATTCTAGCAGAGGAATATGAAGGGCGCTGCAAATTGAAACATCCTTTTGCTGTTACGAAGACGTGAAATGGGTTGTGTCTCTAACACGGTGGTGCACAAATGTAGTCATCTAGAATTGCTGAAACAGTATTTTTATGCATTTCTGAAATGAACATTTTGTAGTTTCTCTCTGTCCTTAGGGTGGTTTCAAAGAGGAAAGAAAATAATATTCTTTAGACCATAAATAGAAATATCAAAGGAACAGTGTTGGTAGAAGAATCCTTTGAATGAAATTTGGCATGTAATTACAATGTGTTCTACAGTGCAGATGATTAAAAAGTACTTTGCACAGGCTTTGTTCAGCTGTAACATTTTTTTATCTGGCATAACATGGAAGTCAATAACAAAAAGAGCTAAATGGAGGATTGCAGTATTTGTTTTGTATCATTTGGTTTTCCACTAATGTTCTGATACAATAAGCAACTGAAGCTCAATACAAAGTGTTTGTATGGATTTTAATGAAATATTAACCAATGGCACAATGTCTAAAGTCATAATAGACTCTAAATGTGATGGATTTAGAAGTATGTATGTCTGTATGCTTGTGAATATGGAATTCTTTTATTGGGTCCAAATGGTCACATCCACTGCCTTAAAGCAATGCGAGTTCGCGCGGGGGGGGGGGGGGGGGGGGTTATGTCTATGTGAAAAAGTTTGACTTTTTAAAGCTCGAATCATGAGTTAAAAGGACTTCGTAATTTTGAAACCTGATCACCATGTCTGTCATTTTTAACACTCTGTCAGTCGTATAATGAATATTTTATGTTTTAATGATTGTCGATTGACATGTGCTACTCTCTGGTGGTATATATTATTTATCAACAAGCATTATAATGGACTGAAATATTGAATATATTGATTAATTAAACCTTGTTGTTGTATCTGTATTTGCACTGCTTGGTAGTTGATAGTGCCATTCCATATGTTTTTCACCGTATATGCACCGTTGGAAAAAATCGCTGATTAGATGTAATTCCAAATATTGATTCTTGATTAATTATAGGTATTGTATGATTAATTTACATATGTTATAAATTATTCTAAAAGAATTTTATGAGGTTCCTCTAATTGTACAATATTAGAATAATTCCACTGCGTATTCATATTTATTTTCAAAAACAACAACGAACTGTTAAAATTTCAATACAGTTTAGCTTGATGAGTAAAGCATTCTATGTTAGAAAAAGAAAATCAGCACCATTGTTTCTAATGAAAATATGCCAACTGCAACAGACTACATGATTAAACCATTACAACACGGTTGAATTTTTTAACTGACAATTTAAGAATTTAAAAATAAATTTGAAATTGTACATACCCCTGCTGAGCTAGAGAACGGAAACATGGCTTCGGTTAGTATACCAGCATTCATTGGCCGGTACAGGTGATCATGTGTAAATCACTTCTTGTGTGATTTTCTAATCTAAACAAACTCTGCTCTATCTACACTGAGGAGAGATGCAATACAACCACATTCTTTTTTGTCTCAATTCAAGTTATCCACGCTCATTTTGTGTCCAAAATACCACACTTGTTCAGATTATTAAAACAGAAGACTGGGGATTTTTCTCAAATCATGCTTGTCCTAAGAAGTCACTAATTGGGCCTTTTTAGTCCTTTCTTGAAACAAACCACTTGGACTTTTTTTGCAGATTTTACCGGCAGTCAGAAGCCGTCTGCTGTAAATGACAGAATTATCACAGTTGTAATTTCTCCCCCACTTCTGTTAACTTGTACCACTGAAGTGGAGAAGACTAGGTGAAGAGTAAGTCCCCAATGATTGCAGCTGCAAATTAATTTTTGCTATTTAAAGTTGGAATTGTGATTAATTTCCAGCTGGAATAAAAGAAGAGTCCAATCAGTGGTGAAGGTGTCATTGCCTGCACACAGTTGATATATCTTTTTGTGCCACTCAGCGTATACTTATAACTGCTCAACACCAGTGTTCAAGAGTCCTCCATCTGGTTACTTATAGTAGCCCTGATTTCAAATCGGAGGATCTTTTTTTTTAAAAAGTATTCTTTGATTAGTTTTAAATCTGTTAAATCTGGATGACAGGGTAAAGGTGGACATTTAAAAATCGACTTATCAGGACCACTCTTTTAAGTTCACTATTAATATACTGTGCTGCAAAGCAAAGATGTCATTTGGAAATCAATGAAGACTGCGCCAGGTTTGACAAAAGGCGAGGACAATTCTATGAGGCGGTTTCAAAATTTTGCAATGGCAGTAGATGGCAGTAGTTCCGAAATTCCCTCTGATTTTTTCCAATTCCATCGAGAAAAATTAATAATTCCATCGAGAAAAATTAATAATTGACATACATTTCCCTTGGAATCAGTGTAAAAATTGAATGAATGAAATAGATTTCCAATATGAAATGTGCCACAAAAACATGATTCCCTCAGTTCACTGTTCTTCAAGGACTGCAATATGACGCCTAATTTGGCATTGCATGAAAATAATATCATAGTTACTATACATATTGGTTCAAGTAGCTGAAATCCAAAGTTATTGTTATTATAAGCCAATGAAAACCCATGTAAGAGTGTATGACACACACAGGTGATAATCAGTGGGATGAATATTTGTGAAAAATCATTGAAGCAATTGGTCATGCGCACCAATTAATTGTTAGCTAATATACCAGGGTTATGCTGCATTGCATATGGCCACACTGGGGAACAAGCAAATTAAGGCATTTCCCTTTGGAGGAGGATGTAGATATTGGTCAGATTATGTAGTAAAGATGGGTTTATTTTCAGCATTGTGCAATCTTGTGTCTATATTTGGGGCCCTGGTGCCATTGTCTAAATGCCCCTTTACATGATAATGCTCTGTATATGATTAATGGAGTAGATGATTGCTGTACAGCATTATCTGACAGGATTTTACAGTCACAAAAATTGTACAGCAGCTTATCAAGGAGAAGTTCTTTGTGGGGAAAAAAAGGGAAATGTGTTTTTATAGTGTTTTTTTATTTGCTAGCTTTTGCTTCTGTCTGTAGTACAGTTATATAAATTGTTCCAGGATTTTTTTTTTTTGAGTAGGATTTATATTTTTATTTAGTCAATTATTGTAAATAATACACCTTTCATGATCATGTAAATTCCCAATATGCTTCCAAGAAAAAGATTTAGAATGTGATTGAGATTTGTACATTAAATTACCCTGGTTCCACATGGTTTCACCAAAAGAAATGATTTATATACCTGCGTTAATGACATACGCAATTTTTCTCAAGTATTTAAAAAAAATTCACTTGCATCGTGTATTGCTTGTTAAATAAACTTTGTCACGTATTACCAGATCTGTTTTAAGAGTTTGCATATTTTGATAGTTCCTGGTTATGGCAAGTAAAAATGTTATTGTCAAATTCTATTATTACTGAAGGTTGTATATATAATTTATGAACAATGCATTACGAGTTCAATAGATGAACTAACCAGGCCGATGTACTAAGTATAGTAATTTTGCTACAATATAAACCTATTTCAGAAATCATACAAAAACTATTCTTATCGAAATAATACGGGGGGGGGGGGGGGGGGGGGGGGGGGGCATTATGTTTGACCTCCAATGAATTGGGCATTCTGTGATTGCCAGTGATGGGTGTTTTATAATGTATTCACCAAATGCCAGTCAAATATATTATTTGGGTGTCTAACAGTTAAACCTTGCCCTCAATGTGAGCTTGTGTATTGCTGTACAGATGTAACATTCAAAAGATGTACTATGATTTTTGTGATAAAAGCGATCTGATATCCTGTTCAATATCCTGAAAAATTCTGTGAAATAAATGCACTCTATGAAAAATAACAGAATGGAAGATAAATTATAACATGTGGCCATGATATCCCAGTTTTTTTTTATATCATGGACATGCTTGAAAAAATTTCTATACTGTATAGAGATCTTTTTAAATATTGTTTAAGATATACCACCATACCTTTTCAAAAAAACAAAATATATTTCAGGACTAATATGAATGTTGGAAAAGTGTATGTTACCATGCAGAGAGTGCCAAGGCTCTGAACTTGGATCTGAAACAGTGAAAAATCAATGAAAGAAGCACTTCAGATGACAGCGCTTGTCAAAAAGAATATTGAAACAAATTTTGTAAAACTATACTTAAATTTATTTGAAAATGTAGCCTTCACAAATTCAATTCAGAGAAGCATTATTTGAGATTTTAATTTCTCTTGTCTTCAGTGTCAAAACTGAAGGAACGCAATATCTTAAAAAAAGTTTTCAGACCAATCTTTGAGTGAATGATTTGTGCAAGGATCCAGCCCTTCAATTCTGTGTGATGTGAAGTCTACATGTCTTATCTTGTAACATAATGTTAGATTTGTTATCAACATCATTTTTGGAGAAACTGCAAGTCTTAAATTTATAACAATATTGATGCATTCTGAAGGTTGTGCTTTGAATGCAGAATTCGATATAAATTTCCCGATCTCAGCGTCAAGGTGATTTTTTAGAAGCTGGTTCATTTCACAAGTCTTACATGGACTGAACATCACTAATACATCTAAGGATGCATACTACCTGTCAAGCTGAGGGTGTTGCATGTTTCTGAAGCGTGTGCATCATGAAGTATCGTTAAGCCGTTGATCAAATTTACATGGTTCTTAGAGGATACTAGTTGTTAGAGTGCTTGCTTTCTACTGGGCGGCAGGAGTTCAATTCTTGATCTTGGCACTGCATTAAATTCGAGATGTTTAACATAGGTAGTGACTGTTCCTTCACCAAGCGACAGGAGATTGTTCAGTTACGCATTTAGCGCTATAGGTCAAAATTTGTGGCACCAGCTAAAGCTCATGGCATATTATCTACATCATTGAAAAATTCTTCAATGGGATTTAAATCAAACAGATAATATTTGTATTTTACATATGTGTTACTTCAAACCAGATTATGCATGATCTCTGTATTTGAAATCGGGGACCACATGAAAATAAAACAAAATTTTGTGTTGGGTTTGATGAGCTAGAACTTTCTGCATTAAGTTAGCTTTGTTTTCCAGAGTAGTTCACTGTTGCATTGTAAAGGTTCATTGCATGTTCAGAATTTACCTCGTTCATAAATGACATATGTTCATTACATGTTCAGAATTTACCTCGTTCATAAATGACATGTTCATTGCATGTTCAGAATTTACCTCGTTCATAAATGACATGATGTCAAAAAAGGCTAAATAATGTGTCTACATTATCTTTTTGATCACACGCTGCTCTTCCAATTTTGTGTCTATGTATTTGCTGTAAATTAAACCAACATAACTTCAATTTAGAACAATAAAGAGAGTTATACTTTCATTATTATATAATGGAATGGGATAAATCTTGTCTTGTTTTCTTTCAAAATGGGCAATGTTTTAAGACATTGAGTATAAACCATAACAAGCAAACATCTGATGAAAGATGTAATGCAGAATTAGAAAACTTCCCCAAGAAAAGAAATCTAACCACAATATTACAAATAAAAGCCATCATCAATATTATAGCCTTAGGCTTCTAAGATTGTGTGTCTATTGATAACTGTACTTTATCCACTAGCAGTGTAGCATATTTCACTGTTATAGTAAATATTTTGCCTAATACATTGCCAAGTTATGTCATTATTTAATATACAAATCCAACGCCATTCTTTGAGAATATCAATCTTTGTATAACGCTAATGTATATTGAAGTTAGGTATTATGAGGCAAATTGTGATGCTATGATTTCAAACCAGCAGTTTAAATAATGTTATATTAAGAAATATCTTTCTCTTTCTCTAAAACCAAAAAAAAAAAAATTATATATATTGTTTTCTTGATATAATGTTAAAATTTTCCTCACTTAAACAAAGATAGAGTTATCGTGCAATTTCAGTTTCAATGCTAGGATGTAATTGGAATTTTTGTTGATGCCCAGCAGGTTTTAGATGTCAGCGATTTGGAATTGGTGGTACAATGATGGATGACATTTACTTCAATTTCTTTTATAATATCTTAAGTCGGGGTGCAGGAGACATGACTCTGATATTTGGTAAATTGATGTTGAATCCCAATGGGCTTGAAAATGCACATCACTTTTGAAAATGTTTCTTGTTGCATGCATGGAAGTGTTGCTATGCATTCTTCATATTTTCCCTAATAGGATTGATTAATAATTCATGGGTCAAAATATTGAAGGGCATCCAATCTTGTGCAGCTGAAACAGGATATTGTTTAACTTTAAACATAAAATGGCACTGTTGGTTGTAAACTGTTGACCAGATATTTGCTCAAAGCTTTGTCCAAGTGAGTTATTCTAGAAATGAAACTTTTTTTTATAGGATTCTGTACGACATACTGATGGGTTTTGTTCCGCATGATGAGCACTGCTGCTGTCAATACACACAGGAGAAAACTTGAAACTACTTGAATAATCAATAGTTAAATGAACAAGGACAAGAATAAACTAAACACATGAAAAGTATCAGAGATGGGGGGGATTAGGATCTCTGTGTGGATAATATCTAGACTATTGATTTTTAAACTTTGTACTTGCTTAAAAAAAGATAATCGATGACATTCTACAGTGTTTTGTATAAAATCAACAATATCTGTAGTATTTAGAACTAAAGTTTATAAAGTCAACAATATCTGTAGTATTTAGAACTAAAGTTTATAAAATCAACAATATCTGTAGTATTTAGAACTAAAGTTTATAAAATCAACAATATCTGTAGTATTTTATAATTTAGAACTAAAGTTTATAAAATCAACAAAATCTGTAGTATTTAGAACTAAAGTTTATAAAATCAACAATATTTGTAGTATTTAGAACTAAAGTTTATAAAATCAACAAAATTGTAGTACATGTATTTAGAACTAAAGTTTATAAAATCAACAATATCTGTAGTATTTAGAACTAACGTTTAAAATCAACGATATCTGTAGTATTTAGAACTAATGTTTAAAATCAACAATATCTGTAGTATTTAGAACTAATGTTTAAAACAACAATATCTGTAGTATTTAGAACTAATGTTTAAAATCAACAATATCTGTAGTATTTTATAATTTAGAACTAAAGTTTATAAAATCAACAAAATCTGTAGTATTTAGAACTAAAGTTTATAAAATCAACAATATCTGTAGTATTTAGAACTAATGTTTAAAATCAACAATATCTGTAATATTTAGAACTAACGTTGATTTCAATTTGCAATATCTTTCTATTTGAAGAAAATTAGAGAAAGATGTTTTGAAAAAGGACTTGGAAACAATGTTTCAGATTTGTCTTATGACCATTGTTCCTCTGTATTTGATTGGTCCATATCTTCTTTGACCATTAAATTGGGGAATGGTGGGTTGTAGGCCATGCATGATAGCCGAAATGATCTTCTCTTACTCTTTGGCATTGATCTGGTCTGAACTATCAGAATCCTGTCAAAGCATGCAATGTGGCCATTATTATCTGAACATATTTGTAAAGCTATTGCATGGCCATCAGCTGAGTACATTGATTGTAGACTATTACCAACATAGCAGGAATAGATCAAATTTGTTGGGTTTTTTTGTGTGTGTGTTGCATAAAATTCAGTGACTAGGCTTTTAATTCTTATCAGGAACATACAGACTGGAAAACTGTAATAAAAACAGAAGTATGGATCACTGATGAAAAAAGACATGAAAGAAGATATGTAGGAGTTCTTGTCATGTGTCAGTGGTGCAGTAGCCTCAGCTGTGTAGTCTTCTGTTTAGCCACAAACACAGAGACACTTAAATTGACCTGTGTCCATCTATCTGAATTCTCATTTACTGTGTCAAAGCACACCACTTTTTGTGTGAAACTTTTAGTACATTAGCAGTATGCTCAAGTCTAAAGGACTTTGTATGCTAACAGCCTTATTGGCCCCCCATGAAACTCAAACCTTGAAAGCTTTAAAGAAAGACTACATTTTGTGTCATAAAGAAATAAATCATGTTCAATACAAATTTGCATATGTCGTTAATATTTAGAGACATTTGACATATATTAATATTAACTATCAAATTGTCACAATTTCTTCAGATTTTACATGAATGCTATGAAGATTATATTTTGTGACCATTTCTCTATCAGAAAACTGCAGTTTGGAAAAAAAAAATTTTTTTACTATCATATTTTTTTTTAATTAAAGAGATCGTAAATCTAGAATATAAATATGAAGTTTTTACAAGCTTGCATTCAATGAAGTAAAACTTTAAAATGTAGTAATTTTATGTCAAACTACTGGAAAATGGTGACAAAACATCACATCTATGGCATCATGATTCTGTCATAATGATAGATTGAAAATAACGAGTTGCATCAGGATTCTTAGACAAAATACACTTTCTTTTGAAACAAAGGCACAAATGTTGATTTGGTGGTAAGTAGAGCCCTCTTCATGTATTAAGTCCTTTGTGGCACTTTATCTACAGCTCAGTGACATCTTGATATGAGTGAAAAATTCTGGAAACAAATGTCAAGCAAAGAAACATGGGTATATAACTGATGATGTCCATAAAACTTTTGAAATAACAGAAGCCCAGTGATTAACTCAAACACAGCACTTGGGCAGGCTATTGTATCCTCTATGTTAAAGAACAGCAATTATCTCTCTTCTCCCCTAGTGGCAATTGGACTACAATCCAAACTTGTTCATCTGACACATATTGGGGTACCTTTTCCAATTCGTGGTCCAGATGCTGCCACTTAAGTGACTGATTAAAAGATAGCATTTAGGTCTCATCCCAGTTTATTACAAGTGAAATATGAACAAAGCTTTTCCATTGCTACAGATGAGTTTGATGCTTAGTCAACTCAAGAACATAAGTATTGGGGTTAAAAATCCCCGCATGAGTACTAAAATATTGCAATTTACAAGGCTGGATCAAAGGTTATTTAGAAAGCATATACTCCATAGTCTAGTTTTAGATGTGGATGGTATGCTCCATAGTCTAGTTTTAGATGTGGCTGGTATGTGCAGAGATATATATCCTGATGGGTAGTTCTCATTCATTTCTGTATTCAGAGAAATGTCTACCTTCAATCTGACTGAAATGTTAAGATTTCTTCCTCTATTTCAGAACTATGATACAAGTGAATCCAAGCTACGCAGAGAATTTGAAGTGTATGGACCCATCAGAAAGGTAAGTTCTTTTTCCACTATTAAGTGTTAACTTTTCCAGTGTACTGTCTCCCTCATCCTAAAGTACGGTCTCGCTGTATCATTGTAAAGTACGGTCTCGCTGTATCATTGTAAAGTACGGTCTCGCTGTATCATTGTAAAGTATGGTGTCACTGTATCATTGTAAAGTACGGTCTCCCTGTATCATTGTAAAGTACGGTCTAGCTGTATGAAAACACAATTTTATGCCATAGCAAACAGCAGCACATAAGGAGTAATTATTAATAGTAAATATTTGGTAATAAAAATGATTGCCTGATTTCTGAGTGTGTCTCGCGAAATTGCTCCTAAACTTCTTGAGATCAATAAGGAGTCTACAGTATGATGGCTTGGTACACTCGTTTGTTTCTGAGTATTTGTAATTTTGAGTATTGCAGTGTTATAGTTTATAGTTTTAAGTTTCAGCTTACTGGTGTCTTATACATTAGATTGGTTCAGGTACTATCTGTTACTTTGAGATGACCAAAACATAAGTAGAAAGTGAATATATAATTTCATGTTATTGAGTTTTGACAAGCTATGAACTTTTCTTCTCGTTTCATGACAAAGATATTACAGGTTATGTGTCAATGGGACCATTTCATAATGTCAACATAACTGCAGCTTTGTTGCAAAAACCTGCAGTTGTCCAACTTGACTTTTAAAAAACAAACCAGATTTATGATAAGATAGAAAGTCAGCTATATTTGAAAGTTATCTGAAGGTCAAAAGGTGTGTAAAATATACATTGCTTGGATCCCATTTCCAGCTTTATGGCAAAGTCTTGTAGAATTTGCTTTAAAAAACAGTTTCTTTATCTGTGAGGAGTAATTATAGAATTGAAGGTCTCGGACGTCAGTGCAATCTTGGTGGATTGCTGTGAAACGGTGAAATTACAAACCCCATCGAAATTCCAGGTGTTGCGATTCTGATTGCAAAGAGAGATGCATACCAAATCATTACATCAAACTACACCAAATCATTACATCAAAATACACCAATGTGAGCAACAATTGATGCTGACTTTGGTCTCTATCCCTGAAATTTTGTTTTTAATATTTATTACGTTACCGGTGAAGGGAAATTCAAGCGCTTTGCCAATGTATTTTTCTTAATGAAAGTTGACATGAGAAAAACAAAGAATATTATATACATACAAAACATGTTGAGTACAGAAGAAACTCATTTGTCGACTATTTGGATGCCAGAGGCGTTTTATGGATGAAGTGTATTCAGTGACAATCAAATTCTGCAATCTCATCGTCTTAATACATTAAAGCTTCCATCATTTTGCAGCAAAATAATTCCAAGTCAGGTATCAGTTTGAAAACTCATTAAAGAGAGAAAAATTTGAGTTAGCCCCTACAGAATGAAATACTACAGATGTCTGTGGCAGCTGCGATTTTCTTCTCTATTCCCCCCACCCACACCTTCCAATCAGATTAAATGCAGAGAAAACCTTGTCATTTTGACAGCTTCTTTTCAAAATTTATCTTAACCATAATTTCCTCTATTTTAATCCTGTTTTATTCACCCTGTAATGCACAAAGATGATAACACCAGGCATTTTGGTCAGTTGGAGATACGTTTTTTTTTTTAATATTTTTGTTTGTATCCTCATTGGAAATTTTTACTGGTTACTGAATAAGAAAATAGTTCTCTTATAACATGGACGTCCCACTCTAATAATTAGGTCATTGACAAGTAAATAGGATGAGGGTGGGTATGCAGAAACTTGTATTACAAGACGTGGTAGGATAAAGAGGGATTTCAACAGCATAGTTTGTTCCTTGTCACACAATTAAAATTCCATGAAAGGAAATTATAGCTGCAGATGAAGCAGTTAATTATCTAAATTGGCCCCAACATTTGTTTATGGGAAAACCATGAAATTTTCAGAATGTCTCTTGTGCTGGAAATGTCAAATGGAGTAAATCATGTAATATGAGGCATATCGCTATTGTAATGTAATGTCAAGTGGCAACTCCTACACTTATTTTAGTAGTTTGGACACAACACAGAGCTCTGGACAATTAAGATTAGTATCATCAGCACAAAAGGGGTTAGAAAAGGGGGGTAAAGTGAAGGAAAAACTAACCTCTTCAGAACCCCAGAACCATATAGACACACGGTTTGTATGCATCAGAAAGGCATTCCAAGAAAAATGGCTTAAATTCCTGTCCCTGAAACATTTGACAGTTTCCACAAAATGAGTGTGACTGTTCATGTACAGAGTGTCTGCAATACACAGATAGGACAACTGATGAAAGCTGTTGCTATGACAACAGAACGGGACAACACCTGAAAACGGTTTTCCAACGCTGGGCCATCCTATTTTGATCCAGTGTCAACATAAAAAGGCTTCCAAACTTCTCAGGGCACAATCTTCAACAGTTAATCAAAATTATGTTGAAGTGCTTTAGCTGGAATATGATGGTTGAAAATGTTCACCGGTGGTAATGCTATCCTAGACATTTGAGAACAACCATAAATATTCCAAAATAGAATCAAGATGTTGGGGTAAAATACGAAAAGCAGGTGAAAACTAAAGTTAGGTTTTCTTGCTCTTTCCGCCTTCCTCAACAGTGGTTGCTGAAGTTTTTGTTGGTGTGCCCAGGCAATAAATATAGAATCCTCTTCAAACATTGAAAGAAACAGGGATAAACTTTCAGTATCTCAAGAAAAATTTATCCCTTGTTTGATCTCTATTGATAGGCACATTAAAGCTGTAGTACTAAAGTAAAAGATCATAGGAGGATTGGGGAATTCCTCCCTTTGTTTCTATGCATTTCTTTTTCTTAACCACTGAATGGTGGCAAGATCATGACGTTAAACAGAAAGGGAAGAAAAGTCACTTCTAACCGAGAGAAGCCGCGATGATTAGCTAGGTTATATGTTATGTAGATCTGCAAAATTTGAGGCTCTGAAATTGGAAAGGAGTTTTCTCTGGTCATGCCTGAAATTCCTACAGAGCTGATTAGGATCCCAGTCATTATTTATATTCTCTGATTAGGCTCTAACAAGAGAAAATTGATGAGCAAATAGACTTTAGCTAAAATTAAATTTAGGTCTCAAATCTGCTTGCATGAGATAGATGATTTGTACTTTAATGTAATATTTTTATGGAGATAGAGTACTTAGTTCATTAAACATTTAATAGATATGACCTGCCATTATTAATTGTAGCGCGATAAGAACATCCCAAGTCTTTGACAGTTGTGAGAATTCTGAGAATAACTTTATCTGAGATTGTGGCTGGTTGAGACAAGGTACACACTAGGAGCACACTCAGTGCCACGGGATTGTGTTTTAGAAAAAAAATTGTGGCATGTAACATGTGAGAATCGGTGTTCTTTTGTGGGGTAGGCTTGACAGTCGATGATGATGACAACTTCCATCATTTCTGAGGAAACAGATGCCTATGCAGGGTTAGCCATAGTCAACCATACAACAAGGTCGAGTAGACCTGCAGAAAGATTCATTTACAAAATGAAAGATTGATAAGTGGAGGGATGTTGATTATTGGGGATTGAATGTCAGACTGATTCTGTGGTTTTTCTAAGACGCTGGAATTTCTTATTTGTTTGTTTGAACTGTTATCAGTAAGTTCTCTTTCTCCATAGCAGCATATTATCTCAATAAAAGTTGAGGAGAATTAAAGCTAAGTGCATATTATGTAAAAATTAATGAAGAAAAGCATTGAAATCAAAGAATACAAGAGTGGATTTAATTGGGAATCTTCACATTCCTGATCTGATTATGCTTCTGCTTGGAAATGTCAACCAAGGACAAGGACATTATTGATGTCTTGGATACAGAGGGTCATATTTTGTCCATTATAAAAAATAAATGATCTTTGTCGTAGACAATTTAGAATGAAGGTACAACTAAGTTGTAATGAGCAGCATATGCAGAAAAACACATAAACAGAGTTTTCCCAGTGAAAGCACTTTTAGGGGGTGTTTGAATCGCTTTGTTGGGATCACAAGATTGATAGGTAATTAGTCGTCTGCATAATTAGACTGTGTACCTCATCAACTACAGATAGACACAAACCACTCATTTCAATGTTAATAGGGTAAAATACTCTTTCTGAAATGGCAAGTTCTGATGGCAAAATGCGGTCATAAAGTTGGACAATGAAACTATGTATATATATATTCACATAAGTGGCTGATTGTCTTTACATTCGGTAAAAGTTCAGATTGAACAGCCAGTGTAGTAATATGTGAATGCTAATTATACTTGTTGTTTCTTTTTAGATTTCACTGTTGTCAGACAAATCTTCAGGAAAACCAAGAGGATATGCATTCATTGAGTTTGAACATGAAAGGGACATGCACTGTAAGTAATAATCACTATGGCAACATACTACTTCCTGTCTGGTGGTCTTCTGGGAAGTCTATTGACAAATTGATTATGGATTTGCTGAACGCTCCTAGAAGACTTTCAGTCAGTGTTGTTGAACAAAAAAAGTTTATGTTCCTTGAAGAAAGCCAGGGACATGCTCCGTTATCAGAAAATTTGTATTCTTTTGAGTCCACACTATAACCATCAAAAGCAAGGATGGGGACCTAGCTGTAGGCACTAAAATGTTTTTACTGTAAGCTCTGACGTTAACCAAACTCTGGAAGTAAACAACACTTCAGAGTTACTGCTTGTGTTTCCTCTTCGTCTGCACAACTGATATAAACCTCTCTCTGATTTATTGGGTGTCAGGAAAGTTTTATCACAAGTGTTACTTAAGATTAGATAAAGATCTCTATCAAGTTTTCGGAGTTTATGCCCCCAAAATACATAGCATAAAGACTTCTCATGCAAACTGAAATTTGACGCTTTTTGTACAGAGGTTAGGCTTGTATAGATATTCCTTTATAGAAGAAGCTAACAGGTGTCATCAGCATATAAATGGGTCATGTAATGACCTTTGAACTTAAAAGTTGTTCACTCTAATCATGTATGATCTTTATGTATGTATTGAATGTGTTCTATCTCCTTTGGTGGTAAGTATTGTGGCTTTCAAATTTCATTTTTTAAATGTATTCTGCACAGAAAATATTTATCACTTCCATAGAGAAAATGATTCTGCAAAAGAACACGGTATCCTTGACTTTCTAACCAATGCCTCTTATTTCTCCTTCAGAATGAGGGAACAGAAGGGGGTTACAAATAAACCCTTCTTGTTCGATTCACCCAATCTGACTCGTGAGAAATTAATTGCTGGCCATGATAGGTTTGTATGGGAGTGGTAAGACAAATGATTTGTCCCCAAGCCCAGTACAATATCAAGCCAATGTTGTGTTCAAAATTATGCTAAAGGGTGCATGATAATTTTTCGGTAAAAAAAAATTATTTTTTTTTTTAATATGTAAAAAAAAAACTTGTGTTCCATAAAGTCACACTGAAAATGAAATACTTACTCTTTTTGCTTATTTTGTTAAATCAACATTTTGAATGTGAGGCATCTAGCTTCAAAGTTTAATATGACCCCATTCGGCCCCTCCCAGCTAGATGCACTCAACATTCTTTCCTCTCTGTTTTATGGGGACGGTAAGCCATAAAAAATTTGCATTTATTATTAATTTTGATTTATTTATTATTAAAAAATTGAAAGTAAAAAAAATCTAAATAAAAACTCAGGTAAGAAAAAAAAAAAATAGAAATCAGGTAAGATTTGAAGGAGTTTGCCAACCGTGGTGGGAAGACATGTGCTCATGTCTGCCATTTGGGTGAACAAAGCAGAAAAACCATCAGTTTAGATCGGGAAGAGTTTTACAGAAAATAGCGTAAGTGATCAGGTATTTCTGAATTGAAAGATTTTTTTTTTTGGATGTTTATTATTCTAATTGTAGATGTTGTGAAAAAAAAATGATTTTTGGAAGAAAAAAATTCAAAAATTGACCCTTTTTTTTTCAAAATTGAAATGCTCCCCCCTGGGTAGGTATCCATTGTTCCCCCTGATAGGACGTTTGGGCACTTTCCATATGTTAAGAATTGCTTTGCAGGTCCAGCCAAGACAACAATGATTTTCTTTATGCTATGTTAAAGAAGTGCACAAATGATATGCAACACTGCTGTACAGAAAATCATTGTTGAGCATTTGTTTTACAGTAGTACCTGTTCTAGTTTCAGCTGCTTCCAAAAATATGTCAAATTACACCTCTGTAATCCCAGAATACAAAACTCTGATAAAATTCACCAGAGTTAATAGTGCAGATTAAAATAGAATGGCATTCAACCTTCTATGTTACAAGGTGTAATAAAAAAAAAAGAGATGGTAAAATTTCCGATCATTAGATACAGCTTATGGAGGTATTTATTATACTCCTGTTATTTTATTTACGATTCGTATTTGTATAATGAAGTTGATGCGTTTTATTGGCTATAATACATGAAAGAAATTAAAGTATATCTATTTGACTGCCACTGTGAGTTCTTATTATTACCATTAGTGTTATAACTGAATTTTCTGAAGACATTAAGCAATGTATTTATCGTGTATCATGTACGGATTGCAGAGGTGTGATCTGATATGTAATTATGATAAGCCCTTTTGCATACAGCAGTGAATGTATCAATATAGTCGTTGGGATGATTCGTATCTTCTTTTATTTAGCGGCATACAAACACGCAGACGGTAAGAAAATTGATGGAAGACGTGTTCTGGTGGATGTCGAGAGAGGGAGGACTGTCAAGGGCTGGAGACCGAGAAGATTAGGTGTGTAAAAATCTACAGAACAAACAAGTATTCCGCTTCAAACACCACTTATGAAAGTTTGCTGAATTATGAACACCGAGATTTATTAAAGCAGGTCCCTAACCTTAAGAAATACAGAAGAAAAAGATATTAGGATATATAGGCATTCATTCAAAAGAAAAGGGTGGAAGTTGATGTCACCTACCTTCTTTGGAAACATAAACATGCCCACCGATTGACTCATTTTCCAATTTATTGTACTTGAATCCCATGTAGAAATTCAATTCCAGTTGCATGAATTTGCGTTATTTGCTATACCCATTGTAACATGATTAAGATCATCCTTTCCTATGGTTTATAGGAATTTGATGAAATGAAAAACTTCTTTTCTCAATCACTCTGTTGAAACAAAATGCAGATGGCTTTGAAGCAAAAGACTTTGCATGCTTTCATGTTCAAGTGAATTTTCTTCATCCCTTGTAAGATTATGAGGAGATTTAATATTTTATTATGACGTTAAACATTTATTTCACTGTCAGCCCAATCTCCGTTTTGTAACCTCATTATGATGTTCCACTTGTCAAGTTCTCCGGTTGGTTATCAGACAATTTTCCAAGAGATCTCTAGTTTTCCTCAGATAATCGGCTCAAAATCCTACAATCCTTAGGAAAATGCATTTGGTGTGCAACTGGAACTTGTTCAGTAAACTTTTGGGAAGTCTCCATTGCTGTTCTCTAATGAATTCTTCGTTGAAGCAGGGTATCGGCATTTTCCTGGAAATGTTTAGATGTCCAGTCAGAGTCTTCATTTTTTTCCCCCAAGCAGATTAATCTTTTGTGTTTAACCCAGGACCAATTTGGCGATGTGGATAAAATATTCCCAAGACAATTTCCTCTTTTCAAATCTCAACAAATAAGAAACAGGAGACGTTTTCCAATTTTTTGAGGAATCAGAGAAACTAGTGAAAGCCAGTGATCTGTTGGAATGTGTGTTGGATCAGGGTTTTCTATTGCATACATCATAAAACTTGAGCAATTGTCAAGATGTATGTTAACTCTTAACATTGGTTAATTTTACAAGATCTATTTTGGTAGATGTAAAAAGCCAGTCTGAGAGACAACATAAATTCGAAAGAGCTCAGTAACATTTGACAGACTCAATTTCCGAACAGCTTGTGTATGAATGATGCAACAAATCAAATGTCTGATATTGCAGACTGATGTATTTAATAATGCAGTCGCTAAATATGGAGTAATTACCCCCGTAACTTTCTCTTTGTGTATGTGCAACGAAACACTATAACAGCCCTTTTTTCAACATTTTTCATTAAAAAAGTCGACACTGTCAGAAAGATGATGGTATAAAGCTGAACCAACGAATGACGTTGGCCGAGAGTTACTGTTCCATTTAAAACTATATTTTACTCATTGGAAATGCAATATCTACAGTTTATCACATTCGGACAAAATAGAAAAAAATCTAAGATTTCATTAATTAGGTTAAATTTTGACCCTAAATAGTTTACCACTGGGAAAGTTCTTTTATGAATCAGTCAGTGAAGCTCACAGTGCTTGCCCCCTGTGTGTTGCACTTGTGTAAGGGACTATTGAGTGAAAGCCTTTTTTAAATTGATAGCTTTCTAAATCTGTTCTCAGCACAATTAAAAGAATAAAAAGGGGTTAATGAGCTGTGATTTTTCTCCAGTGTACAGGGATTGGGAGATTATTGCATTATTTTCTGGGTCATGTCTGACCTAGTAGCCTGTTAACTCTTTTTCACCCATCATACAAATGATAAGGTGGAGAAATGATGAGTATTCTTGTTCTGAAATGAGATCATGCTCAATAGAGATGGTGTCAATCACACCATTTATTCAATTTAGGAAATTTGGTCATTTGTCTGCATTTGTTTACATGGAGGATTATTGCAATTAAAATTCAAGTGGTTAGAATATAGGAGGGCTATAGATACAGTACTATTATAACCTTGCAGTAGTGTGGAGGGGGGGGGGGGGTATAATGATATGATGATACAGTTAAGTGAGTGCATTTTGATGTGCCTGCTCAATATAAATACATTAAGTTTGTTGTGTTCATAAATGTTCCACTTGGCAGTGTTGTCATTTCCAATGGCTTAAAAGTAATAGTTTACCACTTAGAAAGTTTTCTTACCTTTCACTGTTTCATAAATTTGAGGATGTTCCCATATTTTGCAAAAACATGCATATAAATTTTTTAATACATGCAAAAAACAACAGAATTTCTGAGCACTTGCTTCAGGAAGTATGGTTCATATATAAAATTATGTAGGATGATACATGCTGAGACTATTTCTTAAAATGAGATAAATTTTGTAAAAATCTTTTAATTTTGAATAACAGATAATCCCAGCTTATGTATTTATACTATTTAGAAAAGTTGAAGAATTTATGGGGCCAATGTATGTGTACACTGTACGTGGTTCTTTAGAGGGGATTGTTAGTGGAGGTCTCTGGCCTCTGAACATTCTTGTTTTGGTTGGAATTATGTCAAAAGAATATATCAGATCTAGCACATGAAAGTACCATATCTCCTTTACATCAGAATTCATTTAGATACCATGTTGAAACTATACATTGCATGAGGACAAGTGAAGACATTTTTTGAAAATATATCTAGTAAAAATATCTGTCCATTATGTTAGAGTCAGGGTTCTTTATATTTTCTTTGGTTTGTTTTCTTGAAAGAAATGTATTTTAAAATTCTTTTGATAAAGTTCTTGTTCATGTATATTACATGAGTATAAAGTTATTACATATTACACAAGTACTAGTTATTACATATTACACAAGTACTAGTTATTACGTATTACACAAGTACTAGTTATTACATATTACACAAGTACTAAAATTATTATGTATTACTGGAGTACTAAAGTTATCACATATTACAGGAGTACTACAGTTATTACATATTACTGGAGTACTACAGTTATTACATATTACAGGAGTACTACAGTTATTACATATTACGGGAGTACTACAGTTATTACATATTACAGGAGTACTACAGTTATTACATATTACAGGAGTACTACAGTTATTACATATTACAGGAGTACTACAGTTATTACATATTACAGGAGTACTACAGTTATTACATATTACGGGAGTACTACAGTTATTACATATTACAGGAGTACTACAGTTATTACATATTACGGGAGTACTACAGTTATTACATATTACAGGAGTACTACAGTTATTACATATTACGGGAGTACTAAAGTTATTACATATTACGGGAGTACTACAGTTATTACATATTACGGGAGTACTAAATATATTATGTTTTATAGGAGGTGGACTGGGTGGAACAAGGAAAGGTGGACCAGATGAAAATACTCGATTTTCTGGACGAGACGAGTTCAGGTTTGAAATAATGTTCAAATAAAATAGCCAATTCGATCCCCAATATATTATTAAATACTGGCAAGACATCCTTATTCTGTATTCGTCTAATCTTAATGCAATCGTAAAATATACTATTATTAACGGTAAAGTTTGATCTTTACAGTAGCTCATACCGTGACAGAACAGGTCGAGAGGAATCTCCTGGAAGAGACCGTCGCCGAGGCCGTAGTCGCAGTCGAGAACGACGAAGAAGTCGCAGCAGAGAGAGAAGGAGGAGCAGAAGCCGTGAGAGAGAACGCCCCAGGAGAGAGGAAGTAGGTAAGCTAAAATCTCCCGAATATCACCAGCCTTGAGAGAGATCGCTCAGCAGAAAAGAAGCAGGCAAGCTAAAATCTCCCAACTATCAGTACCATGAGAGATATCGCAGGAGGTAAGCTGAGTGAATCTTCCGAACATCGCCAGCTGTAGATACTTCACAGCAAGTCAAAAGTACAAGTTGTGGAGAAGAATTTAGAATGCAAGGTCATTGTGGGGTTTATATAAGAATTAATCTCCCATATTGCTTTGAAGCACTGCTGTAAAAAGATTATAAAGTGCAACTTTTATGAGAAATTTGGATTAGGGTATCTTTTACATACTAAGTGCTAAGTTGCAGCCGAATCAATGTACTCAAAAGACAAATGGTTGTTGTAAGGGAATGTACTCTTACTAGTGGTTTTGATGTTTTGTAGTGGAAGAGAAAGAAAGAAAAAGAAGCAGAAGAAGTCGATCAAGAGAGAGGAAAAGGAGCCGTTCCCGCGAGAGGAAACGCACCAGAAGAAGCCGCAGTCGAGATCGCAAGCGTGACCGTGAAAACAAGAGAGAGGAAGGCGATGGTGATGGTGAGCAAGACTACGGGGAGGACGGTGTCCCGATTGTTAAAGAGGAAGACGTTGATACCTACACTGGATACGGAGGATACAACCCTGATGACCAGAATGGGGAGGAGGAGGAGCAGCAGAGAAATGAGGAGTATGAGGGGTGAAGCACCTCATCTGTTCAATAAATACACACAGTTTTTACCCGTCAGTTTAGAGAATTTCATCAGTGTCATTTTTGATTTTTAAATCTTGCAACATTCAGTTATTTCGTTATTTGTCCTTACATGTTGACATGTAAATGAATAAGTTAATATGTTGTAAGCCTTGCTTTTCAAATTGTTTTGATTATCCCACTGCTCACCAATCAGAATACTTCCTTTTGTGATAAAATTATCGATGTTGTAATTATTGTTGTCAACTGAAGGAAGAAAAGCAACAACTAAGTAAAGCAGTGATGCTCATGGAGCAATATGAATGAATTTATGAAGTGAACGTTATGTGCTTGAATAAATGTGGAGTCAAAATATAGTGGGTTTTTTTTTTAGATGATAAAGAAAATTTTAGACCAAGAGGTCCGGATGCAGGAATTCATTTTTGTCTGTAATAAAGAAGTCTTGTTCTAAGTGATATGGTCTTTTTAGTATTCCTGATGATATGCAAGGGGAATATTTGTGGGAAATCTAGCATCAAAGGCAATCTAGCATTGTTCCAGGATTCCTGCATTCAAAAGGGAAAGAACTGGAAATGTTCCATGAACTCCAACCGAATTTCACTGCACATTAGAAATAGATTATGAATGTACTGTGAGTATATACATTAACAGGACTGAGTATTGATTTTCTATGAGTATGTATAGTGCAGTTTGCAGCAGATTGGAAACGCATCCGCTAGCAATTAACTGGTGACACTTTGTGATATTACAAAATGGTTTACACGAATACCAAGTTGGATGAAATATGTTGGGGATACATGTCTTTGTAATTCAGTGTCGCCATTTTTTAAAGACTGCCAATGCAGAGAAAGTATACATTGAAATGTCACTATATTACACGGAGGAGATGCAGTTTTATAAACAATATTTCGCTGTGAATTGGAAATTTAGGAAAAGTACATCCAATATCTAGATGCGGCATTGAACAATCCATCCCAAGACTTGGTAGTAATTTATTTTTGCGGTTTTAAACCCTCGCCCCCAGCTCTCTTGGGGTATCATGTAACTTCCTCTTTGAAAATAGTTTGGAGCTTCCTGTTTCTCCTTTGATTTAGACAATCTGCACAGAGATGGCGAATGTTGATTTCCCATGACATGATCGTAAGGCCTTTTCTACTATGAAAACATGAAATTGCCAACAATTCAAAAACAATTTTGCTTCTGTCATGGACTTCTTGTTTATATTTGTATCGAAGTACAAGTCAAAATAGTCAAACGAGCATGGCGCATGCATGGCGGGGACACCACAAGTCTTGATGCATGAGGAAGACGGACGAACTGTTATTTTATTTCAAAGATGACAAACCTCTGTAAAATGTATAATTATGATTTAGATAGCAAAATGTTACATAAGGGGAAAGATAAATTTTGGGATTTGATTGGAGAAATAGCATTACATGGTTGTGGGGTCCTGAACCACCTTTTCCAAGATCGCCCATGCTAGGTGGTCAAGTTACGCATATAAATTAATGATTTATTACTTCCGTAATCACAGTAAATTGTTTGCGTTGGAAACGCGTTATTTTGACCTAATTTTTCTGAATTGATGAAAAAAATCGTGGTTGATGGTCACCGTTTTGTAGTCTTAAACGGATACCAGCATGCCATGAAATACAGCCTCCAATTCTAATGATGTGTCTGATGCGCTACCTCATCAGTTTAACGTACAATTATGTAGTAGTGGGCTGTACAGAGAATTGTGTGCACATTAATGACCGATACCGTATACGAGAGCTGTTCTCGTCCTATAAAATAACTAATGGCATGATTGACAGGTTTTGTGGTTTTCAATTAATACTTTTTCACGAAGGTCCCGTTTCAAAATTCGCAATGGATAGACTGAAATAAGTGATACTCATCCTTTTCGCAGTTTTCACATTGAAAACATTTTATACAATTTCTAACGGTTTTACCATGTCCAGCAACCTCATTGCGATGGTACATGTGTGTGCGAACAGTCTTGGGTTTGCCATACACTTGAAACTTTCTGCGAAGAGATTGTCTAAAAATGAATATTGGAGGATATAATGTCCATCAGTCAATCAAATATTTTGCTTCAGGTTTCAATACAAGAAACAATCTTTTATTTTGCCTGATCCAAAATCTATACTTGCAAACATACCAAAGGATATTTTATTAGTATGTTGTCTATTGCCAAATAACAATGAAGGCCCAGTTCCCTTTTCCAACAACCACGGAAAAATCTCTCGTAACAATTCTTCACAGTACAATTAGTAGGACTTCCGTGACTCGCGATATTCAAACAACTAATTAAAAAAGTAGTCCCTCGATTTAACTTTGGGGAAAACACCCTATCATCAGGCGCTCAAAGATTACGTCTCCGGATTAATGTTCGATAACTCTCATTCCGAGAATCGTACACCACAAGATCGTATGAAGAATTTCCACAGGCACCTGAAGTGTGGATAACTTGTATAGATCTTATGTACATCACCCCCCCCCCCCCCCCTTCCCCCCCTTCTAGAATGAAATTATTTTTATGCAGAACAAATAATTTATCCAAAATATGTTATTTCCCCATCGATCACTCTCATAAGTCGTTCTGAATAGTCAGTTTCTACCTTCTATAAGCTTATTCGTATTTCACAAGTGGTCATCTCTAAAACCTGTTACATGTATATATCGTATTAATCAATGTCAATAATCAGTGGCGGATTTAAGGGGGGTGCAGCTAAAATTTTCAAATTTAAGGTAAATCGTGGTCTCTTGTTTAGGAAAATGTAAAATGATAAAAGAAGCAATAATTTCTTCCACTCTCAGAGCAATAAATGACGAAATCTTTTTATTTATTGAATTACTTTTATTGGGAGAACTTACATTTCCCCCCAAAACCCTTAAAACTTGCACCATTCCATTGACTTCTCTCTATCAAAATTGACAGAAAATAGTAAAAATTACTACATAGGAGACACATTTGAAGCCCTGTAAAATCCAGGAGCTTCCGGAGACTTCGCCCTGGACCCACTGGGGGCCTCAAGGTGGCTCCCAGACCCCCTGCCTGATAAAGTTGCGCCCCCTTAACCGCAATTCCTGGATCCGCTCCTGATAATAACAGCGGGGCCATAGTTACTCATTAATGTGCAAACATCCCCAGGTAGTGTAGATTGAAGTTTGTTCATGCCATGACATCCAGGGTTGGGCCAAAATAGGGAATCAAAGTATTATATAAGAAGATATAAGGAAACATTTTCTAAATTAACAGCAGGGCCATGGATAGTCATGAAGGCATCCACAGGTTAGGGGGGGGGGGTAGAAGGGGATGAAAGTTTTATATGGGAATATATAGGAAAACATCTTTACAAATCTCCTTCTCAAGAATAGTAGAGCCTCGATTAATCATATTGATATGCAAGCATCTTCAGGTAGTACAAGATTCAAGTTTGTTCAATTCAGAGGGTCCAGCGGTAGGATGGGTCCACAGTATGAGATCAAAGTTTTATATGGGAATATACAGGAATTGATTAAAACAAATTCTTTTCAAGAATAACAGGACCACACTATAAATTCTATCAAAATGCAAACGTTCCGAAGTTGTGTGGATTCAAATATTTTATGCTCCCGCGACTAAAGTCGGAGGGGGTATTGTTTTTTGTTTGTCTGTCCGAAACTTTAACCTTTCTCATAACTTTTGCTAATTTCAGTACTTTAATTGAAACTTTAACCGTGCTTATAACTTTTGAATGGTGTGCGATAAGACCTTTCTTTTTAGTATATAGGTAGCAAAATATGATGCATATAGTGAGAAAGGTTGGTAATGTATAAATGCAATTTACACAGAGGGTTATTTGTGTTTTGGGACCCGGAATGACAAAAATGAAATCTCTAAATACATATGTACTTTTTATATGTCAGTATTGAGATAGGATCGAAATCTCTAGCTTCTGGAGAAAATCTAAACCTGATTGGAGGACCTACATTCAATTTGATGATTTTTTTTTTCATTCGAAATATTATAGTTTTTGTTGACATTGACATACTTTAAGAAAAAACACGTAGACGATAAGGTGGATAAAATTGTGACTTTGAAGGCCCAGCGGAAGTTGTGTGATCAGAGGGGAAATGAAGCCTGTAAGTGTCACCCTGATTTATCCAAGTGATCTGAAACTATAGGAGACTGAGCTTCATTGTTTAGGTTTATTCCTCTTTACACACATGTAAGCTGTTTTTTGACTTTTGATTGGACCGTTACAAACGCTCGTATATGGACAAAATTGAAGGAATCCCAAGTTTTCGTCGATTGAGTCTGTGGGGTCCAACCGCCAAAATGACATTATATACCAGTGATGGGAGATATCGCGCTTAGCGTCTCGTTTGATCTGATGATCCGCGCCTGTCAATTCGACGTGATTCGACTCTTGGGATCGAGTTACTGTACAGTAATGAGATTGTGTAAGAGGGATTGTGTGGGGTTTTTTTTTTTTTTTAATTATTATTATTATTATTATACAAAGATGTTATAAATGAAAACGACCCTCTCAAAATTTGATTAAGGTATTCGATGTATAATGACCATATTTCACATGTAGTAAATGGGTGGTGGGATTTTTTAATCATGGTATCATTTCGAAGGGTTCATCCAATCAAAATAATCCACCGTAGGAATTTCCAGAATTTTGTGATCTGCTGGATTTATTTCACCTAGAATTTAACATTGAAGTATATATATGGGAAGAGCATGTTTTATCAAAATATTTTTTTTTTAAATATTTTCATGCAAATATCTTGGTACAAAGTTACATACAGTTTCTCTTTATGAAAATATGAAATAAAATTATTCATTTACCACACACATTTTTAGAAAATTAGATTTTTCTTATTTCTACAAAGGTCACATAACTCTTCAAAAAATCTCTAGTGCAAAAAGGTCAGCTTCTAATCATTTACCAGTCGTGTGAATTTCATCTACTTCACTTTCATCATTATTAAACAATATACACTTATGTTGATTAAATCCTTCAAAATTGTTCATTATCCTTTCGTTATACATTGAGTATCTTAATTTCGGGATTGCCAGAAGTGGACCGGCATGTGTTTGTTGGGCTACGTCACTGAATTCATGCGATAACTTATAGTTATAACTTGAAAGACATGTGTAACCTTTGGAAATGTATACACCTAACATTGAAAGTCCGAGAACAAAATGTGTAATTGTATTCTCCGTCATATGTATGTCTTTATTTTCTGATATCAACTGTGTCATTAATGATTTATGTAACAGCTGAGCTGTACAGGTCGAAGTTATTAATAAAGAATTGAATTGAAAATATTCATAATGGATGTTTAACCATATCCCGATATGGTAGGCTTCGACGTACATGTGTTTTAAATATCAACACCTTTCCCTTTATCCCAAGACTGTGACTGGCGGTATTGTGCTAATGCATTGCCTTGCAGTCATTGTCTTTGGTAGAGCTTAGTTCATCATTAGAAACTGATTGAAAAGAAATTGTACAATCATTCACCAGGCAGAGAAACCGAAGATTATTTCAGTCAAGTCCCTCTTTGAATAATCATTTAAATCAGAAAATCATTCCAATCAAGTCTCTTTGATTAAAATTGAAAATTAAGCCCCCACATTTTTCTGGCAATTAGTAAAAGGTAGTGGAGAATGTAAGGTTGACTGATGTAATTGTATACTGAAGATCGCCCTAATATCCACTAACACCCCCAACACACCACAAATTAGGATTTTGAACTTTGGGTTAAATTAAAGACCGTACCTCATTTTTGTTTTTAAGAGGGTTGTTTTTTTTCTCTTACTAAAAGAATTCGCTCTCCCACGACAAGTAATGTTTTGTCTGTATTATAAAACTGTGTGTAAAATTTACACTTATCGGTAAATATAAAATGACAGTATTTTCTTTTGCTTTTCAGTTTGATTGTATGTGGGCGAAATACCACTAAATATAACCTAAAGAAACAAAACCTTTTCCATGGTCATTTAATAAGTACCATGTCAATTTATATGTACTATGGTCAGTTTTCAGTACCATGATTAATTTATGCTTTGTATGGATGTTGCAGGTTTCAAAAGCTATTCTGAATATTGAATATTGCACGTTTAGTACATAGATATGTTATTAACCATCGTCAATTAACTGTAATAGGATAACCATTAAAATAACTATATACTGTAATTTTAGAATTACTAAGTGAAAAATATAAAATAAAAAAAAATGATAATTATGCATACCATTTTAAATTATTTGATGAGTTAGCGAGTATTGAATGAAATGTAATAATAATCTCGTAAATCCCATATCGAATACAAAATTAAGAGTAGGAAAAACACGGACCCTCGGAGACACCTGAGGTAGGATCAGGCGCCTAGGAGGAGTAAGTATCCCATGGTGACCGGTTACACCTGACACGAGTCCTCTATCTTGATCAGGTAAACGGAGTATTCCGTAATCAAAATCATTATGTAAAGAACGGCCTAACAATTTGAGTGACTTGAAGACTGCATTCAAACTAACGACCGCTGGTATTTGCAAGTAAAATCATCATAACAACGACAGAATTTGCGAAATGCTGACTTCAAATGAGATTGTTGAAATGCCTGTAATCGTCACATGTTCACTCAAGAACAGCTGCAGTTCCGTAGCTCTCTGGACAACATGAGCGAACATGTAACGATTACGCATAAATTCGGCCAAAAATATAATAATAATAATAAAGTTTAAAACATTTCATACTACTTTATTGTTAAAATTCCTCCAGGCGTTTGTATCTATAGAGCTTACGATGCGTTCCGTTTGTTTGCAAGTAATTAAAAATACCGCGTTTTCTAAAGAATTCCTAACCAAAAAAATAAAAATCCGTCTTTATTTTATTTAGGCGAATTCGCGAAACAAAGTTATCTCATAACATAAGGAATTTACAGTATAATATCATTCATATTTACTTGTACTATATCATTCATATTTACTTGTACTATAACATTCATATTTACTTGTACTATATCATTCATATTTACTTGTACTATAACATTCATATTTACTTGTACTATATCATTCATATTTACTTGTACTATAACATTCATATTTACTTGTACTATATCATTCATATTAACTTGTACTATATCATTCATATTTACTTGTACTATAACATTCATATTTACTTGTACTATATCATCTCAATTTGCTCAAATCCAGGATTGTTTATGGACGGTATATTTTATTTGGTGGAATCGTGCGCCGTAGACAGGCTGCTTGACCTTTGGCAGTCGTTAAATGTTGCGTGATATGCAATGAGTTGAGTAGCTATCGCAAGCCTGTCGAGAATCAATGCCGTATACACAATACATCGTAGATATAACTCCAAAGGGATGATATTTTGCAAGTAAGTAAGTAGACAATACTGTCTTGCAGAATCCACCGTATGCAAAATAATTGTCTGTTCCAGCTCTGAATCTCGGTCAAATAATCTTTAGTTTTCTTTTCTTTCATGAAACACGACGAAGAAATCTGTGCAGTTTGGCTGACATGCTCTCAGAGTTGGAATTATAATTTTTCCCGATGGAGCGCTTTTGTTTCTTGTTGATGTACTTGAATAATTCATGATATTGATGAAAAAAGGGCATGTCACTTTCAATATTCTTTCTGGTCTCCCATCCCGAAACTTTCTTATCATAGATGAACGGACAAAGCCAGCGATTAACAATCTTCTTTTTTTACACATTCATCTTAGGGAAAAAATGACGTCAAGCTATGAAATGAATCTATTTTACAACCTAATCGACAAACAGGGCATCCTTAAAGAAACAGTTACGATTTAAACTTCGCGAATCAAAAGAAAATAAACTGACAAAACCTTTTTCTATATCGGGATCATTATAGGAGTTTATTAATTCTCCGTCTACCATTGTGGATGTTTTCGAGTGGGTGACATCTTAACTGATATAGAGAGAGAACATGAAATAACTTATCTTGAAAACCGATTTCTACACATTTCTATGGCTCAACTCTGACTGACATATTTTGTTCGGATCGTGTTCTGCTCCTCCTAATCTTGAGAACTGTTTTGGGAAATAAATTTCAATGATGCCGTTAAACCTCCCTCCTGTCGCCTTTTATCTTGTCTTGGTTCCCTAGAGAGTGACAACTCTATTTAGGGTTCAAATCCATTGACGCCAGTGCCAGTGTTTCATTATTTGACAAACATTAACAAAGACACATGAGGTTGTGTCATGGGTCCAAAAAAAAACCGTCTTTGATAAGCAGTATCCTTTTACTTATAAAGATAAGGGTTATTTCCAATCAGGACTATTTTGTTATGGTCCATTGCCAGTAATTTAATGATAAGACAATGCACAATTCCATGCCCTGTATTTTGTTTCTTTCAAGAGAAAGTGTTTGATTACACCACCCCCCACTCACCAATCTCTAAAGAACGTGGCTCAGATAAGTCACCTTCAAAATACCTAGAGGTCATCTTGTAATTATGTAAAGGTTCCCATGTTAATATATCTAGTTGCACCAAGAAAAAATTTGTTGTATTCCACAAACTTAGGGAAGCGAAAATTAACGACCAAATGGATTTCTTTTAGTTTTTATACGCCCGTCTTTAGCCGTATTATGGCACAGCGATGCCTGTACGTCCGTCCGTCTGTTCGGGGCTTTCTGTTTCTAATTTCATTTTTCTTTCGCATATCAAGCTAAAACTTGCTATGTAGCTTCTTTGTGGATCACTCTAGATCATGTTGCAATTTTAATCCATTTGAACCTTTTTTGCAGGAGTTTTGCCCCTTTATTTTAAAATTATTGGTACATGGAGGGTACATAATTTGTCCGGTTGACTCTTCCCACAATTTTCAAGTGAGGACCATCTTGTTTTACAGAGTGTTTGTATGGATATTGAAGATGTGCATGTGGCAAGGATTTTGATTTTCTTCAATTTTTCAGAAAATTACAGGTTGTTTAACTTAGTCCGTTTTGGGGATATATTACATAGAAAGTACATGATTTGTCCGATGAACTCCTCCCACAGTTTTCAAGTGAGGACTTTCCTATTTTACAGAGTATTTGTATGGGTATGGAAGATGTGCATGTGGCAAGGATTCTGACTTTCTTCAACTTTTGAGAAAATTACAGGTTGTTGGACTTAGTCCGTTTTGAAGAAATATTATATTAGATAAAGGGCATGGTTTGTCCTTTTAACTCCTCTCACAGTTTAAAAGCTAGGCAGGGGCGGATCCAGGATTTGCGGTTAAGGGGGGGGGGGGCGGGGCACTGTATGAGACAGGGCGAAGCATTGGAGTGAGCCAGGTGGCGAAGCCCCCTGAAGCTCCTGGATTTTATAGATTTTATAGGACTTGAAACATGTCTCCTATATAAGTCATTAGTACTATTTTCTATTTTTAATAAGGTGAAATTAGTAAAATGACATAAATTTTAAGGGTTTTTGGAAAAAGTTAAGTTCTCTCAATAAAGTAATTCAAGAAATCAAAAGATTTTGTCATTTATTTCTCCGGGAAACAAGATACCACGATTTACCTTAAATTAAAAAAAAATAGGGAGGGGTCGCTGTCTGCGCCCCCCTTAAATCCGTCATTGTTTGGGTCTTTGTAAATACTTGAAGATGTGCATAGTACAAGGGTTTTAATTCTGAATAATTTTTTCTTTTCTTTAATGTTTTAAATATTTTCAGGTTGTTGAACTTGGTCAAATTTGGGGAAATATCTTACACTCAGAACTCTTTTGATTTGTCGATCTACCTCTTGTCACAGTTTTAAGCTAATACTCTTTATTCATACAATGCAAAGAAAGTATGTCACAGCCTAATGATGGCCGATACTACCTGAAGCAAAGTTTCAAAATGGCACCCTGTGTGTTAGCATTTTTAAGGGCGTATTATGTACGCGGTTTGCGGTACTCCTGTTCGCATGCTGTAGCTGGCAGTGATAGAAACACATTTTGAATGACTCGAACGTAACTACGGCGCTATGATCGACATTTTTACCATCCCCTTTAATCTCGGCTGAGATTCGGCTTGGCTGAATATTTGGACTGACGCCTTCACTGAATCTCGGTGCAGTCCTTCATAATTCAAGTCTGGAAATTTACTCTCAGCTTCGGGCCGGTTCTAGCAATTAATGTGCATTTGAGTGACACTGCTGTTCGCTTCAAATAAGTTACTTGACTATCAAACCAAATCTGTATCGCTATTAATGCTGCATTACTTACCGTCTAAGTATGTAAATTCCATATGATAAACTATTACTAAATTTTCCGTTCAAATGATGACTTCCAAGGCGCAATGTTTTATCTCCCGAAATTGAAGAGTTTCAATATTTTGTTTTTACCAGAAGGTATGTGAAGATACAATGTATCTGTACTAGATAATACAGAGTATAGGAACTCTTCAATTTCAGGAGATAAAATATTGTGCCATGGAAGTCATAATTTGAACGGAAAATTTAGTGTCTCTTTTCATTTTAGGATTTTCATACCTAGACAGTAAGCAATGCAAAATTAATAGTGATTGAGAGTTAGTTTAACTCTTCTCTTGATGTGGCCTTCAACTCGATAGATTGATTGAATATTGTTAATCGTCCTGCTCGAGAATCTTCCAATCACATGGAGACGTCACCATCGCCGGTGAAGGGCTGCAAAATTTAGGCCTATGATCTGCTCTTACGACACCTGCTGTCAACACTTTCCATATTTATGTAGCAATATTCCATTATCAACTGCATAAGGTGTTCATGTGTCTCATCTGACTCAATACGCAAGAGCATGTTCTGCGTATGATTAGTATTTAAATCGAGGGGGGTTACTGATAAAGCCCCTTTCACACATTCACGGATGAGACGCCGGATCATCCCGGATTGTCAATCCATGATGCTCCGTGACAATCTGTCATCACCGTGTACAAACCGATTATGCATCCGGTGTCGTACGGGACCGTCCGGCTTGGCCAAGCCAAATCAAGAAAAAAAAACCCCAAATATGTTTAATTTTTTCCCTGGATCGTCCCGGAAGAAAATCCTCCTTGTTGATCTGTGTAGGTACCGTGTATCAACCGAGAGGTCCATGTATCAGCCGAACAAGTCCGTGTAGCCATCAAAGTTAAGCCCCTTTCACACATCAGGAACCGGTCAACGCCGGATGCAAAATACTAGTCGTCCAGAGTGATCCGGCGTCTTTGGGTTCTGTGTGTTAAATTCTTAGTCAGGCAATCGGAGCAATTCGTAGTCAAAATTAATATGTAAGGAACGGCCTAACACTTGGTATAAAAAACGTCAAACAGCTAATGACAGGTTGTCTTTGTGGATTAGACCGTTACATAGCCCTAATGAGATCCTAGCTAGGGGGCTTCCCCTGAATGTACTGAGTTCTGACAAAATAGGACGTGTTATTCTAGTGTTTTGGGACGTACTTTTAGAAAACGTGGATCAGATTTGTGAGGAGGTGAGCCCGGCGCTGGATCCCTAAATGACACTGGAGTTTTTCTGTCAATCCAAAAATCACGTGACCACCTGTCATTGCTCTTCCATTCAGTGTAAGCGCGATCTAAAAGGTTGAAACTCGCGTCATTTATTAAATTTATCCCCAATAATGACATGAAAATCGTCTATTAAAAATAATTTGGTATATACTATGCTCGTCAGATTCAAAAGAAAGCAAAACAAAACAGCTTTTTTTCGCGTCACGTGGTTACATATATTAGATGTTTGATGGAAAATTGTGTTTGAAATCAATCAGTGGATTTAGAGTATTCAATATAATCAGAAAAAGGGGGATACACGCTGATCACTTCACGTCACTCAAATACTAAGTGTACATTGAGACGTCAATATCAGTGATTTTGGCACTGTATATGATAAGCCGACACGAACATACATACCCACTGGGGCAATCTGCCGAACCAAATAAATCTAACGACGGAAGAAAACCCTTATACTTCTCTGTTTAGTCGCGTGCACCGGTCACTATTTTGACAAGCAATTATTCTTTATGCAGGTTAACCAGGAATATTCTTAGTCCTGAGAGGAAGAAAAACAGATTTTATGGCATAAAATAAGAAACGTTACTAAACTGTGCGTGTCTACTACCCGAAGAATTGAAAATCTTTATCGTCTATGTTATTTTATTCTATACTCTGATAACTACGTGTAATGAAACTGGCCCGCCTGTCTGGAGAATTTATGATATTTAGATATAACCCTCGTGCTTTATGTTATACAGAAACGTTTTCATGAATGCTACATTGTGAGGAATAGAACAAAGAATATTGAATAATGCTGGTCCTTTTCACCCTAGAGAGATGAAATACACAGCATGGTTTTACATAAATCCATGAAAGTACGCAAAACATTCCATCTACAGCGATTATTGCACTTCTTCAATTAGGCCACGTCCAATAATCCGTCTCCGATACTGTGATGATATGAAATAGGGCACGACCTTTGAGTCCTCTGCATTTATAGACATTCTTGATTAATTGACCATTAAACGCTTGGTAAAGATCCGGCGATTGGAAGGCATCTGGGTAAGGACGGCTGGTATAAATTGGCTAAAGATTGTATCAATTTAGTGGGAGGTGTCTGTGAAATAATTGTGAGGATAAAACTTTTAACATTTTACGAACTAGTTTGGATCATCCCGACGTTTGTGTACATACCCCCCCAGGAGTAGGCGTATACACAAACGTCGGGATGATCCAGACTCCTTGAGATTAAGGGGCTGTAACCCTGACCTTGAAGACCAGTAGGTACAAAATTGCCACTCGGGAAAACTGTTCTGATTTCTTGCCATATATGCCGATGTAAGACGTGGTTAAGTTGAGTAATCGTATCGGTCTTTGATGAAATTGTACCTTCGCTATGATAAATACCCATTGATTGCATTACTTTAGACTAAATAGAGGATTGGACCATTGAATATACTGAAACATGTTTCTTTTCCACCCTACCCCCATTTTTACATGAACACTTAAAATAGTTTGCAATGGAAAACGAATTTCGAAAAGAAAAAAAAATATTTCCCATCTGTGAAAAATACATTTGTATATTAAAATTTTGTAATTATGATTTCTTGTAAAGAATCCAAGCTTATACTAAATAGCTGTCTGAACATATCATGTTCACGCATTAATTTTTAATTGCATGCATACAATACAAGCGAACCGCTAATAATAATAAATGAAAGAAGCTCTCTATGTTAAATTACACCCAGTTTCACTTTTTATCTATTCTATGCCGTACATCCAATAGATATAATGGAAACGCGGTTTTTAAAGTGAAAGATGCTTTGTCGGCCGGGACGACACGACCTTCGGTGTGGGCGGATGGATATTAATGACTTGATGCAGGCATATATCAATACATTGACACAATAATCTATATAAACATAACCCTGAATATGAATAAAATATGTGAGCATACAACCATTGCTGATCAGCGCTTCTACATCGATCTCAAGCTCAGTTACATGTATATTACAGTGATAGTCTCAAGCTCAGTTACATGTATATTACAGTGATAGTCTCAGTTACATGTATATTACAGTGATAGTCTCAGTTACATGTATATTACAGTGATAGTCTCAGTTACATGTATATTACAGTGATAGTCTCAGTTACATGTATATTACAGTGATAGTCTCAGTTACATGTATATTACAGTGATAGTCTCAGTTACATGTATATTACAGTGATAGTCTCAGTTACATGTATATTACAGTGATAGTCTCAAGCTCAGTTACATGTATATTACAGTGATAGTCTCAGTTACATGTATATTACAGTGATAGTCTCAGTTACATGTATATTACAGTGATAGTCTCAAGCTCAGTTACATGTACATTACAGTGATAGTCTCAGTTACATGTATATTACAGTGATAGTCTCAGTTACATGTATATTACAGTGATAGTCTCAGTTACATGTATATTACAGCGATAGTCTCAGTTACGTGTATATTACAGTGATAGTCTCAGTTACATGTATATTACAGCGATAGTCTCAGTTACGTGTATATTACAGTGATAGTCTCAGTTACATGTATATTACAGTGATAGTCTCAGTTACATGTATATTACAGTGATAGTCCCAGTTACATGTATATTACAGTGATAGTCTCAGTTACATGTATATTACAGTGATAGTCTCAAGCTCAGTTACATGTACATTACAGTGATAGTCTCAGTTACATGTATATTACAGTGATAGTCTCAGTTACATGTATATTACAGTGATAGTCTCAGTTACATGTATATTACAGCGATAGTCTCAGTTACGTGTATATTACAGTGATAGTCTCAGTTACATGTATATTACAGTGATAGTCTCAGTTACATGTATATTACAGTGATAGTCTCAGTTACATGTATATTACAGCGATAGTCTCAGTTACGTGTATATTACAGTGATAGTCTCAAGTTCAGTTACATGTACATTACAGTGATAGTCTCAGTTACATGTATATTACAGTGATAGTCCCAGTTACATGTATATTACAGTGATAGTCTCAGTTACATGTATATTACAGTGATAGTCTCAAGCTCAGTTACATGTACATTACAGTGATAGTCTCAGTTACATGTATATTACAGTGATAGTCTCAGTTACATGTATATTACAGTGATAGTCTCAGTTACATGTATATTACAGCGATAGTCTCAGTTACGTGTATATTACAGTGATAGTCTCAGTTACATGTATATTACAGTGATAGTCTCAGTTACATGTATATTACAGTGATAGTCTCAGTTACATGTATATTACAGCGATAGTCTCAGTTACGTGTATATTACAGTGATAGTCTCAAGTTCAGTTACATGTACATTACAGTGATAGTCTCAGTTACATGTATATTACAGTAATAGTCTCAGTTACATGTATATTACAGTGATAGTCTCAGTTACATGTATATTACAGTGATAGTCTCAGTTACATGTATATTACAGTGATAGTCTCAGTTACATGTATATTACAGTGATAGTCCCAGTTACATGTATATTACAGCGATAGTCTCAGTTACATGTATATTACAGTGATAGTCTCAGTTACATGTATATTACAGTGATAGTGTCAGTTACATGTATATTACAGTGATAGTCTCAAGCTCAGTTACATGTATATTACAGTGATAGTCTCAAGCTCAGTTACATGTATATTACAGTGATAGTCTCAGTTACATGTATATTACAGTGATAGTCTCAGTTACATGTATATTACAGTGATAGTCTCAAGCTCAGTTACGTGTATATTACAGTGATAGTCTCAAGTTCAGTTACATGTATATTACAGTGATAGTCTCAGTTACATGTATATTACAGTGATAGTCTCAGTTACATGTATATTACAGTGATAGTCTCAGTTACATGTATATTACAGTGATAGTCTCAGTTACATGTATATTACAGTGATAGTCTCAGTTACATGTATATTACAGCGATAGTCTCAGTTACATGTATATTACAGTGATAGTCTCAGTTACATGTATATTACAGTGATAGTCTCAGTTACATGTATATTACAGCGATAGTCTCAGTTACATGTATATTACAGTGATAGTCTCAGTTACATGTATATTACAGTGATAGTCTCAGTTACATGTATATTACAGTGATAGTCTCAAGCTCAGTTACATGTATATTACAGTGATAGTTTCAAGCTCAGTTACATGTATATTACAGTGATAGTCTCAGTTACATGTATATTACAGTGATAGTCTCAGTTACATGTATATTACAGTGATAGTCTCAGTTACATGTATATTACAGTGATAGTCTCAGTTACATGTATATTACAGTGATAGTCTCAGTTACATGTATATTACAGTGATAGTCTCAGTTACATGTATATTACAGTGATAGTCTCAGTTACATGTATATTACAGTGATAGTCCCAGTTACATGTATATTACAGCGATAGTCTCAGTTACATGTATATTACAGCGATAGTCTCAGTTACATGTATATTACAGTGATAGTCTCAGTTACATGTATATTACAGCGATAGTCTCAGTTACATGTATATTACAGTGATAGTCTCAAGCTCAGTTACATGTATATTACAGTGATAGTCTCAGTTACATGTATATTACAGTGATAGTCTCAAGCTCAGTTACATGTATATTACAGTGATAGTCTCAGTTACATGTATATTACAGTGATAGTCTCAGTTACATGTATATTACAGTGATAGTCTCAGTTACATGTATATTACAGCGATAGTCTCAAGCTCAGTTACATGTATATTACAGTGATAGTCTCAGTTACATGTATATTACAGTGATAGTCTCAAGCTCAGTTACATGTATATTACAGTGATAGTCTCAGTTACATGTATATTACAGTGATAGTCTCAGTTACATGTATATTACAGTGATAGTCTCAGTTACATGTATATTACAGCGATAGTCTCAGTTACATGTATATTACAGTGATAGTCTCAGTTACATGTATATTACAGCGATAGTCTCAAGCTCAGTTACATGTATATTACAGTGATAGTCTCAAGTTCAGTTACATGTATATTACAGTGATAGTCTCAGTTACATGTATATTACAGTGATAGTCTCAGTTACATGTATATTACAGTGATAGTCTCAGTTACATGTATATTACAGTGATAGTCTCAAGTTCAGTTACATGTATATTACAGTGATAGTCTCAGTTACATGTATATTACAGTGATAGTCTCAGTTACATGTATATTACAGTGATAGTCTCAAGCTCAGTTACATGTATATTACAGTGATAGTCTCAGTTACATGTATATTACAGCGATATGGGCAGAGTGGACAAGGCAGGTGCTCCAATTTTTTCTTAATTCATATAGGAATTTTTTTTTAAATTGATAAGAACCCTAATTCCCTCTTTCGAAATTGCTGCCTGCAGGCAAACATTAAAAATAGTAAGCACCCCCATTGTTTTGCTTGTTGAATATTTTAGCACATTTATACTTAGAAATTAACTTTTGCCAATAAACTCCGAAAGGCTTGCTCCGGAATTACAGCTTGCATCTTTAATATTGTTTCATATGTGAGGTGAAGTCCGTAAGCTATAATAGAATCTTGATTATTAGATGTAAAATTAATTAATAACCTACTTTCGTTTTCGATAGACTCCCCTGCTATAGGAAAAAAATGAGAGTACAGTGGCTTTGGCGGATCTAAGCCCGTTTTTTAATGACAACTTAAGATAATACGATATGAAGTAAATCCGTTGTTATCGATGCTTGATTTTGATCTTACACAAGAAATAAGTTTTGGTAATTGTTGAATAAATGAAACATGTCTGTTCGTTTCTTCAATGCGTGATTTTAGCCATGAATCAGCCTTATGGAAATTTTCAGAACGAAGCGCCCAGAACTAGGCAACATCATAGACGCTTAGGTCTACAACCAATCGCACATTCTCGCGTCTTTCCGGCAAACCCAGAAGTTGCGATTGGCTTACAACATGATCAGCATAAAATTGTGTAGGTGTTCAGTGTTATAGTTATAATTGTTTTTACTAGGCCCATATTTATCATGTTAGGAAGATTTATAATCATATTACTTATACACATCTCATGCAACGAAGGACACCCCCTCCTGAGACTAACTATCTGACACATCAATAGATTTTTAATTACGATATCCATCTGATATTTTCGATGTTTTTAATTTTTTTCGTGATTATAGATGTCACAACTTTTTGTAATAATTTATTAACAGTTACTTATACAAACACATGTATAAGCACAAGAAAGTCCTTATTTTGGTTGAACATGTTTTGTGTTGACACAGATCTAAAAGTAAGTAATAAGTCGAAAACTGTCCAATATATCAGATATCGAATGATCTTGGACTGTTCTGGGAAGTTTGCGCCTTAAAACTTTAAAGTCAAAACATTTTATCGAAATTAGGTTGCGCACTACCTAGAAATGTCCAAGAAATCAGGCCATAATTTACAATATAGCAGTTTTTCTATTTGTCATTCATGTAGTGCTTAATGTTTTCGATTATTGCGTTTGACGAGAAGAAACCACGTGTATTCATAATTTTGCCTTAAATTGTCGCACTGGACAAAAGTACATGTACCATTATAAACACATTCGCAATAATGTGTTCGAAATTATTTTGTCTTTGGTCTGCTATTCGGCATAACGGATTACGATTGCATTTGTAAAATCATTTTCTAATTGAGATATTACATAAGGTCTATTTAATTTGGAGCTCCAAGTGACTTCCTAATAATCAAGTTTTATTTCCAGTATATGATATAAATAAATATTAATATAAATAATTAATATATGCAATTATTCAACAACAAAAATCTTAAATTCATTTGAATTAAAGATATAGTTCATTTTATTCATGTGCGCAACAATTTGAACATGCATTTTTAAAAAGTCCCTCCTCCGTGGAATATTATTTAAGTGTGATTTCCCGCTCTTACGCGGGGTTTCATCTAATAAAATAATTTGGAGACAATTTACATAACCTCTGCATGTCTTGTTCATGACTGAAGCCCTGCGACTTTGAATACTTCCAAATCAACCGGTGTTTAAAAATGCCATTTTCTCAGTAAGATAGGGAAACTCGAAATTGTCTCAGAGTGTACGGGGACACGTGACTGCTTTTCATTAACATTGTCACACTCTAAGGGACAATTACCATTCTGAGTGGCACCCAGCCTCCCCCGCAAGATGCACTGTGAATTAAGTCCAGTCAATGACCCGGGCCACTATAGATATAGTTATGTCGCTTGTCTGTGCAAAGCCTTTCGTCCAATCAATTTACTAAAAGCAATCTATTATTTTCCGCCGTATCTAATACATACAAAATACCAAAATATGAATGACAATTCTCATGTAAATGAAAATCTATGTGTTGACATTCAGCTCAGTGGACATTTGCAGAACGTTAATCAAGCGATGTGCTTTCGAGAGCGAAGGCACCTAACACAAATCAAAGGCGAAAGCAGATTAAAAGAAAAAAAGTGAGGGGGGGGGTGTCTTTCAATGACAGAAAGGTCTGCAGTTTAATCTTTTGAGTAAATTGATTATTGATAAAGTACCAGGAAGCGTTAACAAGTTACTACAGGGGTCTAGAATCATTACTGACCAGTAAAGGTCAACAGACCATGGGGCACTGTTTAAAGCTTATGGTACATGTAACAGATTTTCTCGATTTTGTTGTGATTTTATTTGTCCCTGATTTCAATAGCACTAGCATACATCAGTTTTATGATGACAAGCAACCGATTCCCTGGAAAGTATGACTTAACACATTGCGTGCATTGTATTCAAAGAATGCACGTGTTCTACCTTGTGCTCATTGAAAGAGACTGTTTCCGAGCGGGCATGTCTTGGCGCCAACGGACTGTGACCTGTCTTAATATGGCCCGACTCTAGACGTGTGTCCCACAAGTAAACACACATCTAGACTCATTACCCTAGACTTAGACTTCTATCTCACAAGTAAACGCACATCTAGACTTAGATGTCTATCTCACAAGTAAACACACATCTAGACTTAAATGTCTATCTCACTAGTAAACGCACATCTAGACTTAGACGTCTATCTCACAAGTAAACGCACATCTAGACTTAGACGTCTATCTCACAAGTAAACAAACATCTAGACTTAGACGTCTATCTCACAAGTAAACACACATCTAGACTTAGACGTCTATCTCACAAGTAAACACACATCTAGACTCATTACCCTAGACTTAGACGTGTATCTCACATGTAAACAAACATCTAGACTCATTACCCTAGACTTAGACGTCTATCTCACAAGTAAACAAACATCTAGACTTAGACGTCTATCTCACAAGTAAACACACATCTAGACTTAGACGTCTATCTCACAAGTAAACACACATCTAGACTTAGACGTCTATCTCACAAGTAAACACACATCTAGACTTAGACGTCTATCTCACAAGTAAACACACATCTAGACTTAGACTTGTATCTCACAAGTAAACACACATCTAGACTTAGACGTCTATCTCACAAGTAAACACACATATAGACTCATTACCCTAGACTTAGACTTGTATCTCACAAGTAAACACACATCTAGACTCATTAACGTACTGTTTTGAACAGCAGGACTAGGGACTAGAAGCTTATTCAGATACTTATTCAAATAGCGCCCCCCCCCCCCCCCCCGCCCCCCCCCCCCCCCCCCCCAGAACTGTATATATTTGACATGCATTAACCTTGGGAATGGAGTGTGCAATTTAGTTGACTTTTTTCAAGCACCATTGGAGATAAGATATCAAATGCACTCCAAACCTTGTACGCAAGATTTAAGGTTTCCCCTACGATGAAGTTCACTAGGTCCCTATATACGTTTAACCTTGTATCTTTTATGGTTAAAAACTAGTTACTGGGATGTATCATATATCAAAGTTTAATTCATGCATGTAGCTTAAATCTTGTAATCAAAGAAGTTCGGGATTTTCCCGTAAGATCCACCCTTTACATTGTTTGAGTACCAAGATCACCTTTTCACGCAAGACCGAACCCAAACTCCCCGTCGAAGCCTCCTCTGATTGAGCGAACTCTGGTGGAAGTTTGAGGTGAACACTCCAATGTACTGATTCTGATTCTTTATTTTCCTTAAGCTATACAGCTCATCGGTTATAAATACAAAATATTTCATAAGCTAAAGGAATAAACGTTGAGTTTGTGTTATGAGGGTCTAAGAACAGTAGAAGTATTTATAAGGTAATTTGTATACCCCCCCCCCCCCCCTGCTTTGATATCCCCTACAATGAACAAAGTAGTCATTATTGCTTATATTTTGTAATTGTAGGTTTTTACGTCAAGTTGAAAGGTCACTTACGTGTCACAGTTTATATCGAGAAATATAAGCAATGAAATATCAAAGGTTTACATGTATTACTGACAAAAATATATACTATATACGTGAAGGGAATTCACAAAGCGGTACAGTAACTATGTTTTCAATCTCGAAGAAATTATAACCACAAGTACACTTCATACCACTCAGATATCCGTACATTGAAATCCTCTTGATTGTTAAAAAGTTTTTGTACCCAAAAAGATGTAATTAAAAAAAACACTCTACGTGTGTGTTAAAGAGAGGACTTAATTTCTGTTTTTAGCGTTAGTTATCGCCTGCCATTACCAGTTCTGTGTTTAATACCTAAGTATTTCTTAAAATCGTGTAACTATCCCGCTATTCATTCGGGAAACCCAATATTACACACAGGTTGGCTGTTAATCTATGAAAATTACCAGGAAATTCGACACTCTACTAGAGTTTGAATTATTTTTCGGGACAGCTTATAGAGGGATTTTCCAGCAATTTGACTCTCGACAGTGAAAAATGATTTTCTGATCAATGGGGATTAGGCCGCGTTTGTCTTCATTTACTGGACAGGGCTATTTGTCACATATAATTTCCCGCCAATTTGTGGAGAGATGAAATCATTGCGACACATTTCTAGGGTATATTCTGATTCTTTCGTGAGTGGGCGGTCTGCACAATTTCTATTCCATTTTACAAGGATTTGAACCCGCTTCATTGATTCTTCATCATTAAAAACAAAAATAATAAAAGAAAAAAAGAAAACGGGAATGAAACATACAGACCAAGTTTGGCCAAGTATGATATTATTTAAAATTATGTTGATATTTTAAAGAAATGCAAAACAATGAAGAATGGGGGAAATTGAACTGTACATGAATTAATAGATTAGAAACTATAAATATATAGAGATACAATGTATTAAAGACAGTGTGAGATTGAAATGAATGATGTTACATTATTACAGAAGGCGGTAGGTGCCAAGGAAAAGATTTTATATACATTTAACTGGCGGCCGCCACTTCATTTATTTGGCAGCCGCCAGCCAGTTCATACGGCGGCTTTCACGTAATTAATTTATCTGGCGGCGGTCACTTAATTTATCTGGCGGCGGTCACTTAATTTATCTGGTGGCGGTCACTTAATTTATCTGGCGGCGGTCACTTAATTTATCTGGCGGCGGTCACTTAATTTATCTGGTGGCGGTCACTTAATTTATCTGGCGGCGGTCACTTAATTTATCTGGTGGCGGTCACTTAATTTATCTGGCGGCGGTCACTTAATTTACATAGCGGTCGTCACGTAATTTATAGAACGACCATCATTTCATCTGCCACTAAATGTAGCTGGCACCAGCCGCTTAATTTATCTTACAGCCGCCATTTGATTTATTTGGCAGCCACCACTTAATTCATCTGACGACCGCCAGTTAAAAAAATAATTTACTTATTACTGTCAGCAGATAAATATAAGTTTTTATAAAGAGGTGGTATATTTAGTACAAATCGTGGCAACTTTCTCGACATACCAGTATTAAATATAAACCATTATCTGATATAATGAACATTCATATTACTTTATAAATTGACCGCAAGTTAGATATACGATGATTAACTGTAAAACACGTCTGTAATCTACTAATCACTGAAGAGAAGGGGGGGGGGGGGTGCAGCTCTTTCTTTGGAAAAAAAGAGAAAAAGAAACACAAAGACGCCAGTTGAATAACAGCCGGCACTTAGATAAATTAAGTGGCGACCGCTAAGCTAGATAAGTAGCAACCGCCAGTTCATTGACGTGACGACCGCCACATAGATTAAGTAGCAACCGCCAGTTCATTGACGTGACGACCGCCACATAGATTAAGCAGCAACCGCCAGTTCATTGACGTGACGACCGCCACATAGATTAAGTAGCAACCGCCATTTCATTGACGTGACGACCGCCACATAGATTAAGCAGTAACCGCCAGTTCATTGACTGACGACCGCCACATAGATTAAGTGGCGGCCGTCAGGTTTTTTTTTATCCTTGCACATGCCAGCTTCCGTACAATTATAGATTAAGAATATCCAAATGAAGCTGCCTCAGTAAAACCGAGACTGCTCTGAAAATGAACCCCCATATTGCAAAGGGAGCTAAGAAGCACACAGAGCTGACAAAGCGATTTTGACCGTACTGATCGTTTATAAATATTTTTAATGAAGTTTGAGATGTTAAAACGTTCTTTTGACATAGTAGTCAGACGATTGTGTAACTATGGTGATCGCATTCCTATTTCTATGCAATATTTATATAGTAGTTAAAGTATGAACCTCGAAAATCTTTTATTTTCAAGTGTCAAATCCGAGAGATGAAATGGCTGCAAAATGCATCTCAGAAAGAACTTTGGCTGCGGTATACATTCAGGACTGCAATCCAGCCGTACATACACCCATATAACTGTAGCACCGGCAATTATATATAAGTATAGATCATTGAAACTAAACTTCGTGTGTTTGACACTTACGTATCAAGTGCTTTGAATTATGGTAGTAAAATTTGGGGTTTTAACCCAGGTAATGATATTGAAAAAGTACATGTAGAATTTTGTAAGCTAATTCTATATGTGAAGACGCGTACTTCAAGTTATATAATCTACGGAGAACTTAATCGTGTATTCAAAATAGGAATTTAAAAATGTTCAATTGTTAACACATTTAATCACTGACCATTTTGGTCCCACCCTAATGCCAAACCCCTTACCCCTGGAATCATCAAATTCGCAATTTTGGTAAAGCACTAGCTGCCCTTTTTAAATATCTATTTAGTATTAATTTAGTATCAACAGCACTAAAAAATATGTTATTGAAATGTTTTACACATAAAAACTATATATCAAGTTTGTCCTAGCCCTGGAGTCAGAATCTCTATTCCGGGGATCAACAAATTTGGTAGAGAACTTCCTGTTCTACATCACTATGCATTTAGTTTTTCTCACAAATGTGTGGTGGTAGAGAAAAACATATTTGAAAATTGGTAATTTTTGGTAGCTTTTTGCCCTGGCCCTAAGGTCCCATAGGAGCAAGAGTCCTGAAATTTACAATTTTATATCCTCCTTGTCCCACAGATGCTTCATACCAAATTTGAAAAGAATTGGAATGGCAGTTTAAAAAGTTCAATCGTTAACGTACGACGGACGCTGAAAAATTCCAGTAGGTCACCGGGGTTTGTGCAGGTGACCTTAAAAACATGAAAAGCGTTGGAGATTGCGTTTCATTTTGACTGCAATAATATTTCTTGAGATAACTGAATTTGAAAAGAAAACTGCTTAGGTTCAATGGAAGTCCCCGTCATGTTGGATATAATATAATGGCTTCATTATGGTGATCTGTGTGTCCAGTAGATAGAATACCACAGCAGCCGAGTCCCGCATCATAATCTACGTAATTATAGAGCCGGGGACTATTTTGATTGTGATTCCCATCGTTATGGAAACTGACGTTTTCCTGATTTGTAATTTTAACGTAATTAAAACAGATCTTCGGAGACACATGCCTTTACCAACGAAAAAATTGACCAGCATGATGCGATGTATCGAGATCAGCAACAAGGCTTTACTTTTCGAATTCTGTACATCATGCAACACCCATTCTCAAAATGATGCTACATTTACAAATCAGTTTTAAAAGAAAGAACAAATGGGTTTTTTTCAGTAATTATTTTCAATTTCAGCTTGTGCAATGTGAAATAGTATTTTAGTAGTAAAACATTCAAAATAACATATTTACAATTTCAAAATCTTTTATCTACACTCAAGAAATCTATCTATAGATAGGTCTTCATTTGCACAAGTTGGAAAGCACATCAGCTAGCTCGGTTTTAAATTGTTTACCATTGTTTATTTTTAACATAGACTTCATTTTCTTTTCAATGATCACAAAGCAGATTCTGTGACAAGACAATTAGTTTCCAGCATTACGCGATTTTCCGGCAAGATGGCGAGAAAACGTCAGAGACGGTCTCATATAACAGCTATCTGCTTGCTCCATGACTGCCAAATAAGATTAAGATAATAATTATTCAGATTCAACAGTTTTTTCTTCTTTCTTTTCCTGCCTAGTTTAACAAAAATCTTCGTTGTACTAGGTTCTGAGAATGCCATGTATCTTCCGCTGTCTAGGGAACTATGACCAATTGACATTACTATGGAGACAGAATCTTTAGGATAATCGTAAATTCTCCAGATCTCTTCGAAATCAATGCAACATGATCGCTCATTGAACTGCACAACATTTAATATTTTCTGGATCTTTCTAATTATGAAGTTTTTATTTGCTTCCACTCAGTACCATATGAATCGAGACGCACAAAGCACAAACAAATACAATCACTTTGTCTTTCTAACTTCGATCTTATTGACCTATTTTCATTCATTTGGATTTTCGTTAATCTCGAGCGTTTTCAATTATTTTAAGAGTGCCATTAAATGGCTCTTTGCAAAGAAATATATATTATTGGTGACCATGAACTTTACTTCTTACAATATGAGATCTCATTAATTTTCAATCTATCGTAAAGGAGGATACATTTCATTAAATCACCACATAAACTGCTTGCGAGGCAGATATACCAACGTAAACAAGTGAATGATATTACTGCTCTAACATTTAACAATTATTTTGATATTTCAATAATAGTTCTACATGTAGGCCTTTATAGAGAAACATCATCAGTATTCCGAAGTTTCAAAAAACCTAAACTTAATATGTCACCACCTGAGAAAAACTCTTGGAGTTTATCAACCGAAGAATATAGCTTTATTCAGTAAGGGTTTCGTAATAAAATAAAATAGCACGAAACAGTTATTATCTGCGTTACTTACAAATCGATCACCCCCACCGTCTCTTCTGATGTCTGACGACACATCCGCGCACGTGTAGCGCCGGATGTCGCCGTAGGTATAGCGCCGACCAGCGGGAATCATTTTAGGCATGTACGTAAATCTCATCTGTCATAACTGACGTCACTTTAGCATGACGTCTCAATCCTGCTATCCGTTCGGTGAAATGCCAACTTTACAAGGAAATTAACACAATATTCCGTTCGAAATGTACACTCCAACGAACAATGTGCGTGAACCGTTACGCAGACAGCAAGCATCTCTCTTCGAAGTGCAAGAACTAGCGAGACACCAATAATGACTATGCATTTTAGCAAACTTGCAATGCCGTATCCTTGACCATGTAACCATGTACAAACAAGCGAAATTAATGCTCCCAAATTACAATGTATTGAATGTGATGTTATTTTAGTTCGAGTGAATATCTTTATTCCCCGGAGCCTAACCGTCTACTGAAAAAGGACGAGCCTCCGAAATAGATATATTGAGTACGATCGAATATTTGATTTGATAAAATGCGTACGCGTCCCGAGATACACAAATATATAACAAAGGGTAGAATTAAAGATGGTATCTTGCGCCGACTGTTAAGGATAGAATTCACACTATTTCAGTAAACTTCGTCTAGTTAACTTCTATTCAATCCGATATATTTTAATGAAATGTCGCCAAAAGAGGAACAATAAACGGTGCGACGCATGCTTAAAGAAAGCACCGATGTATCTAATTAGTCTAAATTTGCATCTGTATGGCCTAAAATAGAACAGCTTGTCTAAAAAGAAAATTATCTAAATTTAAATCTATAATTTTCTCCAGTTTGACCGCAAGGTAGAGAGCTCGGTTCGTAAGTTGTGAGGATGTCATATGCCATAACAAGAACAATGTACATTCATGTGTTCTTCCGATCGATTCCCAGTGACGGCAATTACACCAAATTGATTGTTTGAAATTGAAGAAAATGTTTTGCCTGAACTATCGGATCGTTTTGCAGTGCATTGTTGTATTTGGAAACAATATCAAGAGCAGTTATAATGACAGACTTGTGAATATTTAACTAACTACCTGAAAAGGGTTTATTCTGAAATTCTAACAGCTCAGTAAAGAGGGAAACCCTCTTTGTTTTGTGTGGATAATGATCATTACAATCGACTGTTATTTTTGGAAGTGTGCAATGAAAAAACACATTTTATTCCCTGAATTTTTTTTCTAAAATGCTTCCTGATGCGTAAGTGAAATAAAAGGATCTTCTAATTATCTGCTCCAAGTGTGAGAAGGGCCCTTTGGGTAGTTGTCACGAAATACTTTAATATCCTCTAGAAATGATATACATGTATTTATATTTGTATAACTTTGTTCTCATATGATTATATAATCTTGTATTTCTCTCAGGTTTTTTTTCCTTCTTCTACATCCTGCGAGATGTAATAGGGAATATATATTGTTATTTAGGTGGAGCTTAGTTAGGGCCCCATCCCTGGCAGCTTTCCACACTTTTTTTTCTTCTATCGTTTAGTCTATTTGTTATATGTTATAGTGATAGGTCTGGGAAATAAAAATGTCATAAGCCAAAAAAAAAAAAAAAATTTACATTAAAACGCTGCTCCATTTCATAATATTTTCCAGATTAGATATAATGTTATTTTTTGTACCTTGTTTCCCTTCCTTCCAACGTGCTGGATTGATCAATATTGATATTGATCTATATTATACATGTATGTATACATATAACATGTATGTTTGTGCATGTAGGTGGAGAGTTTTGTAAATGTATGTGTGCATGTGTAGAACATGTTCATCTATAAAAATCATTTCATAGCAAAATTCAGCAAAACTCGCATTAACTACTTTCATGTAAACCTCATTACAATATTGTCACATCTTCAAATAATCCTGTTATCAATCATATCTTTGTACTTGACCTTTGTATTTGGGAAAGGGCCTACATAAGTTATGCCTGTTGCCCGATCCTATTGAGTTTCTCAATAAAATATGATTAAATTGAAAAAAAAAAAAAAAAAAAATTATCTGCTCCAAAAATTCCCCAACACAGTGATATTTTAGACACCAGTTTGATCGGAACATATCTGATTGTAACGTGTTCAATACAAAAGGATCACCGCAAGCTCTTACACAGCGAGTGCAACACGCTTTCTTCATATATATGACAGTGAGAAAACTTGGTGCTAAGAACAAAATTATACCACTACCCAGTTGCTATGAACTTTGGCATCCATGTCAACGGTTCGATGTCTTTTGGGGCTATTTTTCCATGTCTAGTCTGACTTTTGTACCATGATAGAATATGTTTATATAATAGGTGTCGATATTGACACTTATTACACGGAGAAATCGTGATCACACTTGACATAATCTCCCTTTGGTTGCTATGGTAATAGGTCTAAAATTGGAAATTCACAGAATAACACATCACTGTATATATATCGACGTCATGCATATTCATAGAATAGCATGGGAAAGGTGAAAATAACGAACAGGGAGCAATCAAGTTGAAGATTACGAACAGTGATTAATCTCATAACTCCTATAAGCAATGCAAATTAGAGAGTTGGGCAAACACGGGTCCCTGGATATACTAGAGTTGGGAACAGGTGACTAGGAGGAGTAAGCATCCCCTGTCGATCGGTCACACCCGCCGTGAGCCCTATATTTTGATCAGGTAAATGGAGTTATCCGTAGTCAAAATCAGTGTGCCAAGAACGGCCTAATAATCGGTATGAAACACGTCAGACAGCACTTGACCCCATGATAGGTTGTATTGGCAAACTAGATCGTTATGACGACTATAGAAATTGCGAAATGCTGACTTTAAACGAGACTGTTGAAACCCCTGCACCATCAATTTGTCAGTAGCTTGTCCCGATTTAAACACTGACTATACGCAGAACAAGCTCTTTCGTATTGAATCAGTTGAGAGATATAAACACCATATGCAGGTGATAATGGAATATTGCTACATAAACATGGGAAGTTGACGATTGAGAAGCTGAAATCATCCCGTTTATCATAAAGTTGAGTGGTTTAGTTTGCCGTTAATGTCTATTTTCAATAAAATATATAAGATTGATTTATCTTGTTTAACGTCCCTCTCGAGAAGTTTTCACGCATATGGAGACGTCACCAAGACCGACTTCAAATTTAGGCCTATGCTCGGCGCTTACGGCCATTGAGCAGTGATGGTTTTTTAGCGTGCCACACCTACTTTCACACGGGACATGCGTTTCTAAGGTCATCTCCGAGGACCCGTGACATTCACACCTGATGCCGAGCGTTTGGCGATGGAACTGTCACAGCCTGATTTAACGACTTAGGTTTGTCGCAGCCGGGATTCGAACCCCGACCTTCTGCATGCGAGGCGAGCGCTCTACCTCTACCTCTAGACCACCGCGGCGGTCATCTAAGTTCGAAGCAGACGTGAACGACTCTGTGGTGTCCTAGTTCGGTATCACAGGGATATATCGAATTGACATATGAATGAAAATTATTATTGTTAAGAGATAGAACGTCGTCGATATATCTAAATGTCGCATTGAAGGCCACAGCAAGAGCTTTTTTCTTCTCACGTAGAAGTCTTTGAATAAATTCTGTTTCATAAGAATGTAGAAACAGGTCAGCTAACAAAGGAGCACAATACGTGCCCATGGGAATTCCAGCAGACTGTTGGAAGACCTGCTCACCAAAGACCACGAAGATATTGTCAATGAGGAACACCAACATATTTTTTATTTCAACTTCAGGGTACTTGTGCGTGGAATCAGAGTGGTGTTTAACAAAGTAATGATTTGGATGACTGATCACTAGATATGAATATTCCTGTTTTCCATTTTTGTAGAAGAAGCAACTGTCTATGATGTCGAAAAGTCTAGTCTTTAATTTAACGTAAGGAATAGTTGTGTAAAATGTTGAAAAGTCATACGTTTCGATTTCAAGTTTACTAAAAGCTCTTTAGAGTTCTTTAGAATCAACATTTGATTTACACCACTTCTGGCATATGTAGTGACACAGTACGTTTGAAGCTTCTCCTGAACAACTGTTAATATTTTCGTGAAGAGCAAAGATAGGGGCATGGTAGAACACTTACTGGATCCAGCAATGTATCTTTGTAAGGGGTTTTATGAAGTTTGGAAATCTAGTATAGTTACGGTAACTCATATATTCATCCGAGCCACTGTGTCTAAAACTGACGCATGGTTTTGAAGAATTTCATCTTTTGAAAGGACAGTTGGAGTATAAGTACGATTACCAAAAGTGGAATTAATGCCAAGTTCGTTACAGTTGTAATAAGGAGCCTTACGAAGACAATGTTTTTACAAGCTTTGTCAGCTGGAAACAAAACATATTCCTCATGTAACCTATTTAATTTTTGTTATCACTTCTGATTTACTAAACACAGAAGATAGATGGTACATACTTTTGTTTGATGTGTCTAATGCGGGATTTTATTATTCCTCTTATACTTTAATCCATTCTGACAATGTATGAAGTACTTTTTTTATATTTGGCCCATCGTCTGGCATAATCGTCGACATAATTCATAATAGGGATGAAGTTTTGTCGCTAATTGAAAGACCAATGTTCTCTTTATTCAGGACCTTTTAAAATAAGTGATTTGAGGTTCTCATTTTCAACTATATCAACATCACCAGCAATGATATGTCCAGCTTGACTATAGTTGAAAGACGACGAAGAACAAGAATACATAGGTGGATTAAGTATAAGATGGTCTATATGTAGGAACTGCAAAGTTTGTTGATAATTAAAAAGTTAGATGCAATAGTAGAAATATATTTGTAGGAAATACAGGGTGTAGACTTGAGAACTTGAAATATGTTGGAATACACGACTGAACTCTTTTATGACGAAGAATGTTGCTTATCATAAATCTCATAAATCCTCTAAAGAATACAGATTGAGAGCAGGGCGAACACGGTTCCCTGGTAACAAGCCGCCATACCTGCCGTGAGCTCAGTTCTTGATCTTGATCAGGTAAACGGAGTAAACCATCGTTAAAATCAGTATGCAGAACATCAGTTGAAAGACACCAACGCCATATCCGGTGATAATGGAATATTGCTACACAGAAGTTGACGATGGAGAAGCCGAAGTCATCCCGTTTGTCATAATGTTCGGTTGTTAGTTTGCCGTTATATGTTCAATAAAACATTCAAATATGAAACAGATGAGGAAGACTCCGTCGGGTCTTATATTTTGAGTTCCCTTGGATATATTGAATCGATAATATATAGATACAAAATGGCATTTATTGTCATTTTTAGTATTTCTTCAAATTGTTGCCATGATAACATATATAATCATTATATTACTCATAGTTTCTATACATAATATATAACATTAAGATTTGGACTCAAAAAATCATTTACATTTTACATGTGAAGTTATTCGTAAAAAATAAAATGAAAGTAGGAAAAAAACACCTATTTTTCACTTTGTTGACGTACTGCCATGACACCATTATCAGGGCGTATATCAAGGTCTTGTCCCTGGGATCGACTTGTACCATCGTGTGCAGATTGAAGGCAATTTCTATTCATGTGGTTACAGGCTACATGTATTAGATATATCAGCAGATGACCACAATTATGTCCATTGGCCGCCATCTTGAAGTGAAAATCCAATTATCTGCAGGTTGGCTTTTGTAAATTTTTGGTCAGTAACGTTAATACTATTTTCGTTTTTATTTTTAACATATTGTTCAATTGCGTCGTTGGTCCAAGCTTATGCATTAGCTAGATTTCTCTGGTAGACAAAAGTTTTCATCTGACCTTTGATGACCCCTTGAAGGGAAGTAATTCAATTCAGACTGCGAACTCTTCTTGTCGATAATGAGTTGAGATCACTTCTGAAATGTGACTACTTGCTAATATTATAGAATCTGAAAATTGCATTTTAAAAAAAACACCTATTGGTTTCATTTATAACGAATTTTCAAGCGTGGGTAGATGTAGAGAGTAAAGAGTCACACGTCATATAAATGGTATCAAAATATTGCCTAGTATTAGATATAGCCACACTTTTAATGAAATAAGTTTCGTTCGTCCTTCTCAGGAAAGTAAAACGTTTAACACTAAAATGAAATGAAGAAAAATACCACGACCAAGCGCATGATCACTACGACTGCCTCCGATCACTACGTCATCACGCGGCTGTAAAATAATTTTATTACGTCGTTTCACTGATCACTGACAGTCCCACAATGCTTTTATATTCAGTGGTAGATTTGATCAAATCAAAGCTCTGTAGAAACATTTGAAACAGCGATGCATATTGATGAAAAAATTACATGCCGTTTGCCGATTTCCGATTTGGTAATGATGATTGCTGGGCAACATTATTCCTTGTCCTCTAGCTCCGGTTCACAATACACTATCTTCAATCATTAAGCATGCAACAGAGTCGTTAATAAGATTTCCTCACAAATTTCTTGAGACCAGTTTGCCTTTCTTTTGCTACCCCACCCCACCCCTCCCGCACAATATTCGTATTTTCGGTCATCTGCTCGTCTCTAGTTATGACCATTTTATGATTCTAAATATACCCCTGGACCGTGTTTTTATGATTGAATCTGATTTTTATTCAAGGAATCATATATTTTCTATCCCGTAAACCTTGACACAGTTTTACAGCACTTCATAACAATAATGGTATGAAGAAAACGCTTCGCTGTTTGGGAATACACTGTAGGCATAAAAACAAAAATCTAGAGTAAAAAGAAAAAAAGAAATCGGTAAAATCAATAATGACTAAATTGTCTTCTTTAGTTGTCCTTTGCTAAATCGATAGATTAAACAATTTTGCTGCTTCATCACGGAATTCGATTTATAATGGAGAAATAACTTTCCATATAACAATGTACAAATATACTTACTTTTAGAATTGATACGGAACTCATTGTGTAGAATCAATAACTCTCTGTCGATCCACTTAATATTCTTCACCATTAGTATACAAAGTTGAACACATTAAATTTTTATTCAAAATCGCCACACACAAAAAAAAAAAAAAAACCAAAACAATGAAATAAAAAATTAAAAGTATGAATTTCTGGAATCATCAAGATAACTAATATGAGAAAGCTTTGTAGCTGCATGCATCTTTTACTGACAGTTTGATTGATTGATTGTTTTACGTCCCGTCGAGAATTATTCACTCATTTAGAGACGTCACTAGCTGTAGGAGGACCACAAATTTAGACCTATGCTTAACGCTCAAGGCCGTAGCAGTGAGGGTTTCGTTATTGTGCCAACTCTTGCCACGACACCGGACCTCCGTTTTAAGGTAATATCCGGAAGACCTGTGATTCTCATTTCTTAGTGCCGAGCATTTGGCAAAGGAGCAATCACTACCTATTTTAAGGTCTTAGGTTTGACACGAGCGGGCCTCGAACTTACGACCTCCCGGTTGCGAAGCCTAACAGTTTGGTGTTATCATAAAGTCATTAATTTATCACATGTTATGATATGTATATGAAATGCTCTGTATGTTAACTTACAAAATAATTATACACCACGGCTTTATCAATTTTTTTAAATCTCAGAACAACCGCTATTATTTCTTCGAAAACTTTATAATTAAGAATACCGTCGAATAGTTTATATACACCATTCAACAGAAAATTTATAACATCATAAACCACATCTTCATTCATACGCATCTTCATTCATACGCTTTGAAAAATTTTTTTTTTATAAATATTATTGTAATTACGATCTTGTATAGACACGGTATGACACTGGTGCATCCGGAACACCTCTGGCCGTTTTTCGGTGAAAGGCCCGTGGTGTTCCGGATGACATGACGCAACAAGGAAGGCTTTCTAGAAACGGTGGACTTCTTGTTTAGTCGAAATACACATACACCGTGACACGTCGTTTTTCTACCGTGTGACGGGAATATTCGTAATCCGCACTGTGTTCTGTATATAATTTAAACAATAAAATGCTTTCTTTGTTGTTTTATCGGGTGATGAAGGTAGCAAGCATTGCAGAAAAAAATATCATAACCCGCGTAATTTCTTTTAATTCCTGAGGAATTAAAGAAACTAGTTAGAGTACACTCAATCAGCTTTGTTGTTGTTTTGTTGAACGATAACATAATCAACAAATACTGATTTTAAAATGAAAACTGTACTGTAAGTGTAAATTATAGTAAAATGCAAAGGTCAGCAAGAGACGATGCTATTGGGTGTGAATTATCCACTTCTATCCAATGCATGATATACAATATCACACAAAGTACGCCATACAACAGCACTCATTGTGTAAACAAGGAACTTCCCTATAACCATCTAGTTTGTCAATACAACCTATCATCGGGTCAAATGTTGTCTGACGTGTTTCATGCCGATTGTTAGGCCGTTCTGGGCACACTGATTTTGACTACGGATATCTCCTTGTTTTGATGTTTTCCGCCACACTCAACAATTTTTCAGTTATCTGGTGGCGCACAGTTTTTGTTGGTGGAAGAGAGAACCCAGATACAATGTACCCGGGAAGAGACCACCGACCTTCCGAAAGTAAACTGGGAAACTTTCTCACTTACCGGCGCGAGCGGTGTTAGGGTATTCTAACCCGGGCCGATCAGAGGTGAGAGGCCGTGTGATTTTGAGCGCGATGCTTTAACCACTCGGCTACGGAGGCCCCTCGGATATCTTCGATTACCTGATCAAGATATAGGGCTCACGGCGGGTGTGGCCGGTCGACAGGAGATGCTTACTCCTCCTTGTCACCTGATACCACCTCTGGTATATCCAGGGGTCTGTGTTTGCCCAAATTATGAGATTGATCACTGTTCGTTATTTTCACCTTACATTGACATCCTGTGGCTCCAAGCAGTTATTCTCCAAGTATAAATTTACTAAGATTGCTTAAAACATCAACATCTTCACAGTTCATCAACCATGAAAAATTGTATCTGACAGACATGTTTTTGAAAAGAAGACAATTCGCTGAAATAATGGAAAAGAGATATTCTCTTCAAAGTGCATTATATGGTCATTTGAATATAAAATGTATTTCATTTTCTATCTCTCACAAATCACAATGCGGACAAAGTCTTTGTTCACGTGGAATTCCTTAATATCTACCCTTTTCAATCATCAGTTTATGTGAGGAAATTCTAAATTTTGTCAAGTTCTTCCTATGTCTGTTAATTTTTTAAAAATGGATAATTAAGGAGTTATGTTTAATTGTAAAGAATGTGTCCAACTTTCCACTCGAGATGGTTCATTTTTTCTCTTTGAACCAATCCCCCCCAAAGGGACTTAAGAAGCTGTTTGCATTGTACTTTACAAGAAGATGTAGATGCATCCAAATGAGACTGTATATTTAGAAGTGACTGCCTGACCAAATCAATTATCCCAAACCATGATGGCTTATTTTGATCAAAAATTGATTTAGAAACTGAGATGCGGCCTTTGATAAAGGATAAGTCCCATCTAAATTTTCTAATCTATGCCAGTAATTCAGAATTTGATGACCAATAATGAAACTCAATGGATGTCTGCCTAACTCAGAATGGACAGCAAATTTAGTACTTTTGTTGCTTATGCCTAGTATATATCGACAAAATTTAAGATGTAATTTATCGCAAGGTGACTTTGCATACAATTCATCCAATTGAAATGGTTTATTTCTGAACCGTGCAGTAAAAGTATTAGCACATCCCCAAATTTCACTCCCATAAAGTATTCTTGGTTTTATTGTATGATCAATGTGATGCAGTCATAACAGCTAGAATCAATCCTAGCTTTCTACAGTAATACTCGCACGAATAACGAAAAATCAGAATCGATTTTTATATTTGAACTTATCTTATTATATAAATTTACAAAAAGATTGGTTACAAATTCTAACAAAGTAGAAAACCTCTCTCGTATTCAAAATATATTGTACATGTACAAATCAAGATTGTCATACCACAGAAAAATAATGATCGCTCGCACTATCATCATTGCATACAATATATGAATAGATTTATGTATACCGGTATGTGGAAGTAGATTATTAGGCATAATGTGAAAAATACTATATAATTTTTGTAAATGATGAGTTGCTCTGATTAAAACCTGTTAGAGAAATCAGAAACCATGCCTTACAGAAAGAAAACTTTTAATATATTGTCTGAGAACTTGACTGTGAACTATTTGAAGAAAACAATAACAAATGATTTAGAATTAAGGATTATATCAACAGGGGATGCTTACTCCTCCTAGGCACCTGATCCCACCTCTGGTATGTCCAGGGGTCCGTGTTTGCCCAACTATCTATTTTGTATTGCTTGTAGGAGTTATGAGATTGATCACTGTTCGTTATCTTCACCTTGCATATAAAAGAATTTACAGGAAGGCGGGAACATGCACGACTAAAATACTTAGTTTTGAGGCGCCTATGATTGAGACTGCAGTAATGAAAATATATAGGAATCATTGAACAAATGAGAACAATTTGAGAATCATTGAACTTATGAGAACAAATTGAGATCTTTTTTAACATATGAAAACTATTTGCAAATCTATGAACATATATGAGAAATATTTCAAAGACTAGAGCAGATGGGAATTATTTGAACATATTGCAGTTTGATAAATCTTTATTGAGATTACACGACGGAAATGTTAGATTATTGAGAAGTTGACATCACATGTATATTTGAGATATTTTGAAAAAAAAACAAGAAAATATACAGGAACAAACACGACTAACACACTCTGACTGAGTCTAGATATCTTCTGAAAACTTAATGATTTTTCAAAGCGTAAGATTTTATGATTGAGATCTGTAATACTTCAGCAATTAGAATGTACAATAATTTTTTGTTATATAAGATTCATAAAAATTGAGAACAATTTCAAACATATGAGGAATATTTCAAATATCTTTTGAGAAATCCATCAATCTATCATAATTTAATTTGGAGTAACATGACAGAAAACAATTTGAAGATTAAAAATCCATATGAGAATATTTGTAGCAAATGATGTATAACTCATTTGAAATATCTTTTGAAAAACTGTATATAAAGAAGGTGTTGCACGTTTCATGTTAATTTCCCTAGAGGTGTTGCACGAAAGATCGAAAAAATTAAGTTATTCAAATATATGATAAAACCAATTGGAACGTATATCTTGATTCAATAATTTTTGAAAATAAGTTTAAAAGACGTGTATTGACAAAATTAGCCAAAATATTTTGAAATCAAGCAATAAGCGATTTATATGATTTTTAGCGTTAAAATGGAAGGGTATCCCCGAATTTCAGAAAAACTGCCTCCGTGAAACAAAATAAATTTAGCATGAACATGTTCTTCGAGTTTTCCTCTAAAAAACTGTTGCTTTGAAATTTTGTTTCACGAGGGCATTTTTTTGTAAATTAAAAAAAAAATCGAAACAACTTCACGAGTATTATTTTCAACTTCACCTGTACATTAATTTTCCTCAGTAATGTATGGTCTACTGCGTGGTCCAGTGGATAAGGTCGTCGACTATTATATTTACATATGAGAAACTTTTTAGGATAGGGAAGTCTGATTCTAAAATATGTCCAATTTGTATGCTAGAATGCGAGGACATAATGCATTTATTTATTACATGTAAAGAGTTGGCTGAATTTAAGAACAATTTTGTTATTTATCATCTTGAATCGTTATTGAAAGATTGTGAAAGTGATGTTTTTAACAGATTAAACTTTGAAGAAATATTCATGACAGCATTACATAGGGTATCAAAAACGTGAATGTATTTTTTGTAAATTATTTTATATCCGTATGCAGATTTTGTATTTATAGAAGAAGACAGATTGTTTTGCAAAGTGAAAAGAAAATTGATATTGAAAGGCTTTGTAGATATACATTGAGACATTACATTTCATATAACCATTATCAATTGACTGTTTTAGAAAATAAAATAAACCTGTTTAAAAAGTTTTTCTAACATAGAAATCCTCTATTGAAAGAAACAGAGCGAACATTATTGTTCATATTTTAGATACAAAGTGTTTTAAATGTGATTGTAACTGATGATCTGTTTAAATGTTAATCAATAAAAGAGAGAGAAAAAAAAAAAAAAAAAAAAAAGGTCGTCGACTCATAATTATAAAGCTGTTTTCTATTTTTAAAACGACCGGGTTCGACTCCCTCACGAACATACAATTTTTTTTCATATTCCTTTTTCATCTAGATTTTTTTTAAATTGAAACACGCTTCTAGTTCTTATAAATGTTTCATGTCAAATCTCTGTTTATTACCATGTTCCGAGTTTGAAATAAGCTTCCAACCTGGACACTGTTCAGTTTGTGAATAAGACTCTCAACAAACACGCCGAATACAGCATACAATACCTGTGATTTGATAGTCAAGGCTGCTAACGGGAACTTGTATGTTTTTCTGAATGAAAGTTGTTGACAAAGGCATGGTGTCTTTTACGAAACACCGTTGTGAACTTTGCAAATCTTTGGATGAAAAACTGTAAGGCCAAACGAGGTAAATAACCGTTAAACAGTTTGAGTTTATGTGCATTCCAGTAGCAAATTCCTATGTTGAATCAAAATTTACAGGTGCATGTACTTTGAATAATGTTGAATTTTATTAATGCGCATTAAACTTCCCATATATTGTTTTGTGGCCAGAGTCATGTACAGTTGCCAATTGTTGGTTGTAGAAAATAAAACATACGAGTATAAGAGCTTTTGGACTGTAGTAGTATAGAATATTAAATATTTTATACACTCGTAACATGTAACCGTATACATTGTATCTGATACTCAGGAAAAAAAGAAGTCAATTTAATTTTCACGATTCAAAAATTATCTTTAGACTACATGTATAATGTATTGACACATAAAATGTATTAGGCTTGTCCCTAGTACTGGGGAATCCTTCAGGTATTTAAATGGCAAATGCGCAATGAGTATAAATATGAATGAAGGTCAGTTCTACGGCACGAATGTTGGCACGGAGCTCCGATTAGGGAAAATTTCCGCTTCTGTGCAACACCCTCTTTATATTCTTTTGTCGAATCTATATATACCCATATACAATAAAATCTTGCTTATCAGGTAATCAGATCATGAAACAACAAAGTCCATTTATCTGGACCTGTAATAAAAATATTACATCTATGTCTCTTCTGAGTTTAATATTTAAATTTTTGAATGACACAGCACGCTGAAATCATATGGATATTTCAATATGGATAGGTCACAGACTCTAATGCCATTCTCCATTTTACAAGGTGCTCATTCTCAAAGTTCTGAGATATTCCCTATAAGCTCAAGAGAGAAAACAGTGCATGGATTTAAGTTTTACGATCCGTTTATTCTCTCATAAGAAAATAAATTGTTCATTTATAAGACATGATCTTATCTCACTTTTAAAACTGTATGTACATGTTTCTTCTTCTGGATTGAATAAACTATCTATGAACTCTTTTACTCTGTTTTATCATTATTGAATTATTATTACAAAATGAATTACCATTCATGATTGCTCATTCAGGCAGTTACAATCTTTTACCTTATCTCGGTAAGGCTTAGTTACGCCCCCGTTTTATTAGTACTATTAGTAGTTTGGTTATATAAACTTGTTTTTTCTCAATTTACTTGAACAATTAAAAATATCTAATTTTGTTATCGGTCTTATAAGTTGTATCAAAATCACATAGCGTTATCTCTGAATTAAAAGTTTGGGTCTAAATATGATTAGTTAGTTTAATACAAGTAAAAGTTCTGCACTTTTTGAACGAAAGTTTAATACACAAAGTGCACAGGCCTCATCCTTATCAATACAGTGAATACGTGTAGGTACGGTAAGTACCCTGATGATGCGGCATGTCAACAGACGTAGAAATTTGTCTATGAATAGCGGTCAATTTCATACAAATTATAGGTAAGCCATAGTCGGAAACCCACGGTCGGTGGCTCTACGATAGGTAGGTTACTCCGTCCGATACAAACTTCCAAACCACGTGATCTCTTCCAACCCACGTGGACTATATAAGTTGCGTCACGTGTTTTAATTAAAACGTATCACAAAACATTTGCTTGCTATCGTTGCGCGAGAATATTTAGAAATAATTAGAACTTTAAGGAATTACATGTACATCATACTGCGTGGGTATTTTGACAGAAACGCAAATGGGCGCGAAGAAGCCCTGCATACATATTCTAGAACCCCATTTGTTTGTAATAGTTCATTAGCCGATAGGAGTCGTTGATTCAATGATCGTTTAACCCTAATAATCGCTGGTGCATGCGCCAAGCGCTTAAAAACAGAGGCAGCAAAAATGTATTAATATACATACATATATGGGACGAATAAGATAATGGTAGTAAACAATCTTATCGATTACCTTAGTGATTCATCTCCAAGTCAAATTAATTTAGATAATGCATTGTTGAATATAAATAATAGATACTGGTTTAAAAAATTAAAACTCATCTGAGATTCTCTGGTGTCTTGTGATGATTATTATTCTCAATGGATGTTCACTCCTTGTGATAAATGTCATGAGAAAACATTGCAAAGATTAATATAGTTAGCTACTAGTAACCAACAGTATATCTTTATCATATACTGTATAACATATTGCAAAGTCGGATATAATCGTTAAGGTTTATCTGTTTAAAGCTGTATGGTCCGAATTACAATAAAAAAAATTCCATCTCGTAAAAACGCTATTAAATCATCACACGTATGTAGTTATGAGGCTGTACGACATGTTATAAATTATTTCACCTGTTTTAACCCAAATTATTTGATTTTAAATCGATGTTTACAAATAACTGCGTCACCCTGCCATTTCAAGTGACAGTCACGTGACTAGTTCAAACTTCCAGATCATTGGTGGTTTTATCTGTGTAAAGCTGTGTATTTTGTTATAACAGTACCGTACCATAAGTTTAATAGAAATAAAAATATCAAATACCTCTTAGTAATTCGTTGTTTTACGCTCTTTCAGCCTTGAAACTAGACAGTTGCGTATGAGTTAATACATCATGTTGGGATTCCCTTGACGCGCGTGGGTCTATTTATAGACGTCTATTATGAGATGATTTATATATGTACCCACTATATTTACTTTCTAAATAATATTCGCACTGTTTTCTTTTACATGCAGATGTTTTCAAGCATGTAATTAAGGGAAAGTTAATAACTTTATAAAGTAATTAATCTGCTTTAAAGTAATTATGTACAAAAATAATACATGAACATCGGGTCATACAGCTTTAATAATGAGCCAGTTGGAATAAAATTACCTTTCTGCACTCTATATTCAACCTTTCTTATCTTTGTCATGATAAAGGGGCCTCCGTGGCCGAGTGGTTAGAGCATCGCGCTCAAAATCACACCGCCTCTCACCTCTGTCGAATCTGTTCGAATCCCGCTCAGATTACCGGCGCCGGTAAGAGAGAAAGTTTACTAGTCTACTCTGGGTTCCCTCTTCCACCAGATAGCTGAAAAATTGTCGAGTGTGGCGGAAAACATCAATCAATCAATTAATCTTTGTCATGACGATACAAATGAAGCATTATAGGTGGACTGTTAGTCCCCGAGGGTCTCTACAGCCCAGTAGCTAAGTATTTCGTCACTAGCTTGAAAATACGGATGTATATTTAATTGCTGTTATAAAATTTAGAAATTCATTTCAAAATTAAGGATTATCTCCCTCATGCATAGCTCTTATCCTTGGACGAATTTGGCTCCACTTTTTTGGCACGCTGTTTTTGGCTATATTTAGCTCTAAAACTTCATAGTTATTTCGGATTTCAAAGACTTCGGTTGAGCATCACTGAAGAGACATTATTTGTCGAAATGCGCATCTGGTACATCAAAATTGGTACCGTATAAGTTTTACAATACAATACAAATGAAACATTATACAATACAAATGAAACATTATACTATACAAATGAAACATTATACTATACAAATGAAAAATATACAATATAAATGAAACATTATACAATACAATTGAAACAATACAATATTAATGAAAATTATATAATATAAATTTTTAAAAAATATACAATATAAAAGGAAATCATACAACATAGATATCAAATAGAAATGAAAAATTATACAATACAAATGGATTAGATCACACATTGCAACGTTTGTAAATAATTTGTTATAGTTGTAATTAATTATGTTCTTGACTGACAAAGTCCATACTTTTACTAAATTGATAAAATGTTTTGAATTGTGAGAGTGGGAGGGCGTTGATTTCAAACCCATGTTCATAAAAACTGTGACACATGCCTACAGCCCTTGTTTCCTCTGTGTAATCCTAAATCTCTATATTCATATCTCTCAACTGATTAGATACGAGGGATCTTGTTCTGCGTATGATCACCTTTTCAATCGAGGAGGGCTACTGACAGATAAGTTGATATTACATGGGTTATAGCAGTCTCGTTTGAAATCAATCTGATTAAAACCAGATCCTGAGATCCGCTCACTTTAAATCGCTACCTAGTGTAGCGATCTAAGTGAGCGAATCTCAGGATCTGGTTTTAATCAGATTGGTTTGAAATCAACATTTCGCAATTCTATGGTCGTTATCACGATCTAGTTTACCAATACAACCTGGCATTGAGTTAAATGCTGTCTGACGTGTTTCATACCAATTGTGGGCTGTTCTTTACACATTGATTTTGACTACGTATTACTCCCTTTACCTGATCAAGATAGAGGGCTCACGGCGGGTGTGACCGGTCGACAGGGGATGCTTACTCCTCCTAGGCACCTCTGTTATGTGCAGGGGAGCGTGTTTGTCCTATTCTTCATTTTGTATTCTTTATCGGAATTACGAGATTGATCACAGTTCGCCATCTTCACCTTTTCATTTAAAAAACAGTAGGAAAGCAAAAGTCGTTTTAAAATATTGCTATTGAAAGATTCACATTAAGATAGCAAATCACCACTGTACAAAATAAAAAAAATCTAGACTAGAGATAAATGTACAAGATGACAAGCTCTAGACAGACTAAAAATAACTAGAAAATTTAAAAAACAAAACAAAAAAACTATAAATTAAATATACTATATCAGAAAACATCCTCTTGTTTTTGGTGGATTTTCGTTCTTCGTTTTTTCTTTATTTGTTTTTTTTTTAAGATATAGTTTTATGTATAATATACATTGATGTGGAAACGTCACTGTGCAAGCTCCAAACTAGTACAAACATCGTGAACGAATTGCAACCAGACACCCTGATGCAAACTGAGAACACCGAAAAAGTAGTCGACATTCCTGAGGGCGATGATTCTGGAGATTTGATGTATATTTCACAGTTCATATGCTTACATTAATAATTCAATGTGCCCTAAGCTTTTCTCATTTCATACATGTCATTCCCTGATTAATGGCATTCACAAAGCATGGTTTTACAGCGTTTTCAAAATGATGGTGGCCATCGGAAGCCAGTTTTAAAACCAGTCTGAATAGTCATGCGGGTTTACGCGCTGTCCCCCATGACTTCCCAGCTAAGGTGGCAGGGGACAGTTTCTTTGGTTTTGAAACATGTGGATAGGGGGTATACACCAAAGTCAGATTATGACAGACTAATGAAAAATCATATTTTCCTTTTATGTCAATACTTGTATTTCATATTATAATACTATATTATAATATTAGTGTAGTTAATAAATTATGACCCTAAATTACATGTAATCTATAAATACTGGTGCTGGTGCACAAAACATGCTCTGAGCAGGTTCCTCTTTTTTGCTTTGATTTTCCCTCATTTGGGCTAATCCGCACCACCCCCACACCATCACAGTACCAAACATGGGGATTTAGACACTGTGCACAATCAAGAACCCTATCTGCCCTTCTCAAAAATCTACCTCGCATATGGGGCCATCCACCTTCCCTCACAGCTACAGACCTTTTGCTAGACCCTGCATGTTTTCACCGGAATTTCTTCAGCAACTGACCACGTGTCTTAGTTTCGTATTTGCACCCATCTATATGCTAGGAATCATGGTGACACCTACATGTTGTATATCAACATTTTTATGAAGCACTCAGCTACATTTGACATGCATCCTAAAATTAGTGTATACATTTTTACACATGTAATATCACTTCAAATATGGGGTATTTCCATTTTTTGAAAAAGTTGACCGGGCCTATAGTGCGAAACTGTCCCCTGCTACCTAATGTTCGAGAACGTTTGGGAAGGGAGCTTACTGTGAATGAACACAAAGTGAAGTTGCACAGTATGCTAACAGCATGCTTCCGGCTAAGTTTGCGTAGACTGAATATAAATTGGAACATTAAAAATGCATGTCTATGATCTCGGTTGAGATTCGACTCGACTGAATATTTGGACTGACGCCTTCACCGAATCTCGGAGCAATCCTTCATAATTCATGTGTGGAAATTTACTTTCAGCTTCGGCCAGTTCTAGTTATTAATGTGCACTTAGGTGACACTGCTGTTCGCCTCAAATAAGTGATTTGATTAATAAACTAACTCTATCACTATGTAAAGGATATAAGCCAAAAACTGTCCATTCTGTGAGAGAAAGAACTGATCGAGGCCCGTAGGGCCGAGATTAGTTCTTTCTCTCACAGAATGGACAGTTTGAGGCTTATATCCTACTTAAAACATTACATCTTTTGTTCTAAGAATGGACAGGCTCAGGTAAACCCATTGACATTGATAATTATGAATAAAGCTATTTTTGAATAGTCTGACAATATAACCAGTCTTGTGTAGAAATCTGTTTCTTTTGTTTACTTATTGGACAGTGTCAGGTAAGTAGTCTTGTATTGCAGGTTTTATATTCACTCACTCTATAGTACTGAGCCATATCAACATGTCTTCCTCTGATGGGGAGAGCATTTTCATTGCACAATCAAAATTTAAGGATTGTAATGAAAGTACTGCAAATATTATTATCTTAATAAGTGTTATATTCTGGACATGGAAGGTGAGAAAGTTATGGTGCCAAATTTTGATTTGAAAAACATTGTGTTTTCGAATATATGGATGAGGAAATAATTAACGCCAGCCAAAAGAACTCAATACGCTCATCTCGTGAAATGAAATTATTCATGAAAGCGAAAATAATGATTCAGAATTAGGATTTGCTAATAAAGAAAACATAAAAAAAGCGTTGTGAAGAAGTTTTGGAATGTGCCTCTGAATCCAGCGAAATTCAAATACAGTTTGGAAAAATGTCTTTCAAATTTAAATTTTGATGCGATATAATAATGGCCAATGGAATTTAAAAAAATTGTGAATCTTGGAGTTGAAGCAGAGAATTCTACTAAGGGGAAATATCGTTTTAAGTGTTTCAGTGATTTTTCCTATATCTGTGTTGATTTTTACTTGTAGGGAATTTAAATTTAAATTTGTATCTCTTTGACAAACGTATTGTCTTTCTCTTATTTTCAGCCTACCTGTGGACGTGTAATAAGTTATTGGGTTTACCTGGCACTGTCCAATAAGTTGACAATTATTGTCCATTAATTTTTAAGAACGGACAGTATCTGTCCATTCTTAAAAATAATGGACAGCAATTGTCAACTTATCGGACACCTACAGGTAACCTTTTCACTATAAGTGGACTTTCTCCTATATAAAAGCCTAAAAAGACAAAGGATTGCATAACAAAAATGTTTTAATGAGTGTTATATTCTGGATATGGAGGGTGAAAAAGTTATGTCATTAGGTCGGATGTTGTCTTACATGTTTCATACTAATTGTTAGGCTGTTCTTTACATACTATTTTTGGCTACGGATTACTCCGTTTACATGATTAAATATAGGGCTCACGGTGGTTGTGACACGTCAAATTACTCCTCCTAGGTACCTGATCCCCCTCTGATGTGTCCAGGGGTCCGTATTTACTCTAATCTTAAATTGGAATTATGAGAACATTGTTCGTTATATTCACCTTTTTATTCAACAATGTGCCCTTATGTTAATGAAGACGACTGAAACAGAAAGGTGATTGGACCAAAATTAACACCGAGTACCGGTGATGAATTTTGGTCTAGTGATGAAGATTATCATAATATTTCTGTGTAAAATATCGGGGTTCTATTTGCACTTAATTGTACGGAAAATTTATGCATAATATATATGCAGGTTTTTTTCCTGCACACAATGTCCAAAAGTCATTAAAGTCATTTACATTTTTATATCCTGAAATTTAAAAACCACAATGAAAATGTTTGGATCAATGTTTAAATTATCGAAAGAGAGAAGTACGGATGAAGTGGAATTTTCAAGTGAACGTAAAACTTATCCAGATTTTTATTGATACTTGTTTAGTACACAACCCCCTAATAAATACATTATTCTATTTTTCATTTTCTAAATTAATCAATTGATAAGTTGATTGAAAATGAATTGATAAAATGAAAGCAGGCTTTGCAGATTTCACCTGAAATTCCTCTCTATAAGGTAAGGCGAGATATCTTCTAAAACAAAATTGAAAAGATAGTTCTGTATATCTTTATTTGATAATAAAGAGTAAAACGGCTTGCCATAGAAATCAACACAATAAGTATTTTCGGAAGATATGCTACTTGACAGAGATTCTGATGCTTTCAGTGATAAGCTCCACTTTAAAAGCATTCTTATTTCATTTGTTTAGTCCATTTGTTCTAGATTGCATATTTAAAGACGTATTTCATCAATAATAAGGAACTGTTTCCGAAAATCTGTCTAACACAACTGTGAATTGTGTGAAGGAAAAAGAAGGTTTTTGTTCGATCTTTCCGGCAAAAGGAAAATCTCTTCCTGTTTATGAATGTATATATATAGCAATATTTTACACTGCGAATAAGGAAACTTTAAAATCTATATACGTAACATAAAAGCAGACTTAGTTATTGTCATTAAACCTTAGCGGACGTGTTAATAATCATGAATTTTTTTCTGCTCATTTCATGCATAACCTGCAACTTTATTGCGAAGTCACAGCAAGGTATTCCTATTCTGGATATGACTGCAGTGTATGAAAGATTGCTCAAACGTATGACAGAAATCGAGAGAGGTTTGAATTTGCATCTAAATTACAACATCACGAAAACATCCCCAAGAGAACATTCTTTTAGCATTTACGCGAAACCGCCTGAAGATGAAGTGAAAGATGGTGAACGAAGAAAGGAGACAACGTACCTAGATACCGATATAGGGATTGATTTTTTGTCCGGTGATGATATTCCTGTGGAAAATCACATGGAGAGGACAGTCACAATGACAAACAGAAAGAGAATACGACAGAAAGTGACAAATGTGCTCTCATCAACCGTTAAAAATGCCGGTGGGACTAAAGGGCCGAGAACGTACAGACGATCGCGCAAAAAGCGGGTAACGAAACGCAAACAAGGACGTCAGGATCAGGTGATGAAAGACAAACAAGAACTTCAGAATCTTTATAATTTCCATAAGTTTTCAGAGGATAGAGATAGCTATACCACGCCACCTATGCCTCCCCAGCGTCCCACTGACCTTAGATGTGGCTGTTGTACAAAGAAGACTGGGTGTCCCCAAGTGCCTCCTGCAACTCTCAGCCACTCGGAGATAAGCTCTATTCAGAAGCAGATAGACGATTTAATAGACAGGGGGTGTAAAGTGTACCATTTTCAAGGTTCCTTATTCTACAGCTGTGAAAACAAATGATCCACCCATTTGATGTTTTAGATTTGGTAATATATTTTTGATTTGTGCAGAATTTGAATTATATTAATTTCAAGTAAAGGTTATCATATCATAGTTCAGAAGCGTAGACTAGACACTTTCATCGCCAGAGGATATAAGGAGTATTGTGTTCAATGCTTTGTACTCTACAACTGTGAAAATGAATTATTTACCACCAAAGGAAATAACATGATCTACCTTCTTAGGAAATTATTTCATTAATGTATTATTAACAGTAATCATTTTCATTAATATGCTGATTCGATATATCACATTGAACTCAAAATAAAGGACGCCACAACGTCTTCCACATCTGCTTCATATTTGGATATTTTATCGAACATGTATGTCAACGGTAAACTAGCTACAAAACTTTATGAAAACGAGATCACTTCAGCTTCACCATCGTCAATTTCCCATATCTATATAGCAATATTCCGTTATCACCTATAGATGCGTTTATGTCTCTCAACTGATTCCATATAGGATATAGGGCTCACGGCGGGTGTGACCGGTCAACAGGAGATGCTTACTCCTCCTAGGCACCTGATCCACCTCTGGTATGTCCAGGGGTCCGTGTTTGTCCTTCTCTTACATGATATATGTGAGCTCGAAATAAAGGACACCACAGAGTCGTCCACTTCTGCTTCATACTTAGATATTTTATTGAAAGTAGACATTAACGGCAAACTGACAACTCAACTGTATACAAACGGGATGATTTCAGCTTCTCCATCGTCAACTTCCCATATTTGTGTAGCAATATTCCATTATCACCTGCATATGGTGTTTATATATCTCAACTGATTCGATATGCAAGAGCTTGTTCTGGGTATAGTCAGTTTTTAAATCGAGGTAAGCTACTGACAAACAAGTTGACGGTACAGGGATTTCAACAGTCTCGATTGAAGTCAGCATTTCGCAAATTTTATGGTCGTTATAACGATCTAGTTCGTCAATACAACCTCACATTGGGTCAAATGCTGTCTGACGTGTTTCATACCGATTGTTAAGCCGTTCTTGGTACACTGATTTTGACTACGGATAGCTCCGTTTACCTGATCAGGATATAGGCCTCACGGCGGGTGTGACCGGTCAACAGGGGATGCTTACTCCTCCTAGGCACCTGATCCCACCTCTGGTGTGTCCAGGGGTCCGTGTTTGCCGAACTATCTATTTTGTATTGCTTGTAGGAGTTATGAGATTGATCACTGTTCGTTATCTTCACCTTGCATTAATCACTGTTCGTTATCTTCGCTCGTTCATGGCATCAATAAAAAGACTGTGCTTGCAATCTTGATTAGTAATGGGTGTGTAATTGTCCTTTTTCTGTCACCAATGTAACTACAACTGACCATAGAAAGTGCTGTTTTCAATTTTCGATCCTAAGACATATAACATAGATAGTGACAAATGCCCGGAATTAGATATAGAAGCGGTGTGTCTTTCGGATATAACCCTAAAAACGAGCTCCCTTGTCATGGTTTAAAGACGTTGGCATGATGAACAATCCTCACTGCTACAGCCTTGAAAGCAGTACATGGATCAACATTTGTGGCACTTCATCTACAGCTGGTGGCGTCCTTATTCAGTGAAAAATTCTCGAATGGGACATAAATAACTAACAAACTAATGCGTGACCGGTGACCGTAAAAGAATAAATTTGTAATTTCTCCCTTATGCAATGTTACTCCAGAAATGATGGTTTAGTCTTTTTGATCTGGCGTTACAAAGTGATGAGGTTTACGGTAACGACAAAACACAAGTTTAAAGTTTAAGGATTTAATGTTAATTGTGAGTTAAGGTGTAAGGATTAACAGATTGCTGTATGAGTACAAGGATACCGTTGTTATTGTACTAACAGGTATGGGAAAAGTGCCATTTTCCAAATTTTTCCTAAAATATGATGCAGCGGAAATTTAAATCAGATCGACCAAAAGTAGTTCTAGCAGGTCCTGCATCTACTTCTAAGTCGGTTTAGCATGCGGCAGAAAAGGACGAGGTGGTATCTTGTTTGGACAAAAAGTCCATCAATGGAACATCGTCTTGAAAAGAACTATAACATAAGCCAGAGACTACATGACAACATTGCTTACTAAACAACACTCGTAGCTCCTACTGTGCACATTGTGTGAGGCGTAGCGGAATCATCCAAGTATTGCCGACTGACTAAACTACGTCACGTCTCGTGGTAGGCTGTGGTGTGTGATATCACAGTGATAAGGCTATTAAACTCGAAAGTTGTAAGGGTATTCTAATTTTCCTCGAAAATGATGAAATAATAAGAATAAATTTGATTTGAAATTTTAAAATTTTTAAAAGCATTGAAGGTATCATTTACGTGTAATGATGATAAAAGACAGTTATAATTTAGTAAGAATGCACAAAGTTCAATGCCGCGTTAGTTCAACATGCACTGAGTATATCATTTCCCATGACGTATACGTACAGAAAGACATTTCATTCAATGTAAAACTTCTACGGTACCAATTTTGATGCACCAGATGCGCATTTCGACAAATAATGTCTCTTCAGTGATACTCAAGTCGAAATTGTGGAAATTGGAAATGACAAAAAACTTGTAAGAGCTAAAAGGAAAATTAGAGTGCCAAAAAACTGGAGGCAAATTCGTCCAAGGATCAGAGCTATGCACGAGGGAGATTTCATCCTTGATTTTTAAATTTTATCCCAGCAATTAAATATACATCCGTATTTTCAAGCTAGTAACGAAGTACTTAGCTACTGGGCTGTGGAGACCCTCGGGGACTAACAGTCCACCAGCAGAGGCCTCGACTCCGGAGTCATAATGTAAAACTTCTACGTGTTCTTTAAAAGAATCAATGATTTTTCTTCATAAAACCAGATAGATATGTCTGTAACAATAGCGAAACGCGGGAGTTTCCGGAGTAAATTTTTATGCATTATTGATTCTAGTTTTGAAAATCTGAAAAGATAAAGAAAACTTATTGTGTCCATTCTCCGCAGTCTGTGTGAGTATTTCAGAAAGCTAACAGGGCCATGGTGTAATGATAACCAGGTTGCTTATTCTTAAATCTCAGGTATATATTTTCAGAAATTGGGGGAAAAGGACAAAATTAAAATACTGGTACAAACTTACCTTTTGCCTGAAAAAAAAAAACCATCAAGAGAGATGAAAATTTAAAAAAAAAATGCGGGCCAAAGTTTTATTTTCTCAATTCAAGGCTGGTTTGCAGGTTCTATGTCCTTGCACTTGTTGTATGCAATTGATATGCTGCTTATTTTGTGTATCAGGTATGTGTCCCACTTTTGAATGGAAGGGATATGCCCCATGTTTTAGCACTTGACTACGTTACTTAGCTGCTCGATATCACGATGACAATTTAACGTACAGGTGTGAGAATCCTAATATTGAGGAAGCTTCAGAATCTGTATAATTAGAATTTTATTAAAGATACATTCATACTAAAAGGGGGGAGACAAAGTAATGTGGTTCATGTATCTACAATGGAAATGAAAAAGTGAAGTTAACGAACAGTGATCAATCTCATAATTCCTATAAGCAATACTACCTGGACACATCAGAGGTGGGATCAGGTGTCTAGTAAGCATCCCCTGTTGACCGGTCACACTCTCCGTGAGCCCTAAGTCTTGATCAGGTAAATTTAGTAATCCACTGTCAAAATCAATGTGCCAAAAACAGTCTAACAATCAGTATGAAACACGTCAGACAACATTTGACCCAATGATAGGTTGTATTTGTAAGATTGTTAAAACGACCATAGAATTTGCGAAATGCTGACTTTAAAGGAGATTGCTGAAGCCCCTGTAACATCAACTTATTTGTCAGTAGCCTGCTTCGATTTAAAAACTGATCATATATATAATAACTTGTGCAACGCAAGCTGTTTGATTTCATCTCAGATGACAACTCAACTGTATGACAAATTTCAGTTTCTCCATCGTCAACTTCCCATATTTATGTAGCAATATTCCATTATCACCTGCATATGGTGTTTACATCTCTCAACTGATTCGATACGCAAGAGCTTGTTCTGTGTATAGTCAGTTTTTAAATCGAGACAAGCTACTGACAAACAAGTTGATGGTACAGGGGTTTCAACAGCCTCGATTAAAGTCAGCATTTCGCAAATTCTATGGTCGTTATAACGATCTAGTTCGTCAATACAACATATTATTGGGTCAAATGCTGTCTAACATGTTTCATACCGATTGTTAGGCCGTTCTTGGCACACTGGTTTTGACTACGGATAGCTCCGTTTACCTGATCAGGATATAGGCCTCACGGCAGGTGTGACCGGTCGACAGGGGATGCTTACTCCTCCTAGGCACCTGATCCCACCTCTGGTGTGTCCAGGGGTCCATGTTTGCCCAACTATCTATTTTGTATTACTTATAGGAGTTATGAGATTGATCACTGTTCGTTATCTTCACCTTTTATGAAAGGAATATATCAGAATTTTAGTTCATTCTTGACTGATATAACAATTGGACATCTTTGTGTAAATTAAAGCTTCATATGTGGTGGGAAAGAAAACAATGGTGTCGATAAGATTTGACGTCGAGTTCATCGACTGTACTTGTAGGAGTAAGGACGTATCACACTAAATTCACTATGCTAGATCATGTGTAAAACACTAAAGGGTAGTTAGATATGCTCAGATTCAATTGCAGGGGGGTAAACACGTGGTATGCTAATAAGACAGTCACGTGATCAGCTTTCGGCTCGTTTCAGAAGGAAAGTGTGTAAAAATATCAGCTGTCTTGAAACTATTTTCATTTATATCTTTACATCCATATTTTTGTATGCATATTTAGTAGATTTATTGTTTCATTTTATTCATAGAATACAGCGACATAAAACTAATAAGATTAACTCAGCTGAGATTTTACTAAGATCGTTTTGAGAAATGCAATTTGAGCAAAATCTCAACTAAGATAAAAAAACTCAAACTTAAGTTGAAACTGAGTTTAAGATTTGAGATTTTTTGGAGAAATCCAGGCCAGATGTACCTCTATGTTGGTCATGTATGACCGTAGTCTCTGTGTTTATATGTAATATCCAAGTAATAGTACTTCAAAGATTAAGTTCTAAGCAATGCAGCCTCTTCGAATCAAAGCTTTTCTATTGTTAATGAAGTTATCATTATTTATGAACTGTGACTTTGTATTCAAACTGTCATATAGTGAACATGTAAACACCTAGCGAAGAGTCAGTTATACATGCTGTATCCTAGTTCCAATTCAAGTAACAACAAAAGAGTTTGCCCAACTCTCTATTTTGTATTGCTTATAGGAGTTGTGAGATTGATCACTGTTCGTTATCTTCACCTTTCATGCTACAGTTGGTTCAATAAACTTCAGATGTAGCAATGGCAATGAAAATTGACGATAACAGACAAATAATTAACATCAGATTTTGATCGTGAGATTTACTGATGAATATCAAGTTAATATTTTTGATAAAGTAACATATATATTTCATAAATAGGAGAAGGAATTTAGAAGTGGCAGACTAAATAGAAATCCATATCTGATCATGATCAGTCATCCTAAATATTAATTTGTTAAACACCACTCTGATTCTACACACAGGTATTCTGCAGTTGATATTGGATAGATGCTGGAGTTCCTCATTGACAATATCTTCGTAATCGTTGGTGATCAGGTCCTCCAACAGTCTGTTGGAATTCCCATTGACACAAATTGTGCTCCTTTGTTAGCTGAACATTTATTTGTATTCTTGTGAGGCAGATTTTATTAAAAAGCTTCTACAATGTTTTATCCATTAACAATACTCACTATCATTCATATATCCCAGTGAACTCGAAATTACACCACGTAGTCTTCGATATCTGCTTCATATTTTGGATGTTTTATTGAACATGGATCTAAATGACAAACTATCAACTCAACTGAAAAACGGGATGACTTTAGCTTCTCCATTGTCAACTTCCACATTTATGTAAAATATTCCATAATGACTTGCATATGATGTGTTTATGCCTCTCAACTGATTCGATACAGAAGAGCATGTTCTACGTATGATAACTGATTCGATACGTGAGAGCATGTTCTGCATATGATCAGATTTGATATACATGTTCTGCGTATGATCACTGATTCAATACAATATTCTACGTGTGATCAATTATCTAAATCTAGGCAGACTACTGACAAGTAAATGTTACGGGGGTCTCGTTTACAGTCGGCATTTTGCAAATTGCTTAATCGTTCTCATTTGCAAATACAAACCAGTCGTTGGGTCAAATGCTGTCTGACGTGTTTCATACCAATTGTTAGGCTGTTCTATACATACTGATTTTGACTACGGATTACTCCATTTACTTTTTTTTTTTTTTTTTTTTTTAGATAAATGGCATGATCGATTAATAGAGGATGCTTGCTCCTCCTAGGCACCTGATCCTATCTCTAGTGTGTCTAGGGGTTCGTGTTTCCCATACTCTTAATTTTGTATTGTTTATACGATTTGATCACTGTTTGTTATTTCCACTTTACATTCTACTTTCATTTCTGTTGAAATTCCCAGTTGTTGAAATAGATGTATTGTATTTATCCAAATTTATATTCATACATGCATTGTTTCTCACTTCAACGCGTTCATAAGAAATGCCTATCATTATAGTTTGTAAAGCTATCAACGGCAAAACACTGGAAATGTAAATAATGAAAAACAAGAAAAGACGGATTGGATAATTTAATAGGACGTTCAAGTAACAAGAAAACGAAGTGCTCCTTAGCATCCTGTAGTTATACAATGTAGACATAAACTTATAATAAATATTTTCTTTGATTACATTCATGGACGGATACACAAAAACAAATAAAGTCAAAATGGACATACCTGTGTAATGACGGGAAATTAAATACATACAAGTTGAATTAATAAGTACACATGAAAACGTTTTTTGGAACAGAGATGCTTGAAGAAAATATATTGGGATACATATACCAGATCAACTCAATTTCAAAAACATTTAAAACACTAAAGCTTTAATACCTTCTTAGAAAATTTAATGAATTTTGAAAATGAAAAATGGCATTAATGACTTTGACTTATGCAAACTTAAAAACGTGGTCAAACAAATCTAATTTTGCTTTCCTTTCAAATATAAAATACATAAAAATATGTTTATATTGAAACAGAAAACAGTTTATCACAGCTTCGCTTGATTAGAGCCTTTTCAAAATTGATAAAAACTCAATAAAATTGACACACAAATGAAATAAAAAACACTGAAAACCCTGAAAAATAAAATAATTACAATCAAACCTATCTTCCTTTATAAATCTTCAGGATTTGAAAATTTGTAAAAGAAGACCGAAAACGAAATCAACATGTATAATTATAAATAATACATTATTTGTACATTTATCGTCTCTCATTCCATACCAAAGTGATTCAAGATACCATTCAAAAGCAAAAAATAAATGAATAAATAAAAAGAATAAATGAAACGAATAAAAAATACTAACCATACCTAAAAATCTAAGTACAATAAGCGTAACGTAATGCATAACCTAAACTATGACATCGTGAATAAGTTATATAGAGAGTATTTACAGCCGATAAATTACCCATCTCCACATATCAAACTGGAATAGAATATATCTAACATTTCTCAAATTTAACGTCTCTTGCCGCACTGTATAACAGACTATTCTCTGGCATGAGAAGATCTGAGATTTCAAATTGTATGCTAAAGAAACATCGCTTTTAGACGATTTTGCAGCTTTATAATACTGTACATATTCTTCTAAATCTTGATTTGATAGTTTATGCTCCAAACATTTGGACCTAATATTTCTATACAAGAATTATTTCCAACTATTAGACAGAGTTTTAAGCAAATTTGAGCAACAAGGATCATTTATAAAACGGTAATATTGTTATAAGAATTCCCTTGTGTGATGTACTTCCTATACGTCACTTCCGCTAACCATGGTTCACTGTAGCGTAAGGGGCACCGACTTTGTAGTCTTTCTGTAACAGACAATGCAATCATTGGTTAACCGTTTCAAACCGTCTTCTACTCGCATGCCAACGCCACCTTCACCATTATTTTCGTATGATGCCACTCTTGTGTTTAAGAAATAAGTCAATCACAACTAATACCGGTGCAAAATATCTTAAGTGCATTGAAATGGTTCATCAAGCTCGTAATAGTTTCAAATCTCTTTTTAAATTACAGTACATCTACATACATACGAGATCTACATACATACGAGATGTGACTGATTGCACATCCTTCCTTTGGAAGACATTTTCTATATAAGAAACTCGTGTTCATAAAATGATGCTCCATATTTTATTCCCTTGTTTTTTTTACGTAGATCTTAAGAAAATCACAATACTATAAAACACCCTAACATCCCTATTGCCTTTCACCACAAGCTTCCGTAACCAGGATTTAAGCGGACGTCTATACCTACTGTTACGTAGAGATACTAATGCGCCGTGTGCGGCATCTGATGAAACATGCATAAAAATATGTTAAAATTAAGCGTCACATGCTTTAAAGGCGCAATGAAACATGCACTATGTTTCTACTTCAAAGGTTACAATTTAGGATCATAGCTTATATCTATCACTAAAATAAGATGGATTAATGAAAATACTATGAAATTGATTTTAAACGCAAATTATACAGGATTAAATGCTAAAACACAAAAGAGAAAAAAAAACTGTAGTCTAAATATATCATAATATTGGTTACTTCAAAATCGACTGCACCATTTGATTGTTAGTTTCTAATTGGACTGGATATACGCATAGAAAGATATCATAAATTTCATAAACCACACGACCTCTACCATAACATTATCAGATAATCCGTTTACACCGGTATCAAATGCAAAATTCGAATTGAACACGCAGATAAAACAAGGCCACGTGACCAATACGAAACCGGCATCGTCATGGACACTCACCTGAGGGTAGTCTTCTTTATAGTCATACATATTGGCGTGAGTACTCGTGACAGTGCTCTTTATATATTTCTTGGGTATGGAACCAGGGGATAACCGCCCCTCCTGAATATCTCTGGCGGATAGCATGGGGTTCTGTAAAAACCGAGCCTACATCTTGAGGAAAAGACTACAGGTTTTCACTTTATAGGGAAAGAAATGTAGTTCTGATATTTACTGGTTATGTAAATTATATCTATCTTGGCAAAAATTAGTTAAAGAACAATTGTTATATGAAGTAATATTATAGTTTTGTTACTCTATGTATTATGATTTGCCTCTGAAATTAAATAGGAATAGATATTCAAAGCTAACTGAGATTAGAATGCCACTAAACAGATTCATGCAATACAATAAAAATGAAGAGCATTAAGAAGATAATTTTACACATTATATTTTTGCACTTTTTTTGTTAAGGACTATGTAGATCAGTATATTAGTGTAGAGGAGATTTTGTTAATTTGGTGTGGATGTACGATATTTTGGTGTGGATGTACGATGTGGTTATTGCTGTTACCTACAAGATTAAATGTAATGATTTCACGTGTAAATAATAAAATATAACTATGCATTTAGGACGATGTTAAGAACATAAAAGCTGCAAAACATAAATACAGAGGGAAAAGCAGTTAGCTATGATAAACCAAATGCAATATCAAAGTGTTTAAATGTTGATAGTGAAGGGAGATAGTTTCCACACAGATATGCGTTAGCAAAGACTACACAGGACCAAAGAAACTAGCATGGAGGGAGCCTCTAACCGCATGGATTATCTAACCTGTCGGGGGGACCTCTGGGTTGCGTAATACTCATCGTCATCTTTTGAAAAGAACTAAAAGCAAACATCGAGTATCCATCAATCATCAGAGACAGATTTTAAAATCTGTAGATTAATTTCTTGTTTAGTAGATCATTAATAGTACCAAGCAATTTTATTTTCAAATGGCAAATCACACTGGTGTTGCTTATTGAAATTTAGTGAATATTATTGAGCTTTTACTTAACATTCCATTTTATTTTAAAATCTTTTGCTGGAATTCATGCAATGCGCTATAGAGCTGATCAGTGAAAGCTGTGAAAACACGCACCTTGTCCGGGTTAACCTCTGACCAGTCGTGGTTTTTCATATACTCTCCAGCCACTGGGGCTTTCTGTTAAAATCACATAAGTGCAACCATTTAAACACAACTTCCCGTGTCAGCTTTCTAATTCTCATTCCACAAGAAACACCATGGGTAAAAGTAGACCACGTGGTATTTGATTTAAACCTCTTCAATATGCATCTTTAACTAAATTTTTCATGAATAATTTTTAAACTGATACATGTATATGTCATTATCAAAGGATATTTTTTTTAAAATTCAAAATGACAAATATATCATAATTTCCCATTAAAAGATGTTCCGTTACGAATTATCACACTTTGTTGTATTTTTGTCTTATTAAAGATGAGAGCAATTTTATACAAATAAATTATAAACATCATATACCACATATATTTGATATTTTCTCCCTTGTTCAAATAAAAGACACAAGTGGAATAGAGAAATTCTATGTGCAAATTTGTTTTTATTTTTCTCTGAAAGCAAAATACCAAAGCAATATTCTAACAACTTTGTACAAACCACTATTGACTAGAACACAGTACAATAATTCACGTGCAGAATGCAAAAAGACAAACATAACAAAGAATTATTCAGGTTTGAGATGTGCTGCTGTTTTTGTTGTTGCTGTTATTGTTGTTGTTTGTAGAATATGCCTACAGATAACAGAGAAAGATAGACAAGAAAGAAACAGTTCAGAAGGAAGTCTTCGGTACAGATAACGGTTTTACGCCAGTTCTTACATCTTTCGTAGGCCGGTGAATGATGTCATTTAGGTTGAACTTTCGCATGGTGTACCCCTTTGGTGCCCCACCACCTGGTCTCCCCCAGATGCCATCCATCGTATCATAATGCTGAAATAAATGTTTACAGATGTTAATGTATTCTCCCCCATTACATTGCAACTTTTCATTAACTTATGTTACAAGAAAAAAATCATCAAACTTTGCAAAATTTAAGACCTTTTAAGAAATGTCTTTCAGTTTCTAAAAGTATATGGGGGGATATTCATGAACCTCGAGCCCCTTCACATCGGCATGTTAAATGGAGTGCTAAGGCTCTTCGTGAAATACATGCCGAGAGAATGTCTCTTTGAAATATATGCCGAGAGGAAGTCTCCATGAAATATATGCCGAGAAGAAGTCTCCGTGAAATATATGCCGAGAGGAAGTATGCCGAGAGAAAGACTCCGTGAAACATATGCCGAGATGAAGTCTCCGTGAAATATATGCCGAGAGAAAGTTACCGTGAAATATATGCCAAGAGGAAGTCTCCGTGAAATATATGTCGAGAGAAAGTCTCCGTGAAATATATGCCGAGAGGAAGTCTCCGTGAAATATATGCCGAGAGGAAGACTCCGTGAAATATATGCCGAGAAGTCTCCGTGAAATATATGCTGAGAGGAGAGACTCTAGGTTTTTATCATCTGTACACTCTAAAAAGCTGAAAGACTTTTCTTATATTTACATTTGGATTGTATTGTAAATTACACTTTGATAATGATGAAATCGAGAAAAGTATATTTATGCTCAGTTATCAGCCTATTTCAAAACTTGAAAGTTTATGAGATATTAACATTCATATTCAGTTAGTAAGAAGGATATAAGGGGAAAACGAGATGAATGCAAATCTTTCTTCTTTGTCGAAAAAAGACCGAGTACGTTACTTATTTTCGCTTCCTAATCCGAGTTTCTCACTACAAATTATATTAAATCAAAAGTCTTTTTCAAAAGACAAAAAACCCTCAGCCCACCACTCACTTTCTTTCCTTCCTGGAAATCCTTCATTTTGCCCAGAGCATTTCTGCGGAACCTCTCTTCGTTCATGACATCCAAGTAATCGTGGTATTGTCTCTGCTCTACAAAATTCCGTGGCTGGCTTCCCATTTTCTAATGTGAAACATTTTCAAAGAAAATTATAAACAGGTTTTTATCCAGTAACCGTTGTCATAAATAATGTATATGTCAATAAAGAATTATATAGCAGTTTTCCAATGGATTAAATTGCAATTCATTCATGAAAATTTGTCCAATAAAATGATAATTCTAATGCATGAGATTATATATCTTTTTTAATTTCATGGCAAATGATGTAAATTGACTTGTTTGTTTTGGTAAATTGAGTTGCATGTTGAAGTCGTGATTACAATAAGATAAAGCTTTTCACACACATCAAAATACAGAACTACAGAAAGTGATGACGTAAAAAGGTGCTCAGTGACGTGTTCGATTGGATTGTTGATCTTTCCTCAATAGAAAATCACCATCCACATTTAATAAGTGTCAATACAGTCAAATTTGATAAAAGCTGAAGTAGAGGCATAAATTTCTAAGAGCTGTTTTGAAAGATTCAAATTACACGAATATGATAAGATTTATTGCAATAAAATTTGATCATATGACGTTTTCAACATTCAGTATCCTCATCATCTCTGTAGCTCTAAAGTGTGATAGGTCTAAATCTAAAAGATGCTGGACAAAATCAAAGATTTTCTCCGACTACATTCAATTAGTAGAGTACTAAACGACTGCTAAATGTTAATCACCAAGCTCTTTTGATAAAGATTTCAGAAATATTGCTAATCTCCACCCTCCCATCCAATCCTTTCCCCAAAATGACCCACGCATCTACTAGTATTAGTGTCCAATCAAGAAGAGAGAAAGATATCAGTAGCTGTTTCAACGGTAGAAGTGTCTGCTACAGACTGTTACGTGCGCATACAAAATATCACGCCCTAATAAATGTCAAATACCTGAAGGGACACGTCAGAATTGCCCAGGTGGTGATTTTTTAAAGCCCCAGTTATGGGGTCTCTTCTAGGTTTGCCAGTTAACTTATCATCAATGATAACAGCCAATTCGCCATGCTGTAATGAATATTACAATTCAGGTTACTTTCAATATTGATTGCAATTACCTGTAGGGACACGTCAGAGCTACCGAGGTGGTGGTTCTCTAACAGACCCGTGACTTTGTTACGTCTGGGCTTGCCTACAACTTTATCATTAATTAAAACAGCTAATTCTCCAATCTGTAAGAGAAAATGCAACACAATCAGAAACTGTCCTGCTCTTCTTAGTTTTCTAGCTATTTTCCGTCTCTGACAGTTAGATTGGTGTTAGGCATTTGGTTTTAGCCGAAAACAATAAATATTTCTACAACTTTATGATTGTATTATGAGAGAAGAGATCAAAGCTTTTTATTCCTAAATTGATATGCGTAATAAACAGAAACTTAAGAATATAACATACAAGTTATACATGGTTAATATAGAATTCTAGTTAGCCGGCAATGTCTAGCGTATCAATGACGTCATACACATGTATCTGGATTATTCACATTAATGTAATACATATTTTCTTCTTTTATTGTCATCATATTTACTAATCCTAAAAGTATTGGGGGAGCAATTCGCTCGGTAATTAGACATGAGATCTTTTATATCATCATGATTTTTTTTAATTCAATTTGAGACTTTGGTATTTATTGCATTTTGCTAAATACCGGTCTTTTCTTTTCTTCAATTTCCATTTGTTTCTTGTACTGTTGATGCTCCAGTTGCTCTCCTATAATACAGACATGATAGATTATGAAAATAGGAATTTTCGTATTTTTTTTTTTATTTTTGATATTTTGTTTTTCATTTAGAAGTTTATTGGATAGCCAATTGTCAACAATAAAAGCACGAAATAAAATTTTTTTATCATTGTATACAGGGTTATTTTCGCCCCGTGTTATTTTCGCCTTTCTACACTTGCAGAGTTTCGCCCCGTGTTAAATTCGCCCAGACATAGTTGAGTTAGAAAAGAGATATGAGAGAAAGCAGTTTCACTCACTCTTAAATTCGTCCAGTAACTACGAGGGCGAAAGGGACGAAAATAAAAAGGGGGCGAAAATTTCCCTGTATACAGTATTTAAGGTATTGTTGTTTTGTAGTTACCTAGCTCAGCATAGTAGATCTTGGCTTTGATAGCATTCTGTCTTCTCTCGTAATCCGTTAACTAAAAATAGTAAAAATACAAGTGAAAGCTAATATTGAGACTTACAATCAAATACCCACAGATTGGATTGGATTAACATATTCAAAGCAATCCGTAATATTAAATCAACAAAAGGAAAAAAATATGATAAAGGTAAAACAAAACATATAAATTATATTTTAAAGCAACAGTACAATAATGTATAAAGTGTCTCAAAACTGATACTTTAAATATTAACCTATCACCTGTACATGACGTATGCATGATCTACTACTTCCTTTCTATCCTACGGATAAAATACACAAAGTACCGCTTAATACAGTGCAATCAGCTTCGCATGCCATGCATTATTTCGAAAGATATCAAAGTTCTGAAAACAATTATCATGAAGCATGAATATGGGAACACTTTGCAGTTTTCAGTTCATAGCCACTGGCATTTGTTGTGTTTGCTAGAGTACGCGTGTCATTAATTTCACTATAATAATAAAATACTGTCGTACTTATATACGATCTGGCGTTAAATTTCTGTAAAAATAAAACATATAAACTGCAAAATTCTGGAGTCATTTAGATCAGGGGCACAACTGAAATTTAACATCACTCTTTGTTAAATAAACTTACGAACATGACAAAAATCATAAGTTCAACTGCACAAAAAACCAAATCAGGTGTGCAGAGAAAAGGTTGAAAGATAGAAAACATGTGAGTATTTCAGTATTTAGAATATAGGCTGCTTCCTCTTAATTCCTTGAAACCTTGTAGAAATGATGATTTTAATGTGCAAAGACGATATTCAAAGCATATTTACATACAGTGAGTACAGCATTCTTATTATTACCATTATTATTATTATGGAAACTTAATTAGACAGATTTCATTAAACACCATTAGTAAATCAAGATCACAGATAAGAAAATATTAAAGAATAGCATGAAATCCAATCTTCTGCCAGTCATTAAAGTACATGTAGGATACGATGTCACTAACTGACGAAGGCCGTGAAAACGACATCAGGAGGAGCTGTTTATCTAGCAGTATATACTTACGTTATTTCTTAAATAATGCCGCTGCAAAAAGCACGTCATTTAACATTTATTCAAAATTTGTTTCTTACTACCTTGTAAGCTTTCGTATTTGCAAGCAATTTAGTAAAAGCAAATCATTGAGTACACGAAACAGTTCCCCAAAGTATCAAGCCGCATTTTATTAAACCACGAAATTTCCCCACATATATATATATATAGAATACTCTATCCATTAAATTCTATGAGACAATTAATAGTTTTAGGGTCAACAAAGAGTGAACAATAGAAATACGTACATCGGAGTGACCGTGTAACACTGTGTTGACCCTTCCCGTAGTATCCTTCACTGGTGCCCCTCCTCCGGATTTTCCAAATGGGTGATAAATGGGATGCAGCTCCATGTTTGGTTTCCTGGGCTTCCCAATCTTTCCGAGATTGTCGAACTCCTCAAAGGGATTCGTAGCACTTCGGTTTGTTTCCGGGGCTGAGTTACGTAGGATGGAAAAGGGGTATCAATTAGTATTAAATAATTGACACAGCCAGGAAATAAAAAAATTCTGAAATTTTCGATCCTGATTACATTAATAAATGATTTTTCAAAAAAACACTATCGAATTCTACTGATTATTCATCGCTACGGGGGCTGATTAGATTTATTACTTACTAGTAATTAAAATCTATCGACATTGTAGATTACATTAATTTTCTTGATGTCAATGTAACATGATCTGACTAAACCAATTCAAAATAGAAAAAAATATAAGTAAAATTTCACGCAAACATTTTTTTTTAAAGAAAACTGATAACTATATTAATCAATTAAACGGTGTTAGTATATTGAATTATTATTTGAAAAGTAATACAACAATCATGCAAAGCTCAAAATGAAAATTAAAAGGACGAATTGCACACTCATGCAATAAAATGTTAGACATACAAATACTGTACAGAAGCACTTATATAGAATCCGTCCTCAGAAAAGATCGTTATCTCGGCATGATTACAGACCCATCGATTCAAAGAAAAAAGTTACAATTTTACCATCGAGATATACTTTTTTCTTAAATTACAACTGAATGTTGTCTTTATTTATGTCATATGGGTCCCCTGTATAACAATATCATTATACGTCATTATTTTTATTTGGCCTTATGTGTTTTCAAACATCTGAAATGGATGGTTTTCTCTTTGCAGCTTAATTATTAGGTAGTGTCCACCATTCCAAGTTAAGGTATTGTGATCCACCTAATTTCTCAAAAGATGGGGTGCGTTATGATGAACGCAAAAGATCTATGATTATGACATAATTTGTACGGTGTTTTGTGCATAGGGTTGGTGTCATAATGTCATTATAGCCATTTTGTCAAATTTTGAATTTCAAATAGCCGAAAATGGAAGATAATTCTCAATTTTTTAAACACAGCAAATCATTATTCTAATTATCTGTTTATTGATAGAATTGCTATAGATACCTATCACATATTGTAAAGGGAGGGCTGTCTTCTTATCAAAATTCTTTATAATATATGTCAAATATATTTCCCGCCAAAATTAAAAGCAAATTCGCTGCTCTGTTTTTCTATGAATTGTTGCTGAAGCTAATAAAAACATGCAGTATCTACTTTATACTTATGTTTAAAATTAGACATAAGCGGGAATATGTTTGAATTTGAAATTGTGATTTCAGACCCATTTCAATTCATCCATTTCTTTATCATTTTAACTTCATTTGAAACATTTAAGATTTTGTCAGATTTCATCTTCGATAAATTAATAAATTTTAGAAATAACACTGTATCAAAAAACTATAAGCTAAATACGACAGTCATCCACGTAATACACTTTCATTTTATTTTTACCTTTTTCAACTAAAAGAAAAAAAATCAAAATAAACACTGTCACAAATTCCAAAAGTCACAGAAAATTTCAATCTTTGCTCATTAACACTCTTTTGGTAGTCTTTAAAAATCTTAATCTTCCGAATATTAAATGATTTTGATATAAGGAGACACGTGTGTTATAGTGATGTTAATAGGAAAACAGTATTAACCTGTGCGTGGATTACCTCCTCTGTCGTAGGAATCACCGAAACCATTCTGAAAATTCCAGAAAATACATCATGAATATAATTGAATAAATAGTTATTGAATGAATTATAAAAATAATAAAGATCAATGAAAAGAAAAAATTAATTTGTCAAAAATCCTCATCACCATTTCTTAATGCAACAAAACGTTTAAAATTTGGATAGTTTATATATATATATATATATATATATATATATATATATATATATATATAAAGCATAACACATACACTATCACTTCAAATAAAATCAACAAAACAAGAAGTATGATGTATGCACATTGATAAAGTAGAAGCATACAACGAAAAAATAAGCAAATGTTGGAAAAGATACAGGCAGATATAGTATGTATATATCAAATACAGTATGTATATATCAGATACAGTATGTTTATATCAGATACAGTATGTATATATCAGACAAAGGCCTCTGTATTCATGAATCATATAAACTTTTTATTATTTGTTTTCACATTCAATACAAAGATCTAATACAGTGTTAGGCGATCAGCACATGAGTTATTTTAAAAAAAAATGTAGTAGTAATAATGATCTTGAAAGGTTAACAGAAACATATATTTTTAATTTGTTCAATGAAATCAAAACTGTATACATAGACAATATAAAACCATTAATTTTCAGCATCAATGCACACGCTACCTTCCTACTCCTGAAAGACTTTCTGATGTTCATCAGATATCCATCAGTATTTCGAAGGGGGTTGCCTATTCCTTTTCCCCAAGGATCATACTCATCAAACTGTTAAATCAGATAGGGTTAGGCAAGAAAGACAGCATAGAAATAGGTAGAGTTAGAAAAGTGTGAAAGACAGAAATGTTGAGAAAAGACGTCACCCGTGACCGAAGTACCCCACAAGTTATTCACTATTATTACCCCAATACTTTTGTGGGTAAAAAAAAAGAAAAGAAAATCATTATTCATTATTTACCTGTCTCCTCTCTTGGAAGGAATCTACAAACGAAAAAACCCATACCGTCAGAAATATTGATCATGGTACTAGTTACAGAATACCCAGTGGTTTAAAGATTGAGTTTGAAAATCTGTTCATAAAAATTTATTTTCGTAATCTTTTTTTGCTTTGAAAAATGAATTTGAATACAAAATTTGCAACAAAATATATAATACGAGTCTTCTAACTACTAACAATCAGAATTACATGTTACTTTTGAATGCGCCATACCTCTGGCTTGAACTTTTGTGAGTTCGAGTGTATCCAGAGTATTGTACATTTTCCTTTGAAAACGCAAGTGATCTCCTGTATTACAGGAAAAGAGGAAAGCAACACAAAAAAATGGAAGTTAGTAAAAGCAAAGATATTGATTTTCAATTGATTAGCACATGATAGATATTATTAGCACGTAATAGAAATGATTAGCACATGACAGAAATGATTAACACGTGATAGAAATGATTAACACATTATATAAATGATTAGCACATAATAGGAATGATTAGCACATGATAGAATTGATTAGCACATGACAGAAATGAGTAGCACGTGATAGAATTGATTAGCACATGATAGAAATTATTAGCAAAAGACAGAAATAATTAGCACGTGACAGAAATGATTAGCACGTGATAGAAATGATTAGCACGTGATAGAAAAAGCAAAATGAATAACTAATCTAAGAATACAATGATCGTAACAGATGGCCACTAAGAGATGTTGTTTATAGTTCGAAAAAGGATATCTCCAATGAAAGAAAGAAAAAGTTTTGACAGTAAGGTGTTACCATACAGCTTCATGTTCGTTACAAACATCGGAGAGGACCTGCAAAAGATACTTAGAGACCCGACAGGTCAGACAGAGGACGAAGAGAGATACGATGAGTAATGCAATGACTAATTCTTAGAATATGAAAGAAAGAAAAAGTTTTGGCAGTAAGGTGTTACCATACAGCTTCATGTTCGTTACAAACATCGGAGAGGATCTGCAAAAGATACTTAGAGACCCGACAGGTCAGACAGAGGACGAAGATAGATACGATGAGTAATGCAATGACTAATTCTTAGAATATGAAATTGATTATAAAATTCAGGCAATGTCATCAAACAATTTTTTTTAAAAATAAACAATGGATGATTCAGAGACAGAAGAAATCTAAAAGGGGGTCAACAGAGTTTAATAAGATACTTGCCAGACTTCGACAAATTAGGAGCACCACCTCCAGGTTTACCAAACGGAAAAGTAGCACACTGAAAGAGGAGGAGACAAAGACAGTCTAGAATAGTCACGTGGAAGTTTGGAAAAAGAGGGGGAAAGCTTTGTGGGTGAAGCAATGGGATTCTGTTTCCAAGACGTATCAGCACAACGAACGTGGAAGAACATGAACAGTGATAATAATGAATACAAGAAGCAATGTTGGTAGATAGTGCGTGTCCAGCTAGAAGCGATGTTGGTGCGAGTAGCTTCAAAAAAGGAAAAAGAGTGAATGGTGGTTAGTGTAGCAGGAGAGCAGGGTAGCATTACCTGGCCGTCTGTCAGTTGTGGCTGCCTTTAACTGTAAAAATCAGCGTCATATGTTGAAAAAGTTTTAATAGGATTTGTTCAGTTTGAAAACTCGGTTATCTTTTGAAATAGTTGTAAACAATATCTCTGAATCTGAATCTCTGAACTCGTCAGGGTGATGAACTCACGTGATTTAGTTCCTGTTTGAGGTTTTGTAATTTTTCTTCCTGGTTTCGGAGGGTTTCCTGCTTTTGCTGCATGTCTGAAAAATGAGACAAAGTGTGATTCGTTATCTGTGATATACTATAACTGTTCCTTCCCGTCTGTTTTTAAACATATTGCTTCTTCTTTTTAAGAAATGAACAGAGCATAACTCTGGGGCATTTCGTTTCCAAGTTATTGTTGTGAAAGAAAAGTAGTCTAAGCTATAAAATATGATTTCTTCCTAAACCCTTTAGTATTCTTAATTATTTTATGCTTAGATATCAATCTCATTTGTTAAACATACATTTTTTTTTATTTCAATATTACTTTACCTATCTTTCAATATTAAACAAGAGGCATGTGAACCACATCGCTCACCTGAGCAGTGACATTAAATCCCATCACCAGACTTCTTTCTTGTCATTTAGCACATGATGTTACCACACGTAAATCTATATTGCATATCAATTTGATGATTTTCAAAGAATTTTCCCATATAATCCAGTCCAATTTAAAATGTTAAAACCTTTATTATGGTCCCGTCCTACCGTCCTACACCCTCAATCATGGTGTGAACAATCATGAATCTACACATAAAAATCCTTCTAGTTCTCAAGGTTTTTTTTACCTTGTAAAATGTTTAACCCCTCTTGTGGCCTAGCCTATACCGAGAGGGGGGGGGGGGGGGGGGGCATGGTGTGAACAAATGTTAATCTTCATTGTATAAAGATTGATCCGACATATTTTTGTGAGAGGGGATTCAAAGAATTTCCTATATACTCCTATTTTATGACTTTAATCCCCGGAGACCATGGTTTGAACAAACCTGAGTGTATTTTCCATAATGACTCTTGTATATCAATCTGACAAACTCTATGTGGTTCTTAATAAAAAAAAAATTAAGAATAAGAATGTCCCTATATATTCCTTTGCAAAACTTAAAACATTATTGTGGTTTCATCCTGGCTACAGGGATCATGATTTTTCTTTAAAAAACGAATCTACACTATAAAAGGATGCTTGCAAGTTACGGTTTCTCTGGTACACTGGTTTTGTGAGGATTTTAAAATGCCCCAACATGTTTTTACTTTTAAAAAGTTTATCTCCCGTTACAAAGTCGTGTAACTAGCATGAATCTCCATCCGCCAACGATGCTTTGTGTGTAGTTTTGTTGAAATTGGCACTGTGTTACTTAAGAAATCAACACGTGAAGGCTTACAGAGGACGGAGAAATTTCCAATCAGAAACACTGAACTGAACTTTCCAGTTGCATAATTTCAGTCCATGAATCATTGTGTCATTACAAGCATCTGTACAACTTATAAACGCACCACGACATGCTGCATGCGTCATCATGAACACAAAAACTATGTTTATGGGTTTTATACAGTTTAAATTGTGTTAATAAACATGACAAAATGCAAATGAAAGATGCACAGGATGTGTTCAGACATGCAGTTATTTTTTTAAAATGATAAAAAATAAAATATCATTCCACAGTTAAAAGTTATATGTCGTTTAAAAAACAGCTTTTGTTTCTTTTATGAAAACGCTCATGCAGTGAATATTTGCCAAAAGCAAACACAGAAAAAGGCAGCAATTACTGAGATCCTTGGAATACTCCTCTTTTGCTAGCGAGTCCTTATCATACCGCATAATATTTTCGACTTCCCATTTGCTTCCATTCTGAAAGCGGATTATTTTGGCAGAGTTCATACGAGTTTTCATATGATTTCCGGAACCGGTTTTGAGGGGAGCCCCGCCCCCGGGGGTTCCAAGACGATCAACTATAGAACCACTGCACTGTGTCAGACAGAAAGAAAGAGGAAAATAGGTAAGAGTAGAAAAGGCAAAGGCAGAAGAATGATAGAATTAGCAAGGAATTTATCTTAGAATAATTCTGTTATATATACATGCTAGACATTAAGTCATTATACAATCTAAAGCTTTCTTTTCAATTTTGACATTATGATAAGGCTTACAGCAGCTGGGGGGCTTGGAACAATCTCGCCTTGTTCGTTTTTCGGTTCGTGGGGTGAGTTATTCTTCGGAGACCCCATATTAGCTGTAGAGTTGAAACATATCATTTAAAACAACATACATTATGCTTTACACACAATTTGTATGATGTTTATACAGCTAATTGAGATGCTAGTCACCATAACAACATTCATAAAAGAATTGATAATCTTAGAGGTCTTAACTTTTCTGTAGTAAGGAGGATTTTGTACTCACCTGGGTCTCGGCTGATCTGGTCAAGCCTTGTACTATCTCTTGGCCCGGATGGATTATAGCCAGGTCTGTCCTGAAATTTACGAACCAATTCATGCATCACTGTTGCCTTACCGGGGTGGACTCGAAGACGCATGGGATTGTCATCATAAGCGAATAGTTCCCAGTTCTCCTTAAACTTATTGTGATTGTTAGAATCGTCGCTCTGATAGCTCTATCCAGAGAAAGGAAGGAAAGAGATAGAGGTTACTAGTATGATACAGACAGACGTGACATAAAGGATAGAAAGAATGTTGAAAGTAATGTAAATGAGGAAAAGACGAATGGAGGAAACTATATTGAAAGCAAGACATAAGAGTTAGTTTACAAATGGCGCAAAAGTAGCCAAGAAAGGGTGGACAGCTGTGAAACAAAGAGAAATCCGTGCTATACATTATGATGACAGTAAGTCCAGTAAACGTCCCGTAAATGGACTCAAAAAAGACAGGATAGACCACACAGAATCAGGAAACAGAGGGAATCAGAGCGAACTCCATTCGCTGATGACAGCATGACCACAATAATGAAAGAAGCATACAAAATCGATATTCATTTCCTTCATGTTTTATTTATGATACATGTAGATATTCTACTGTAATAAATTATATGATTAATCTTATTTTGACATGAATGAAAATTGAGTTCTGAACGTTTCTGATTACAACAATCGTTAGTAAAAAGTGAAATACGTTAGTTGTCTACTTCAAATCTAGGTTAACAGGCAAATAAAAACATTACGTATATGATGTTGATCTTTAAACTTGTTTTGATAAAAGGTTAGGCAGTGTTATCGATGCATTTCCATTTTTTAATATTGTTATTCTCAACAAATCACAAACTTCCAAGTTATAAACAATTCTATTACTTGTACGTAGGGACTTATATCAAGCATTTTGTCGTTTTCGTTTGGCTGCAAAACAACAAAACAAACTTTATTTGTTAGTAACCAGCTGACATACTCATTTTATAATCGCCTTACAACCCAAACTATTGCACAATATCACATGCCATGTTAGTTAAGCACTTCATGAAATTTTAAAGGGGCACTAGCAACAATCCTGATTAAAATGCAGGAATATGTTTAAAACAAAGAAGGATAACTCTCACAGTCGAAATGATGCAATCTTCGATCAAAGTTTGTAAAATGTTTTGGCAATTAATCATTTACTTTCATACAATATTGTTTCACCAACTGTTTCTGTACAAACAAAAGAAACTTTCTGTAAAATTACACACAACAAAATGTTGTATGATGCATAGATTTAAACGTCAATGGTGATTTTTATCAATGTTTTTTGTCATTTTAGTAATAATCGGCAAACATACTTTGGCAGCTAATGCCCCTTTAAGCATTGAATACAAATCTATTGATATCAGTTTTTCTATATTTCCCAAACACCGCTTTTTTCCTTCAAAGTGTTTATGATACAAGGATTTACGTTTCGAAAGGTTTTACTTAGAGAAATAAAAAATATTTCCAATATACTAACTCATTCTTCATTGGGTATCTCAGCATCTATTACATTATATCGAATTGCAATAACTAGTATTAGAAAAAGGATGCCCACTGATTTTGAATTTATGAAATATATTTCTGAGGGGACAACAGTCATCGAATTTGAATTCACTTTGTCATCAAGAATGTTTATTACGGTCAATAATTGTTACGGTGAAGGAAAAATCTTTGACATGCAATGAATGAGCAGACTATTTGATAATGGACTAAATTACAAACTACAAAAGACCTGGACTTTACATCGCACCGTTCCCAACAAAGAATTAAATCCTTACACAGCAATGAATTAGAATGCATCCCTGTACATTTAATGATTGTCTCTTATCTGATCGAGGACTGACAAAATGAATCAATTTATATGATTGGCAGATTTCTATAAAATCATAGAAGAATTGGGACCCTGCGTTGGTATTTAAAAGTACCCCGCTGTACAGGATTGCATTAAAGTAACTATTTGAATATCTACAAGCATGTTGTTAGTCTACATAGAAATACATTATTATTATCCTGTCACCGGGTTTTAACGTCCGATTTAAACACTGATACCTGAGCTATTTCTTTCCTAAAATCAATCCTTTCTAACTCAGGGTAGGCAGGCTCCTGTTCAGAGAGTAAAAGATGTAAGGCCAAAAAGTTAAAAAGTGGAGCAGTGTCTCTGAGCGAGTTTCTGTAGAAACCGTTCAAATGTTTGTAATGTCGTTGTTGTTTCTAGATGTACCTTTCTTGATCAGAATCGTCTGTTGTACACTCGTACCTTTCACACACTATTTTTTTTTTCTCTGCGTGTTAAGGATTCATAAGAAACTAGATTGTTATCATTAATTTCAAACTCCCTGATCTCAAGTGATTTAGAGCAAAATATGTAACATTTCATATATTTTTTAAATTCTATATGGATCAACGTTTACCACAATAACCCTAATGGTGTCCCATATTTGGTATAGTCAGAGGTGGTACATATAATCCAACCACAATAGTCCCAATGGTACCCCGTACTTCATATAATATGTGGTGTCGATGCTTACCATAATAACCCCCATTGGTACCCCCTGTTTGGTATAATCAGTGGTACCGATGCTTACCACAATAACCCCCATTGGTGCCCCCTGTTTGGTATAATCAGTGGTATCGATGCTTACCACAATAACCCCCATTGGTGCCCCCTGTTTGGTATAGTCACAGAAGGTACAGATGCTTACCCAGTTATCCTTATAAACCTTGTCCTCCGGAAGTTCGAGTTGGTGTTCAGTAAATTTCTGCTTTCTGGAGTCGGCCTGCAATTGTGTGCACAGAGTGATGGTACACGCACAGAACACGCTTTACCACATTTGAATGTTTAATTACATCGTTACAGGTTTTTTTATTTTATTTTCAGGAATAAAGGCTGGATGAAGCTGGGTGATATCAGCTCGGACAATATGTTAATATTGCGTGCAGATTATATTCTGTGATAGAGACAAATAAGCTAACCAAATGTGAAAGTTTTACTATTGAAAAATATGCATTCACTATTGGAAGTTCAAAAATAATTTTGATATAATCTTATATACAATTGCACTTGTAATGATATTTAAAAATTCTACTGAGCATTGCTTCAATATGACAGGCACTGATTTGTTTTTGAAAATGAAATACCACCACTACCCCCACCACCCCAATCAATACTCAAACTTATCTGGTTTTGTGATTTGAAATAAATCATTTGAATTATCTACATTTTCAAATTAATTTCATTTATCAGCATAAAGATAATGAATGGGACCATCGTTATAGGTGATCTATGACGACATTTACGCAGCGGTATCTAAATCACTGCGTTACAAAGTACGTTATTATTGGCAAATTATTAGATTTTTCAACAATTTATCCAAAGAGGCACGAAACCTACGATCAAAACTGATTTTGTTTAATTAGCACATCGGTTATTTTATATCGTACTCGCATGTTTCATACCACTAAATGAAAGTTTTTTTCATTTGTCCTTTCATAAATAAACTCCGATGAAGAATTGCTTAATATTTCAAATACGTACATCATATTTATTTATTTATAAATTAAAGACACAACAGCACATTTCTTTGAACTGAAAGTTTACAGGGCCATTGTAAGCGCAACGAGTTCCCATTGTTTTTCTCTTTTCCAGAACCGAATTGCTCTAAAGGATCCTGATGTGCGTAAAATGTACTCCTTTTCTCAGTTCTAATAATAGTAGCTTGTAAAATCATATTTACATGTCCCTTTAATTTCTCGCATGTTTCATAAAACGCATTACTCAGGTTGCTAATTAAGTAAACAACAAAAATACAACTTACGTTTTACACGCTTCGTGAAAAGAATGCTGATGTAAAGCGGTGCTGTTCATACCCTCATGTGTTTTCAAAAATGAAATTATTTTTTTATATTTACATTTTACTTTTATTTCGTTCGAATTTCCCAGCCGTTAAAAATAGCAGTACTTACTATATTTATCAAGATTCATACGCACTTTGTTCACATTTAGGAGGAAATTGCTAAGACATTGGAAATGTAAATATTAACTGAACGTCAACTCGATACATGTAAATATTGATAACTGACTACAACTTTATTTCTATACATGTACAACACTTTCAATAGAACAGAATCAGTGCCTGCGATTACTATCATTGCTACACTAGACCTACACATCACTTTCGGTTGACTTACCATAGGTGCTCCGCCCCCTGGTCGACCCCAAGGATTGTAATTTTTTAACATTTCCATATCCTAAAATTTATAATTATTAAGAGCACGTTAGGTCGCACAAGCATTAATTAAATGAAATTAGAGAAAATGTTCTAATTTGTATTAAAACGGCATGGCTCATGCAAAAAGCTTAACAGCCACGATTTTGTTGGTTACGGCATGCTTTCATTAAGGTTTAAATTAAGTAGATTTAATAAAAATTTCATTCTAAAACATTACAGAATTAATCACAACTGCGGGGAAGAACGTTGATGCCAATGAGAACACTACTGAGGCGTCGATGAAGTTGAATTTTATGTAATATTGATGAAAATTTCAAAATATGACAAAATGTCTACCCATGTAAGAAAGACACTTAGTCTATCTGCTACAATAGAAAGTTACAACACTGTGATACAACATGTAGATTCACAGAAAAAAGGTCAGAAGTAGATTCTTGTAGAATACGACTAGGCAGACATTGCCCTACAGATAGAGGCCAGATCAACCAAAATTTAAGAAAGTTTTCTGATTTAATTACTAGTATATGAATATATCATCAAACACTCAATGCCTACATATAACGATGAAGGAAAACTACGGAAGGTAGCAGAAGACCCCAAACAGCAGATATGATAGAGACAGTGTGAGATATGTATTATAATAACCTGTCTCTTCTGCTCCATAAGTTCCTCGTGCTGTTAAAATCAGTCAACAATTCAGCCTTAACTAACGTAAATTATTTAGAATCTAATATCTTTTCTTTTTAAAAATCAACATCACTTTACTTTGATTTGTAATTCTAGTTTTATTTCTATGTGCTGCTGGCAGACGATAGTTTTAGCTTTATTTCTATGCGTTGATTGCAGACGACAGTTTAGCTATGTTTCTATGTGTTGATGGCAGACGACAGTTTGACTTACCCGTTTCCTCTCCTCCACTCTGTCCCGCATTCTCATTTCATCCTGGTATCGGAGACGCTGCCGATCCTGTTCAGTTTCGATCATTTCTCGTCGTAATCTATCCCGTTCGCTTTCACTATATCAGAAGAAGAGCAGATAAAGTTATTGCAATTTTCTCAATATCTAACAATGAATACGTAATGATTAATTATTATTTCTCATATATAGTAGAGGTCTATATCATTCGTATATTATTTCTACTCTCAAAAATGTATCCACATTATTATGACGTCACAATGACTAAACATCACAATGCGCTGTGTTTTATAACGTCACAATTTATATTAATGTATCCACATCATTATGACGTCACAATGGCTAAACATCACAATGCGCAATGATTTATATTAGGTCAGTCAAAAGTATTTTGATTATTCTTTTTTCTGAAACTTACTTTCTGTTATCGAAGCCCTTCATTGGGCTTGGGCGCACCTGTTGCGATTCGTCGATTCGGGGGTCCCCTGACCCGTACTGAATACTCCTGTGACCCTCGTCTAACTTTGGTCTTGCTATAAAACCGAAGAAAGTCACAATTATTACTTATTCCTACTAAGTTGAATATGCTGTTGTTCGTATTAAAACATGACTTACTTATTCCACAATCTTCAAACCTTTACACACGCATCAATTCTTTCAACATTAATGACTGATGAGAAAAAAAGAACAGTACACTTTTTTTTTTTTTTTTTTTATTTTTTTTTTTTTTTTTTAGAAAATTTAGTAGTCTAGAAAATCCGTGTCACCACACTTCAACGCAGTAGTCAGATACTTGAAAGACGAGTGCTATATATCAAGTGTGCATAATTAATAGATTCCAAAATTCATCATTAATTCACTCTCCAGTATGACAACAAAGGGGTTATGAAAATTGCAAGAAGCTATTGTATTGCAGATTGAAAACTGAAAATAAGGAATTTCAACGACACACACACGATTGCTTTCCCCTGATGATAGGGTTTACATTATAAGGAAGGTTGTATTGAACGAGTCACTTTTGCCTCCTTTTCATATCAAATGAATAAATCAATAGTTTTCCAAGCATTCTACAAGATATCAAAATCAAAGAGAAAGTTTCCAAGCGATTATTTTATGGAAAATGTTTTGCATAAAAAGGAAAAACTATTTGCTGAAAAAGTGACTAGATATCATAGAGCAAACAAATTAACAAACAAAACAATTTCATTTTATGCAAATTAGTACATGCAAGAAACTAGCTTCTATTACCATCACCAGGGTGGTAAGTGACAATTTCAGATGCCTGTGGTTTCGGTGCAACCAGCTCTGTCTTTCTTGCTGAAAGAGTAAGCGTGTGTTCACTTGAATTTTCCTTAGTTTCACTACAACTTGAGAGCTATATGAAGTTAACATTTACCAAAATTGCTACAAGTCGAGTATCGTCGTGCTAAACGGTAAACTTAAAGTTATAAAACAGTAGTCAAGTACAACAGATCAAAAACGCTCTCAATGCAATAGTGCGTAGCCAGGCACGTTAGGGACTGCTTTCACTTCGGATAAGTACGTGATGGTGGACTCTTCTCTTTAATCAATTTGGTACTCGTAAAAATCAGTTCTCAAGACTGCAAGTCCTCTAAATGAAATTTTAAAACTGATTGATTCAATGATCTTCAAAGGAACAGAACACTTGAATATCTGCATTCAACTTTCAATGCATGACTTCATGATCACTTCCAACGGGAAGTGACAGACTTTGTACATAATGTATAAAATATAAAGAGAAGAGTCATAGCCGGGGTTATTACACTCATAACGTAATGTTCTCGTGACTATGGTAACGATAAAGTACCATTGTTCAGTTGCGAGTTTGACCTCGGAGGTGGGGTTGCACGTGGTCTTGCCGATGGTCGGTCAGTTTTGGCGCGGATTAAGCTTGATCCTGTTGAAAACGTATCGGAATTATTTCAGAAACACTTCGCTTCTGTTTTACCATGCAGTCGGACAATTGACACTTATTATTTGATATATTCAAGTTAATAAAGTATTAAAGTAAATGTTCTTGCAAGGTTCTGATTCCTGTGAAAGCTTTCTCTTCAGAATAAATATTATTTAGGTATATTTGTATTCAAGCTAAAATAACTAGAGTTAAGACACATCTATGAATCATATAATGTCTCGGACACTGCGACGTTATGTAAAGCCTGTAATATGTAAAGCATAAGCATGTTAATTACGACGCATTGTTAATCTAACTGATTAAAGGGAAAAAAATAAACTTTTATATATTACTCACCATTGTAATCTATTTTACCGTGAAAAAGCAATAAAGAACATCAAAAACCACTTATAACCAAGTGTAACTCGTATTGCCAAATTTGGTGACCTTTACCAATCTATTTCAAGAGTCATATATATCATTTATGTGTGTTCGTGTGAAAATCATACCTGAATCAAAATGCTGTGTTTTCCCAAAATATCTGTTCACATCGGACCCATTCATATCAGCAGCTGAATTCCTCTTGTATTGTGGGTTGTGAGGATTGTTGAAACCCTCTGATGGATAACCTTTGAACCGAAAGTCCTGATACAACGGGTTGTCCGTAGAGGTGTTGTTCGAGGTTTTCAGATCACGTGGTCTCGCTGAAAAGGTTGAAACAAGCGTGAAAATATAAATTGTATAAGTTTAAGAATAGATATTAGTTCCTAGTATTAGGTTTTTAGACTTTTTGTTTACGTTCATCTTGATATTTGTCTTTTTTTGGGATAAATTTTGCATACGCTCTTTTCAAAGAAACATATTCAACCATATCAGAATCACCTAACCATCACACTGCGCAAACCTCCACTAAGTCTCCATCAGACCTCTGCCGATGTGTACAATAAACGGTGTATATCTAGCAGATTTCAAAGCCAGACAGTTAATAAAAGTTAATTAAAAGGGGGCTTAAATAGGCTTGGAGGTGTCGTCTACCCCTGTCCTTTGTATGAATAAAATATTGCTTAATTTAAAACAAGAGCTTTTGCATTTATATGATGTCATCTGCAATCTTTTTTTTTTATACAAGCAATTAAGTTTTTTATTTCAAAGGTGAAATGAAGTGGCTTTAAAAGATAAGAAAATGGGTTTTTCTCATTCATAATTCATTTCCACAGATATTCGCTCAATCAGAAATGTTTTTGTACTTTTTATGACCTGTCAAGTTGATTAGTGGGATGACACGAATAGTATGTCCAAACACAGGTTTATCCTTCCTCGATAGTTGCAACTGTACTAATGTTGCAGGTACAGATGCATGTACTTCAACAACCGGAAATAGAAAAAAAAATTGCTACCTTAAGTTTTATTGCTGGGTTCTTAATTGAATTTAATGTACATGTGACTATTTTACTTGATTCTTAGTATTAACAGGTATGTACATTGTACTTAGAGTGTGCTAGTAATAGAACGAATGTGGGAAATGGTGATTAAGGACAAAGGATACCCAAAATATTGGTATATAATTTATAAAACCATTTGTAAATGTTTTGATATTGCTAAAAAAAAAAAACATTTCTACCACAAACTTTTCCCGAAATCGTCTTTTTATTTGCGTTCTTTACTTGAAAATTCAATGAAAAATAAACAGCCCCAAAAATAGAAATCCTTCAAAAATGCCTTTTTCTTCGTGCATTTTATGTATTGATGACTGATTTACATTGTTATTAAGATCAAACATAGTAAAATCCTTCTTCATAATGCATGTAATGGGTAAATGGGTATCTTATGTCCTTAAAATAAAGATCCGCATGAAGGCGTCTTTGGCACAAGCACCTGACCATTGGACCATGCATATACGTATCCCCCCCCCCCCCCCCCCCCCCCAACAAACTTGATATTGGAAATAAGACATTTTCTCTCTTCGTCATCAATATTTCATCTCTGTAGTTACTCTAAACTAGAATTTCAAAAGTCAAATTTAGTCACCCTAGTGGGCATGCAGCAGCAGACTTCTTAAATGCACAGTGAGCGTGTAAACTGACTATAGAATTGTAATTGATTATAAAGACAGGAAAATATCAAACATAAAAAAAGTGGGGATATCGAACAGTGATCAATCTCATGAATATTATAAATAATACAAAGTATAGAAAAAGACAAACATGGACCCCTGGACACACCAGAGGTGGGATCAGGTGCCTAGGAGGAGGAAGCATCGCTTGTCGATCGGTCACACATGTCCTGAGCTCAGACATGGTCAGAAGTTACACACAAACATGTACGCACATGCATGTATGTGTTTAAATTAACTAAACATGCATCAACACTAATAATGTTGACGAAAATACTGAGAGAGAGGGGGGGGGGGGGGGGGTATGTGGCTCGGTGTCTGTAAATTTTCAAAGAGGATATACAGATGGATAAGAAGAGGTTTAAAAATAGAAAACCGTCTATATCAAAGTTCTTTTCATTATGTTTTTTTTTTCCAACTTGTATTGCATGTACATCTAAATGAATACGAACAATCGGCTTACAATCTAGTTAAATGTGCCGTAGTAGCACCATGCATGCAATGTCGATGGCCGACGATAAGAAGCTGTCGACATTCAAAAGATATTCTGTTGCAAATTCCATATTCAATCTTATGCAACGTCAGTTGATTGGATCTGTAGTATCTATTAATAAACAGGGGGGGGGGGGGGGGGGAGGGGGGTCATAAGTCGTGCATTTATCAAACAAAATGACAAAACATTACAATAAATTAAAACTTTCACAACACATATCTATATGCATGATACACTATAAATAGTTTAATTATATCGGTCCTTTAAAGGAACTTGTAGCTCACGAATTTAATAAAATTGTATATTTTCCATAAATAGGATATTTGAGTATAATAATCGAAGTCTATTTGTAAACCTTCCATTCAGCATTATTACAACTACCACGAGACCTTGGGTGACTGGACGAGACAGTCACAACTTCTATGAACTTTTTAAAACAAACCCAACCTTTTATGATTATATTTGCAATGTACGAATATAGAACGAACAACAGAACGAATGGAATCTCCTTATGCCGTATTGAGAGTCCTTACACTTTCCATACAGGTATATTTTACAACAGTAGATATCAAACAGGTTTTGTGCTTTGACACAAAATTAAGACGTAAAATCCTTGAAACGTTATACACTGAGATCTTGATACAAGTGTAACAATCTTATCAAAGGTGTAAAATGTTCTAATCTGGATTCGATTTGCAAATCGATTAGAAGTACTTCGGGAGATTTTTTCTCTCCTGAACGTGTATTCTCTTTAGAGAAGTCGAAAGGCATAGCCTTCTCTAAAGAGAAGACTGAACGTGCAGTGGCCAAGAAAAGTCGCCCTATCGCGTTCTGGATAGTTTTAATAGTTCTCCCCCACGAGGACATATTATTGGAAATAAAAAATTCCTGATAAAGTATTGAATTGGATGGTCAACAACTATTATCTCTTTGCTAGCTAAGGTTAAAGTAAATATATGGACGGTTGAAGTCTAGACGACAGCTTCGAGTTGTCACCATATAACTAGTCTAAATAGAGATCGTTTTAAAATGGGGTAGCCACGTCGGTGTTACATTTAAATTAAATATTTAATGAATTTGATTTTACCACGGCATCTACCGGCAAACACAGGATACATTGGATGGAAATTGAAACAATATAGCGTTATTTATCTATAAATCAGAACAAAAGGCTGAGGAGAGAGAGAAAGAGAGAGAGAGAGAGAGAGAGAGCCACTGCAATGCTGTGTTAATACATGTACTGTAGACTACGTGCTGTTAACTATGACAAAGAACTGTAAAGTAAAAAAAAAAACCAAAAAAAACCCCAAAAACATGCATATGAAAATGTTGACTTTTATTTTTATGTACAAATCATTAAATGTGCACTTCATTATGATATGAATGCGTAATTTCAACATTCTAATTCAGCATGCATCCCTACACCCCCTCCCCCTTCCAAAAATGAATTTTATTTGCTAATGTAGTGATGCGAAAGCTTTATTTTCTCTTTTAGAAAGCTACAGATGATAAGCTTCAACTAAACAAAACCTGGCAATCGTGCCCTCAAAAAATGAAAGTGCAAGGCATTGATGACCATATTACCCAGGATCCCATCCATGTGGTGGCGTTCTAGTCGCCGTAGCTCCACCAAGCGGTGCACAAGTGAATCTTCACGCACCTGCGGCGTTCAAAGTGTGAAAAGGTGCAGAAAATCAAACATCACACACATATTAAAGGGAAAAAAATTATTGTGTCCCAGTCAAACTTGAATACAACTTCCAGTAAAATCAATTTATGTTAGAGGAAATGATTTCTGATAAGAACATTTCAATGATGTTTGGATGCCTATAAATAACAGAAAACCATTCTGAACATCAAGATGTTAGACCGTGCTCATTTCATTGACCAAATACTGATGAGAGTATTCAAAGCTGCTTAGTCTAAGTTGTAAACAACAGCCAATGGATTCTTATTTTTGCCTTTTTAAAGAATTGTATCATTAGAAAGTGGATTAATTACTTTTTAGATTTTAAATCTTTACTTTGTCTTTAGGGTATTAAAATGTGGCTGTAGATCAGAGTAAGCTTCAAAAATCACTTTAAAATCCAATGAGCAGGAAACTTTATTGTCCTTTTTTTTTACAGGCACCGTAAATGACCCAGTTAAAAATTCACATCCATGCTCTCACAAGTATTTTCGTTTTTCATAACACCACATGAATTAATATACATTTTGAAGAAAACCCTGTTGGGTAGTGATTCATCATTGGAAATATGTTAAATAATATCACATCCAATAAAAATTGATCAAAGAGGAGGAAAATCCCCCATAATACATACCAGTTTGTCAGGCGTTCAGTAAAACTGTTGAACACACATTTACAAAATCCCAACAACTGTGTCACCCAGACAATAATAATGGAAAATCAATGCACTAGTTAAAAAGTGGTACTTTGTAGATATAAGTCCTTAGTACTGCATCAGTATTCCTTCAGTACTATACGACACCAGGCACATTACTGTAGTTACCCCTGGTGTTTACACACTGTGGGTGTAAAGAACTATTTACCTGCAGAGTTCGAGGCAAGTTTACACCTGCCTGAAATCTACACTTTAAATATCATGTATAACTTTCAATAACTTTGTCAATACTTATTAATTAGTCATTTAATAACTCATTAGAGTAAGGTGAGAAACAAAACACTCCTATTAATAATTACAGATTGTGATACACAACTTGTTGGGTAATGGAGTATGGTTTTCTGAAACAGGGACAGAAAACTACCTGGATACCGATATTGATTATTAAAGTGCTACAGTTCTATTGATGATACAATCACTGCTCTAGGTGTAGGAACCATTCAATAGCACAACCTATCATTTAAACCAAGTTCTGAAAATTCTTTATAATGTTTGCTTAAAATACATACTAGAATGGGTGTTTTAAAGTCAGTCATTTTACAAATATGATATGAATTGTACTTGCATTTTAATGGAGAAATATACAGAGCTGTGTATCAAAATAAAAGTATGAATTCAATAAGCATCAAGTAAGTGACAAAATTTGAATAAATATTTTATTAAGGTTCATATATGTATGTGTAGCATGGGTCAAAGGCAGTGGGGGGTAGGGGGTGGGGTTTGGAACACACACACCCCTGCTCTTCTTTTTTTTTCATAGTGATAACTATGCATCAAAGCAAGAAGGAACCAGAATTTCAGTCTGAAATGCATTAAAATGAATTATTTTGAATCAATAACTCCAGTTTATTCTTTTTGTTTAAATTCTATAAAGGATGTGGTGACTATAAAATCAAATCACTCCAAACATTGATCTTATATTAGAAAAAAATAGTTTGGACAAAATTTTTTTAGTTCAGAGTCTGTTAAATGAGAGGAAGAAGGAACCAGAATTTCAGTCGAAAATGCATTAAAATGCACCATTTTGAATCAATCTTTTTTTTTTTAAATTCATTCCCCCCCCGGTGAACCCCCTCCCATTGCCCTCCCCCTTTGGACTTCAACCCACCCCCACAGTAAGGTCTAGATCCGCCACTGAAAAGGTATTAAGGTATTGGGGGGGAGGGGGGGCTAATTTGGAAAATTCTGGCATTCTTTGAGACTAAGTAACTTGATCCATTAAATACATGAACTGACTTCCACATGAAGAAGTAAAACATACTGACTTGTGAATATTTCTAGAAGATGTCATAAATATCCTGTACTCCTACATAAGTTGTTAACACTGTGTTTGAAAGGGAGATAATTCTAAATAGTCTTGGCTGTCAATATAAAAACTTCTCAGCATGAATCATTTCATATAAATTGTTCTTAATCAAATTCAGAAAGTTGCAGAGAGATGAGGCAGGGTTACCATTACATTCAATCTTTTTTTATTTATTAATTGACTTATTAGCAATGATAATCATGTAACTGAAACACAGACCATACATTATAGTGTCATTGCTTCTGCAAGAAAAAAAAAATAACCTAGTCCTTGATCTCTGATATCAAATGTCAACAGAATACCCTGAAGTATTTAGTGCAGTCATAATCAAGCCAGATTTTGTATCGATTTCACGTCTGCAAACTCAAAAAACATTAACCCCTTTTTTTTGGTTTGGCAAAATAAAATGTCCATTTTATATTCAATTGTCTCCTGTATGTGATATGGCAGAGAGTCTTGTTATTCTACCAGGGTAGTTAGGGTTTTAAAGTTCAATTTCACTTGTATTTTAAACAGCGTGATCTTTAATTGTCCAAATTGTCACATTCAGCAAAAAGTGGACCTGCTATCATCAGACGAAATCATTTTGAAGTTCTTGACTACAAGACGGAAAGGTTGAGTGCCAATTGTATACTCAATGAAATGTGAAAAACTTAAACAATTTATAGTAATTGCCCAACTCCAATTTGATTCCAAGGGACGGCAGATCAATATTGTGGGAATAGATTAAGTTCTGTAGTGCTGTAATTATGCAGTTTTGTACCGGAAATATGAACAACGTCCATTGTCTACATAGTTAACACAGTCAGGAAACAGGTTCCTTGGTAGTCAAAATAAAATCAGACCAAAATATTGTAACTTTCTCATAGATCACTTCCATATAACAAAAATAGGAGCATTTTCTATGTTTACAGAATAGATTGTATCTAAGCTTTAAATTCCAGGACTTCTGTGGTTACATTTTTCAGAATTGATCCCGAATGGAAATATTGCCCGTTATACTGGTACATACTGCCATAGTTCTTAGTTTCATTGATTTTCGGTAACTTCATAGTTAATATCAGTCTGGTAGAAAACAGTGCAATCGTTCACACTTCTCAATAAAAAAAAATGAATTGTGTGCATGCTGCAAGGATTTAAATTTCTAATCTAAAATGTTATGCTGGTCCTCCTATTTCATAAGACTGCTCTATTGACAAAATAATGCCATACTATTTGATGTATTCTTGTGCAATTTGTTCAGTGGTGTCTGAGAGACATACAGAATTACAATCACCAGCATGTAATGTAATAGGATGGACAAATCTGTCTGCAGGAAACACTTTATTTAAGAAATTTAAGTTCACTTTTGAAATACATGAGGGTATGAACTGCAAAGCATCATGCTGGCATACTTTATTATGCATGTTAGCACTTAACAAAGTGTGAAGTGCTGCAGGTCATTTCCTCATGTCTTTTCAAAATTGAAATTTTATTTTTATATTTACATTTTACTTTCATTTCTACCAGAATTCCCAGCCATTAAAATAGACGAACTATATTCATCAAGATTCATCCTTCCCCCAACTATACTGTGGGGATCCGTGGGCGATCAACTTGAGGAAGAAGAGATGGACCCATCCACCACCTTCTGGAGGACCTAATCATCCCCGGATCTTCAACAAGACCTGTCCCCGTTTCCAGGGGATCCGAGGGTCGACCACCATCATCGCCTCCCTGCAACAAACCTAGTGTAGCAGGCAGTCTGCACTAAATTTACACCATCATTATCAAGATTCATATGCGCATTGCAGCACATTCACGAGGAAATGGCTATCATTACAAATTATAAAGATACATTGTATCAAAGGCAAAAACATTGAGAAAATGTAAATGTTATAGAATGATGTTTAAGCTGTAAAATGCTAGACTGGTTTATGTTTACATTCCCAGTATGCACAGACATGAAGGTCTAGCCATACACGATCTCATCCCTAGTGGATGAAAATGACAGAAATCCATACAAAACATCACACTGGTAAATTAGACGTGTTTTAGTTTTAAATCATGACATGCAGTGAGGAACTCCTCGTACAGGGATTTGATTGTCAGTGGCCAAGGAAACCTCGTCTGGTTCCAAATGTTTCCTGGTAAATAATTCACAAATCAATGGACCACATATTGTCTCTTAATGTCATTTTAGTGGGCCGAAAAAGAACAAAAATAGAAATTCACAGGATGTTGACGATTAACAGTATGGAAAGTGATGTCTTTTCACAATAGCGTACGATCAATAGTTTTCAATCTGCCATTTTAATCACAAAGTTCTTTCAGATTTGAGCAATGAGGACCATATATCTTCAGCTGAAGAATAACTTTTAGATATATCGAAATCCATCTTTACAATAGGCTATTGAGTACTAAGTATGTTCAAATATAAGAAAATCCATTCGATATACAACACACTCCTCATATCGTGTTCAGTTTCTGTACAGGAAATATTATCAATGCACATTCAGAAAAATTCAATATTGTGCAAGGTGATCCCCAACATATTTCATTGATTAATGACCAAATGTACCTCCGAATACAAATGAGTCTACCCCAATAATTCCTTTAAAAAATTTGTCAATAAAACCTGGATAAGTTACAATCCAATAACATTACAATCAAATTGATTTTATCTTCTCTTTGCTGCTAAATTTCAACGTTCATCAATTATTTGCAGTTCCCAAAATCCTAGTTCCGTATACATGGTCATGATTTACAAGTATTTGGAGTTTAGAAAATGGCATTTTTTAAACCTAAATTTCCACCAAGACTAACAAGAGATAGAGCACAGCATTGAAATTAGTTCATTATCAGACACTGGGGCATCTGAAATTACAGATAATGACTTACAGCGGGTGCCTGAGGTAATCTTTAACATGTCTCCTCATTGAGAAGATTTACCAACAGAAATGAAAGTGGGGGTTGACAGTATAAAAGGGGGAGGGGAGAGGGGAGAAGAAGAAGGGAAGGAGGGGAGGGGGTAAGAAGGGAGAGGATGTGGAAGGAGGGAGGAAAAGGATTAGGAAGGAGAAAAAGAAAAGGGGGCCAGAGAAAGGGCAGAATAAGGGAGAAGTGTGACACCCCACCCCACACCAAACACTCTCCCCACCCCACACTAAACACTCTCCCCACCCCACACTAAACACTCTCCCCACCCCATACTAAACACTCTCCCCACCCCATACTAAACACTCTCCCCACCCCACACTAAACACTCTCCCCACCCCATACTAAACACTCTCCCCACCCCACACTAAACACTCTCCCCACCCCGTACTAAACACTCTCCTCACCCCATACTAAACACTCTCCTCACCCCATACTAAACACTCTCCCCACCCCTGTGATTTCCCAGACCCAGTCACTGATAACTTCAGGTACTATGTTTTATGTATTATTTACAGGCTCCCAATCATTTTATAGGATGCAGTGTGTGATCTAAGTGCATCTTGCAACAGGGAAATCTGGGATCTAAAGCTCCACATTAAAAACTTGTTTTCCTATTCCCTACTCTGTCCATACAGTCATTTCTGTGTCTAAGAAATTCATGAACTTCTAAGTCTGTTGCTTATTTGCCAAGTTTACCAGAATTTAAAAGATTAAGTTACCTGCTGTAGAAAAGAAATCAAATTCAAGACTAAGACGTAATACTCAAATTTGGCACATTAGATTAGATAACTAGCAGAGGGACTGTTTAATTTTTTTATGTTGAAGTTTTAAACAGTTTCACAATGCTACCCATGACCTTTAAACTACAGTAAATTGCTGTGGTGCTTTAGAGGTAAAAATTTATGCAGGTGTATAATTGACACACAAATTAAGAAAATATAAAAATATGACCAAAATAAATTCACATACGGTAATTAGTATTTAATACTACCTATCAGATATTGAATGGGTGTTTCTGCAAAAATCTATCTAATACAAGGAATGCAAAAATTAATTACATGTATTTATTATTTATTTCAGCAAATCGATCAAAACATCAACATTTCTAAAAATTTAAACACTGAAACTTATAAATGGCTAATAAACGGCTGATAAATGGCTAATAAATGGAACACAAATGACTGCTTCGGAAGCTGCAGTAACAGGCTTTAATTAATAAATGAATAATTAGTGCAAGTCTTTAAAATGGCTTGGCTTACTAATATCTCAAATGTCATGAAAGCAAATGGATTGTGAAACTGTTGAACCATGTTGTTTAAAGTCTTTCAGTTCCTTGGATCTAGTAATAAATATTGTATAGGAATTCCTACGCTGTCTCACAATGGAAAGGAACAATTATCCAAAATAATGTAACTTCATGGATGAAATAATAACAAAATGACATTGATTGAATCTTTAAGAAATGACGCCATGCATGCACTGCTAAAAAAAAAAAGAAGATCTGGAGTACTAATTTCATGGACTTTAACATTCTCACATTCATCCAATCATTAATTAGCATTTTAATGCTGAAATATAACAAAAATGTATATTTCAAGTGGATTTTTAGAAGTATAACCTTAAAAACTTTAAATTATTTTACACCAGTAGTTTCCTCTTGACTATGATCAATTTTAATCTTTTTGCATTCTATACTAACCTTAGCAACCATTTAAATAACCATATATTTATTCAAAACAAACTCATTTGTTTTATGGAAAATATTAACTTACGTTCTGGATTTAAAACGAATGCCATTTTTTTCACAATGTGTATTCCAACTCAGTTCAGTTTAATGATTCACACAGCTATGAATAAATAAGCACCAAGTAAATTAAATCCCAATGATATATTCCTACTGTAACCCTAAAGTAGAAGAAAGTTAATTCCACATTTAAAAAGTATCAAATCCCCTCCACTGCACACAAGCTAGCGTTGCTTCAAAACAGATTGCTTGCCAACAAGAAAATATAAGACATTGTTTGATTAAATGCCAGGGTAAATGTGCGGAAGCGTTCAATGTTGGTAAAACTGGGAAAGTCCTTAAACTGTTTGACTTAGCCAGGCCTCTGTTCTACTCCGCACAGAAAATGACTTATTCCTTTTTCAAATATTGACTTCTGAATAAAAACTGGGAACTACCCATTTAAATAATCTATCGCACACAGCACTAATCTGATGTCAATAAAGTTGCTGTTTTAGAAATTCTTTTTATTATAAAAAAACAAAAGAGGATAAACTCTCATCTTTCACTCACTGGTTTTATAATGGACCATATATATTTCTAATAACCTACAGATTTATTTTAGATTATCAAAATAAATATAAATTACATTCAAAATTAAATGCTTTCTAGGTAGGGTTGGTATTTTAAACCTGAATCAAAGGAAAATGACTCTTAAAATAGATTATTTTCAACCCACTGGAGAGAAAAGTTCAGAAGGTTTAACAATGAGGTTTTCATGAAGTTATTGTTTTAGTCATTACAAAGAAATTCTGAATGTCTTTTGTCATTGAAAACAAGTATTGAAAGTTACAGCAAGACAGGAGTACAAGCTTTGTGCATTTTTAAAAAATTGCTAAAACAATGAAATAGATATCTGATTTTGGCCTAGCTCTACAGCCAATCTCTATATCACTGGAGGGTATTGAATGAATAGGCTTTTTTGACCTATGTGTTTATTAATGTACATTTGACAACAATCATGAATTAGATATGGGTTGTCAATTAATTTAACATAGAATATATTGATTAGAAAAAATGAGGTCAACTAAATCAATTTTTTCATGATCAATGCTTAATTGAGGATAATATAAAGCCTGATCTTGGTTCATGCCTCCCTTTAAAGGAAAGGAAAGGCTTAAATAGCCATTCTTGTGACAGGTAATAATACCTGCAGGTTCAATGCACACCATGACAGTGCCGATGCTTCAGGTATTTTTCTTGAATGAAGCTGCTAGTTATAACAGCCCATTGCATGTTTGTTAAGAGACTTTAATAACCATTTAAAATACAATATGTGCTCTTGACATGTAAAATGAATCAGGAATTGGTGATCCATTTTGGTGCTTTTGAATATCCTCTATTCTGTAAATGGAATTTTAGGTATAGAATGTTTCATGTAAAGTTTTGCAGAGGGATGTTTTTTGCAATTGATCTTACTTTTAAAAATATGACATTCTCGTTCATCTCAGTCTTTTTCTTAACCAGAAAAATATCAGCTTCACACCCACAATCAATATCTCACTCTCTCTCTCTTTCTCTCTCTCTCTCTCTCTCTCTCTCTCTCTCTCTCTCTCTCTCTCTCTGTTCTACCTCAGAAAATAAAATCAATGAATTTGTTTGATTTGCAAAGGTTATTGTTTTAACTCTTGTTCATAACCTTAAATAATTTTGGAATGCTTTCAAAATTTTAACAAAAGAAATATGAAATGGGAGATGTATACAGTAAATAGCATGCTATGTTCCCTGCCATTAGGAGGACTCTACACATACTGATCAAATCTGTATTGAATAAAAGTTTAATTTAGTGCATTTTTAACTTTTATACTTCTGCTATTATATAGCTGATTTAGATAATCCTGATTTAGATAATCCTGAAGTGTAGAATATCTATCATGAAGCATCAAATTTGCATGTCTAGAAAACTCTAGCTTTTCTTTTTAAAATTATATGACATCAATGTCACAAGGTCCTAAATTTTCATCACATTTTACAATCAATAAAAATGTCATACACAGCTTTTTTCAACGAAAATGGTTAAAATGTATTTGTGAAAGGGGCTTGGTTACACAAACTGATAACAAAATAATGGGTCTTAAATATTTATATAGTCTCTAAAACATTAAACTTGATCACACTTATAAGATGAGACATTGGCCTGTCACTCTCTAGTGGTTATCTATGAGTAAAACCTATCTATGTAGTATATTATGTCATCATAATTCTCAGGTAAATACTCTTGTGTCTTGTGAGAGTTTGCTCGTGGGATTAGACAGGGGTAGGAAGATAATTTTATCAGTGATAATTCTGTGAACACCATGGGGACTTAATCTACTTGTGTATTTAACTACCCTAGGAGCAAAATAAATTTTAGCTTAAACACTTTCACTCTATAGCAAGCCATTGCTTCTATAAACCCCTTTTGAAACATGTTAATAAATGTTTTTAATTTCCAATGCGTCCAAATTTAAAAATGCGCCAATTTATTTAATACTTTAAAAATCAATTCAATTTCGTTCTTACCCAACTTAAAACTTTCACTGTTTTCATCTGATATTGAACAAATTGATATATTTAATCCGTCCTTTCCGCGCACGAAAAACTGACATACAAAATTAATGAATTTGCATTTGTTATTTATTTATTTTAAATGTCTTAATTATATTTAATTTTTAAATGAATAAAATAATTTGAATATAATTATAAATGAATAGATCTGGATACTTACGATCGTGTGTCAATGTGAAGGGGCCGTTATTTACATCAAGTTTCAATGCCATGATTTTGTTCTTTGTTTTTATCGAAATTACATTATCACATTAATCCGGCTGAACACGCGAGAATTCCGGAAGCGGGATTTGTTGTAATAATTGTCATGGAGCGATCAATGAAATAATCGAAAGGGAGAGTGAAATTTGTCAGCAAGATAATTCTAATATTGTGATTGAATATCAAGTTATAAACTCTGACGATTTCAATAAAATAAATATTAAAGAAGGAAAATTCTATTGAATTATCATTTATCTGCATTTCCTGAGTAAATGAAGGTGTTCAATCTGTTTGTATTGGCAATATCCCATTAGGTTCTCTCCATGCGACTTGACCTACCGGAAGATAAACTTTATTAGCGTCATGCGCAGACAGAAATTCCAAACAGCAACAGAAGTTTTGTGGCAATAGTCTGATAGATTGTGGGAAATTATTGTTTCCTGCCAGAATGGTGGACACAGACCCCTCGATTATAGTATGTATAAGTGGCATTACTTGTATGCTTCATGAAATTATTGAGTCAGACAGATTCAGGCTTGTATTAAGAAGGGATGGTAATTCCGAGTTTCCTCGGATACTTTACTGTGGACAGGCTGGAAACACTTCCCCTATAGCGAGATAATCCCGTTAAAACGCGATTATTCCTCTCTAACGAAAGTAAATATATCCCGTATAACCGAGAAAAACACCCGTGGAGTACATCTCTTCGTGTTTCACGTGAAAAGAAGAAAAAGTGCTGAAATGTCTGATGCTAAATCAAAACAAAAATACTCACGATGTACACTGGATTTCAGCCTTCCCTACTACGCAGCGACGTTGATATGAAATTTCTTGACTGTATTCTCAATTTTATAGAGACAATTCGCTTCATGTTGAGTGTGTGTCGCACTTACTCAGCATTGCACGGAATTTGCCATTATTGTCAATAAAACCACCAAAACATCTGTTTATGGTAATGTTTACTCTCTCGCTAAAGAGGGATAATCGCATTTTAGCGAGATCTTGCTATAGGAGAAGTGTTCCCAACCTGTTAAAACATATCAGCAATTTCCCCTAAAATCACTGACAAATCTGCCTCCTTGATGTTTAAACTTAAGATGTTATGTTCTTCTCCAGGGAAAAATTTCCTACTACTGTAGGGAGAGCTATTACTGTCACATGGAAAATGCTGCCATTGAAGCACTACAGAAATATAGTAATGACCCAGTCCTCAAGTTCTTTAAGGCATATGCTATCATCTTGCAAGGTTTGTGTCTGTTATCAGCTATTTCACAATGTTTGAATATCACAGCTGTATCTTTAAAAAATAAATGGTGATCGGATTCTCAATTAGCCAGTATGAAATTGATTGCTGGATATGATTGTACTGTATAGGTCGTGTTCAAGAAGGGATCAGAGAGCTGGATGTACTTAAAGACAAGAGGGATGTTAATATTTGCTCAACAATGGCTCTGATGTATGCACACAAACACAGTCAATCTGTTGGTGAGTTCAGATGCTTTATTTATGTGCTAAATATATTTTTTTTTGGAATGTTTGATAATTAACATCATAATGTTCATTATTAGTAAAGAGTCATTATCATTTCAAAGAAAATTATACAGTGAAACACAGGCAATTGCATCGCTTGGGGTCGAATTTACTATATAAAGAGTAAAGGTATAGAACTCTAAATATAGGGTACCCAAGTTAGCCGATGTAAAAACAATAAATTAATTGATATGAAATTCTACTTTGTATTTTAATTTATTCATACATAATCAATCTACATTACCACCAAAGTTCATCCCGAAATTCCGTATACTTCCCAAGATATGCAGAAATGAACTCGGAAAAATGCCTATTATTTTTTGGTTGACTTTTAGCTGAGCCCTGACACTATACGACTACACAGAGTGTTTGAGCATTGCAACAAGCTATCAAATAGAATGTGCAGCATAAAATATCATTTCTAAAATGAATTTCTTACCCCAATTCATTAAATGAAGTCCGTAATAGCTCCAAGTGACTGAAAATTATAAAACCGTCTGTACTTTCATTTTAATATCAGGCATTTTCATCGGTGCCACTAACTACCCACATTGACATCATTATTATCAATCGTCAAACACCTGTGATAATGTGATTTAGATAAAAATAGACATAATAAGACATTTTTATATTCGTAAAGACTTGTTATTAGCATAATTTATGTACTATAATGAATCAATATTGAGAAATATTAGTATTTGAGTCTCTAAATTGTTATGGGTCCTTCCATCTTTTTTGGGTAATTAGTCGTAACTACCGTTAATGGTTGGGATTGTGAAAGAACACACGGTTTAAAAAATTTCAGTCACTTGGAGCTATTACGGACTTCATTTAATGAATTGGGGTAAGAAATTCATTTTAGAAATGATATTTTATGCTGCACATTCTATTTGATAGCTTGTTGCAATGCTCAAACACTCTGTGTAGTCGTATAGTGTCAGGGCTCAGCTAAAAGTCAACCAAAAAATAATAGGCATTTTTCCGAGTTCATTTCTGCATATCTTGGGAAGTATACGGAATTTCGGGATGAACTTTGGTAGTAATGTAGATTGATTATGTATGAATAAATTAAAATACAAAGTAGAATTTCATATCAATTAATTTATTGTTTTTACATCGGCTAACTTGGGTACCCTATATTTAGAGTTCTATACCTTTACTTTTTGTATAGTAAATTCGACCCCAAGCGATGCAATTGCCTGTGCAGTGAAAATATCTATCACTGATCATTGAGATTTTAAGTCTGGCAGAGACATTAGATTTTGAATGATGTGTGCTGCTCTCTATGAGATTTCTTTAATATTTTCCAAAGTTTACCCTGAGATCCACAAAACAAATTTTCAAACCAAAAACAAAGGGGCCTGTAATGAGATATTTCTTTCCATGACAGTCTGAAAATGGTCAAAGCTTAAATATGATAAACATGGTTTCTGTGAGGAGTGCTGTAATTGTAATAACAAGTTTCTTATCATAATTTAACACAAGTGAAGATTCAGTCATGTTTGTGTGTACAAGTAGTTGGGAGAGATTATAAGCTGTGAGACTGCTGGTAAAACTGGGAGAGTTGCCATGTCAAGATTTTAGTTGTGCTTATATTTCGTGATTATTTTATTTCATAGACAGGGAAGCAGTTACCGAGCTGGATGCCAAACTGAAGGAGGAAAGAAAACAAAGTGGAGAAATGGTATACCAAAAAATACATTATACACAATTTTTGAGCTTTTCTGCAATGAAGATATTTTTAGTATTTCATTTAACCCTTGCATGAGTACAGAGTGTATGGGTAGTTAATGTTGAAGATAGCAATAGTTATGAAATATTATATCTGCCAACAGTAAATGCTAAAATGATTATAATTTTGTGCTTTTCTTTCCTTTGACGTAGTTGATTTCTTTTTCTTTTTTATTTAACAATATGTAGGTTCTCGAACCCACATTTGTTAACATTTATTTGGGGAAAACTTTCCCACTTACATTACACTGTTTGTAAATTATTTCGGTACTCAAACTTCTCTAGCAGTTTTGGTCTTCATGTAAAGACTCTTATCAATCAAGAACAGTGTCATTTGACCCTAATTTTTGCAATGATTTAAAACTATTTATATAACAAGTTTTTCTTTGAATTTATCTGTAAAAGGTCTTTTTATCTAAAACTGCTTGTACTCATAAATAATTTTTTCATTACAGGGTTTATACTACGGTGCAATGTTTCTGTTGTTGAATAACAAACCAGACAAAGCCAGAGAATACATTGACAGAATGCTTAAAATGGGCATAACCAAAGAGGTAATGGGAGAGGGAGTGTAGTAAATTAACTACATGAAAAATTACTTCACATCACTAATAAGATATTTTGTAAGCCATTGTAAAACTGGTTTTCTTAGTAGATGTTGTGGTTTGTAGGGAAAGTAAACTGAAATAATTCTTACAGGTTTTATTCTTATAGATTTGGTTGGTTTTTTGGGGTTTTTTTGGGTTGTTTTTTTTTTTCAGTTAAGGAATAGTGCAAAATACCTACGCACAGGAAGAAAAAAAACCTAGTGTTTTTGTCATGTTTTAATGTTCAATACTTGATCTCTTCTCTTGTTGTACAATTTGCATCCAATATTGCTTTGCTTCCAAAGAAAAAAACCAAACATCCTAATGGTAAATGGAATTTTTCATCCCATTTAGATGCCACAGTAAAAGTAAATATCCATGTTGTATTGTAAAAGATATAATTCCTTAAACTTAGAAGTGTTCTTGTTCAGGGACTTGTTGCAAAAGGATGGATTGAATTGCTGAGTGGCAGAGAGACAAAGAAAGCCATTAAATTCTTTGATGACGCCATTGGGTGAGCACATGTAATTTTTACCCTCTCCCTCAGTGCGTTTATTCACTGACATACTATTAATGTATTTTATACCATCTTCTCCAGTAGCATGTCTGTATCAGAGAGGGGGTCACTTGTTGATATTTTTTTAAATTCATATAAATATTGGTAAAAATATGTCCAAGAATATAGCTGCCGTCCCAAAACACACATTTTGTATGTAAATACATAACATTTTGCATGTACACGGACATTGTTACCATGTAATGGTGGGCCTGTATTAATAACTACATAGATTTTACATTAGTATGATACAAATATACCAGTCTTCCATGGATAAACAAAGAAATGAATCATTAGCTGTTCCATATTGGAAAAATGGCAGCTGTCAGCAAATTGTTTGTCGAACAGGGGGTATTTTGTAGTGCCCCTGCTTACATATAGACTGTTTACTCTTGCTATAACCTTTCATTAACCTTCTATTGTAAACGCTGATACTTTATGACAGAATGGAAGGTTCCCGTGATATAAATGCCTTGCTGGGAAAAGCAAAATACCTGGAGATGCGACACAATTTTACTGGTGCTCTAGAATTGATCAATCAGCTGATTGTGACCTACTCTGGGTTTATGCCAGCTCTTATTGAGAAAATGAAACTACAACTGAATCTCCAGGACTGGGACCAGGCCATTGAAACAGCACAGAGGTAGGTGAACATTATTTGACATCTGTTTTTTCATGATTTGAATAGGTATTTGTAATTTAAGTGGTGATTACAATTACAATATTTCAGGGAAGGGGGGGGGGGGGGGGGGCTTAGAATTGCCTGTATTTTGAAGTTTTGGCAATATCGTGGGAGAAAAGTATAACATCTTTTACAATAGATACTTAAAGTCCCCAGGCTGTTGCTATGGCCTTTTTGTGTAGGTCGAAAAGGGGGAGGGGGAGGTGTCCTACATACAAAATTCCTGAGGATGACAGAAATCATACAAAATTAATTTGGTGCTGTATTTTCATTATTAGTGTTAGCTAAAACTCATTAATCTTTATAACTGCAGTGAGTATTTGAAAATAACTTCAGATTATATATGTGATTATAAGCTTTGATTTCGTTTGTTTGATTTTCTTCAGAGCTTTGGATTCTGATCTACACTGTACAGAAGCTCTGAAGTATCAGGTCATCTATCTCCTGTCCAGGGACGGTAACTACTCAGAAGTGAGTATAGGACAGGGACTGAAAAATCCCATCACCACGTTATCTCACCATCAGATGACAGTCATCTCAGGGTGAGCTGTTTATATGTAACCTGTGATCTCACTAGTACTTCTAAAACTATGATTATCATTTCAGGCCTCCAACAAGATAGGGGATCTTATATCAGCCTTGGACAGATTTGAACCTAGAAGTTCCTTTCTTTACTACCACATGGCACAAATCTTTTGTAGAATGGTGAGTTATTGTGATGGTTTTCTCCGAACTTCAGTACATCTATTTTGTCCTGACCAATAGCCAAATTTAAAGGCCTCTCTGTAGAAGCGTGTATGCAAAAAAGGGACGGACATAGAATTGTTGTTGCCACTTTGTGTCTATATTTACTGTTTATATTTACAGTGTGGGAGGAATGCTCTGGTTCTACAACAGACGTATACCCTGGTGGAGCGCTCAGTGCAGCAGGACTCTGAGAACACCGAATATATTAATGAGCTGGGTTTCCAACTCCTGCTTCAGGGCAAGGTCAAAGATGCCATGAAGTGTTACAGAAACGCCATGAAAATCAATGACACCAGTGTCCAGTCACTCACGGGTTAGTGTGTTGTTCAATGATACCAGTGTCCAGTCACTCACGGGTTAGTGTGTTGTTCAATGACACCAGTGTCTGGTCACTCATGGGTTAGTATGTTGTTCAATGACACCAGTGTCTGGTCACTCACGGGTTAGTATGTTGTTCAATGACACCAGTGTCTGGTTACTCCTGGGTTAGTGTGTTGTTCAATGACACCAGTGTCTGGTTACTCCTGGGTTAGTGTGTTGTTCAATGACACCAGTGTCTGGTCACTCACGGGTTAGTGTGTTGTTCAATGACACCAGTGTCTGGTCACTCACGGGTTAGTATGTTGTTCAATGACACCAATGTCCAGTCACTCACGGGTTAGTATGTTGTTCAATGACACCAGTGTCTGGTCACTCATGGGTTAGTGTGTTGTTCAATGACACCAGTGTCCAGTCACTCACGGGTTAGTATGTTGTTCAATGATACCAGTGTCTGGTCACTCATGGGTTAGTATGTTGTTCAATGACACCAGTGTCTGGTCACTCACGGGTTAGTATGTTGTTCAATGACACCAGTGTCTGGTTACTCCTGGGTTAGTGTGTTGTTCAATGACACCAGTGTCTGGTCACTCACGGGTTAGTGTGTTGTTCAATGACACCAGTGTCTGGTCACTCACGGGTTAGTATGTTGTTCAATGACACCAATGTCCAGTCACTCACGGGTTAGTATGTTGTTCAATGACACCAGTGTCTGGTCACTCATGGGTTAGTGTGTTGTTCAATGACACCAGTGTCCAGTCACTCACGGGTTAGTATGTTGTTCAATGATACCAGTGTCTGGTCACTCATGGGTTAGTATGTTGTTCAATGACACCAGTGTCTGGTCACTCATGGGTTAGTGTGTTGTTCAATGATACCAGTGTCTGGTCACTCACGGGTTGTGTGTTTTCAATGACACCAGTGTCTGGTTACTCACGGGTTAGTGTGTTGTTCAGTGTTCGGTCACTCATGGGTTAGTATGATGTTCTGGAGACAGGTGAAAAACGAGTGTTCAAGTTTCTCAATATTGAGACAGACTTGTTGATAGATCGCTTTAATTAATTATAATCTCTTTATTGCTAAGACATGCATCTTATCACATCAATGTTGCATGTAGACATAATCTACATTGAAAAGATGGCATTGTATGGCGGTGTACAGATTTAAACATACATATGATATATCAAAGCATTTTGACAGAGAAAATTCAGAACTTGTTGCCACCCATTACTATACTGTGTAAGTTAATTTTTCTTCTTGAAATAAAAGATATGTATTAACAGTAGTATCTAAAAAGAAAAAAAAAGAAGATATTTCAACTCATAATATGGACTATGTAATGTAAAACTTAAAACACCCAGACTTGGTGATAATGTGTGATATGTTGATATTGAATCTGTCAACAATGACTACCCTACCTCTTGGCATAGATATAAGTTAGTGCAATTTGAGAATGCTCTCCTAAATTTGTATGTCCGTTTTTATACAGTGGGCAGGATTCAACACATGCCAGACTTGGGGAATAGTGAAAAGATCCATTTATAGTCCTGTCATAAATTTATTAGTCTGATAGGCCACAGGGTCTAGCCCCCAACCCTCCCACTAGAATTATTTTTTAAAACTTTGATAGTTTAGAAATGCAGTTGACACATTTGTGCAAATTCTGTGTAAATGTGTGTGATCCTTTTGAGAATGAACTGTTTTATAGGTGATTAATTTATTGATATATGTTACGAACCGGTATCATTTGCTGCCAGTTGATTAATTTATTGATATCTGTTCCGAACAGGTATCATTCGCTGTCAGTTGATTGAAAACCAGTTGGATGACGCTGCACAGCAGTTAGATTTCCTACAAGAAGTACAACAAAGTATAGGAAGAACATCTGTAAGTGTGCTCGAAAAGGGAGTTATCTTTGATTGAGTCTTCTGGAAGCTTTACATTTTATCTTTAATTGAGTCTTCTGGAAGCTTTACATTTTATCTTTGATTGAGTCTTCTGAAAGCTGTACATTTTTTTCCGTAAGAGAAAGATATTCATATCCCTTTACAGGAACTGGCCTACTTAAGTGCAGCATTGTGTATAAAGCGAGGTGAAGGTCCAGAGAAAGCTTACAAACTCCTGAATGAAGCTGTAGAGATTCACTTCTCCTCCTTGAAGGTAAATTCACATAATCAGAAGGAAACTCAGTACAGAATAATCTTGTCTTTAATCTTGATGGTAGTGTACATATTTTTCTACTTTTATAGGGAAATCCTCTTGGACCTCAATATTTCCTCCTCCTCAATCCGGACTTTCTCCTGCAGATGATAAAGGATTTCTTGGTATTTGCTCCTACACAAGTACGTATTCGAAGATACATCATAAGATGAAAAATGCTAGTACTCCTTTTCTACATTGGATCTTTTGCTAATGGTGATACTGCAGATGTGTTTAATTTCGTGTTGGATTAAATTTCGTTATTTTCATGTCTTGGAAAAAACAACGAAATTAAATCCAACATGAATTCTTTATTTCAGGAAGTGTTTATTTTAATGTCAGAAATATCGGTCTCTGTTATTTGTCGTCTATTTAGAGATGATATATTTCGCCATTAACATGATCATCAGCATTGTACATATTCCTTACGAGTAGATGTACATGTACCTGCGTTTTTAACTCATTACAGAAACACACTGGTGCTAATAAAAAAGTTATAACTATATAAATATTAACACCACAAAGTGCAGGTAGATCTTCGGATTTCAGCTAACCGCTCATGCAGACAGTGTATCTATTATATGCCGCTTAGATGAAACCCAACTGTGTGTCACATTTAATGCCATTTTTAAGACATTGGTAGACCCATTCTTGTCCTGATGTGCCCTATGAACCTCGAACAGAGCGAGGGCACGAGCCTTGTATTCACCCGTATGTTGGATTTCTTTACAAATTTTATTGATGAATGGAATACAATATGAACAGTTTCAACAATCTAATGACAACAATCTAATGACCCAAGCTTACACAGATCACTTAGTAAGGATTTGTTTGTAAATAGATGTTGACGACGGCACGCTTCATTGAACAAATGGTCAAGAAATGGCGTGGGTATCATACCGTTATTTAACTGTTAAAGAGCTGTGGATAAACAACATTGTTCATACTTCGTATGTATAACATGCAATCTTTATGTGATCACAAACAACGAAAATTAATTCACACAAAATTGTGTTCACTACCCAAAAAAAAAAAATAATGAAAAAAACGAGAGAAAAATTCCCCAACAAAAATAAATACATCTACAATATTGCTTTTGACAGCCTATAAAGCAGGGACAACCCCCGGATCCACTCCTGAAACGTTGCTGTCAGGTACTGGAGGCCTTGACCCGGACTGTGCCAGGGCTGCTGGAGGCCCTGTATCTGATGGCCAAAGTCAGATTCCTACAAGGTACAGATTTCAGCATCAATAAAGGAAACTACAGACTTTTTTGGCTGTTATACTGTTGTCTTGTGATATAATGTAAAATGTAATATCTGGTTTTACTTAAAAGAAATTTCATTTTTTATTGCCTCAGAGCAATTATGGGGGGGGGGGGGGGGGGGGGGCAGCTATTTCTTAAGATATTCCAAGTCCTATTTATATTCTAGGAATGAAATGAATAAACACTGTTTAATGTTTCCTAACAACAGATGATTAATAATATTATGGAAATTCCTGTGTACCTGTAAATATGTTGGTATTTGTAATACTTGTGTAGGCGACATTGACTCTGTGCAGGGGCCGTGAAATGGAGAACACATACTCTGATATATATGTAATTATGTTGATGTTTGTATTGTGTAGGCGACATTGACTCTGCGCAGGGGACCCTGAATCACTGTCTGGAGATGGAGAACACATACTCTGACGCCCACATCCTGATGGCTCAGATTCATCTTTATCAGAACAACTTTAAACTGGCCAACCAATCTTTGGAGGTCGGACTCAGCTACAACTTTGAGGTACATTTAAATTTTCATTACTCTGCACAATTTGAACAGTTCTGTGGAATTGTTTTTGTGACAGATCAATTTCCAGAAGATATTATGAACTGTACATTAGTTCAATGAAGGTGGAGTCAAACAAGTCAGGATGTTAGATTAATGCCAGTTATATGATTGACAGGTGAGGGACCACCCTTTGTATCATCTGATCAAGGCTCGGATTCTGAAAAAATCTGGAGACTCTGCAGAAGCTGTTAAAACTCTACAGATGGCAATGGCACTCCCAGGGGTCAAAGCAGCTGGTAAGTTCAAAGGCTACTGTCCTGACTTGACACTGAATTTTTAGACGAGTAATTCAGAGAGATTTTCGAGTTCTGTATAAAAATGAAAACTAAAATCTGTGCCTGTGAAAGTACAATGCATGAACAAATTTGTGTAATATTTTATTCTAGGTTTATCTGCCTCTAACTGATTTTCATCTTGTTGTCTTCATCCTCTTTGGGTGAATATTAGGTGATAATAGATATGTACATGTAGCTCTAAATAGGCAAAATGGCATGGAGTGATTTTAAAACAGAACAAAATATCATTTCTATGCATTGATAAAATAGTATGTGTTCAAAATTTTCTACTATTGAAATTTACTTCAAATAATCTGACTTTGTTAGTAAAATGCAATGTGAAAGTTTTATAGATTTATTTCAATCTTTATTTGATACTGAAGGAAAAGGACCAATGTCAAAGAAAGGAAAGATGCCAGACATCGGTACAAACGACAGGGTGTCTGTGTTCCTAGAGCTGGCCGAGGCCCACACTGCACTCGGGGAGACGGTGAGTATTAGGACAGGGTGTCTATGTTCCTAGAGCTGGCCGAGGTCCACACTGCGCTCGGGGAGACGGTGAGTATTAGGACAGGGTGTCTATGTTCCTAGAGCTGGCCGAGGCCCACACTGCGCTCGGGGAGACGGTGAATATTAGGACAGGGTGTCTATGTTCCTAGAGCTGGCCGAGGCCCACACTGCGCTCGGGGAGACGTGAGTAGTACCACAGTGTCTGTGTTCCTAGAGCTGACCGAGGTCCACACTGCGCTCAGGGAAACGTGAGTAGTAGGACAGGGTGTGTGTGTTCCTAGAGCTGACCGAGGCCCACACTGTACTCGGGGAGACGTGAGTAGTACATGGTTTACCCTCTTCATTCACAACATGAAGAGGAAATACCAATTCATGTGCATGGTCTTTTCTTTAAGTGACTGACATACTATGCTAGAAGTGAGTGGCATACTATGCCTAAAATTGAAGTTTTAGATATGAAAACAGTTATGAAATATTTCCAATCCAAAAAGTCAGTGAAACTTGAGTACATATCTTTTAATATAAATCTTGATGAAGAATCCTTTTTACAGGACAAAATTCTCATCTTTCTACTTGCAGCATGAGGCAGCTAAAGTGATGCAGGACGCCATTAATGATTTCAGTGGAACTGCAGAAGAAGTAAGAATATCCATAGCTAATGCTGATCTGTCCATTGCGCGGGGAGATGTAGAAATGGCCATCACTATGCTCAGAAATATCACCCCAGACCAAACTTACTACGTCAAATCCAGAGAAAAACTGGCCGACATCTACCTCCATCAGAAGAAGGACAAGAGGCTCTATACCGGTTGCTACAGGTAATAAATTTTTAGATAGTGCGTAAAACTTGGTTTTATGCACCCATTAAATAACACTACGACTCTCAAGTTTGTCAGAACAAGAAACAATGATTTTATTTTGTATTTCAGGGAACTCTATGACAAGCAGCCGAACATTGAAACTGCGTTGTTACTGGGTGATGCCTACATGAGCATCCAAGAGGTTTGTTTTGTAGTTTCATTTTAGCAAAACTTTTCGATATACAGTAAAACATGGTTATAGCAAGCATGCTTATAAATAGTCATGTGTTCAGTAAAACATGGTTATAGCAAACACGCTTATAAATAGTAATGTGATTTTCATTCCCAGTAGTTTTTAAACTTATTATGAACTTATTGGATATAACAAATTACGTTGATAACGAATCCTTAGGACATCATGTTAAGCATGTTTTACTGTACAATAAAACTGGCTAATACAACCACAGATATGCAAGTTGTACTGTATTTTCATTACATGTTGATACACCAATCAGTCTGATTACTCTTAGATTTGTTAATTCATGTCCTTTCTCAGTGCATTGCAACTCTTTAGTAAATGAATTTGATGTGATTTCAGCCTGACAAAGCCATTGAAGTTTATGAGAAAGCAATGAAGAGCAACCCAAAAGAGACTCAACTGGCCAGCAAGATAGGTCAAGCTCTGGTCAAGACTCACAACTATGGAAAGGTAACTCATCGTCAGCTCAGAATTTCTATATGTTCCCTGTACAATGTTTATCTTCATTTTATGTGTCATTGTCTGGGTACACAAGTGTATACTTAAGGCTTGGTTTATTAGCCCCCCCCCCCCCCCCCCCCCCCCCCCCCCCCCCCCCCTCCAGTAGGTGGGAATCCCATAGTGATCAACCTGTGTGCATGCATCTACCATTGACACTTTTATGGACTTTCTTTAAGTAATAAATTTCATTATTTTGTAAATACATGAGAGTATAAACTGCAGTGCTTTATACCAGCATACTTCATGAAGTTTGTTAGCGCTTCACGAAAAGTGTGCCAGTGTGAACTGTTTCAGTTCATACCCTCAAGTAGATTTCAAAAATAAAGTTTATTTCTTATATCTACATTCTGCTGTCATTACTGTCAGAATTCCCCACTGGTAGAATAGAAGTACTGTATTTATCTGTATTTAAAATACATACAGTGTTTGTAACTGCAGTGCGTTAATGATGAAATGACTATCATTACAATTTGTAGAGATATCAAAAGCAAAAACATTGAAAGTGTAAATATTTGGCAATATCTTTAGCTATTGAATTGAAAATTTATACATGATCTTATTTCATTGGCTTTTTAGACTTATTATTGAAAGAGTTATGGCCCTTGAACTTAGCATATAATGCCTTAAAACGGGGCCCTTTTGGGATCTCTTGCCATCACAACTAGGCCTATATCTAGTTTTTATACGCCCGTCTTAAGACGGGACGTATTATGGTATGGCGTTCATGTCCGTCCGTCTGTTAGCTTTTTCGTGTCCGACCCGTAACTTAAATACTACAAGGCCTAGAATCATCAAACTTTGTCTGTAGATACATCTTGGGTAGAAGGTGTGTCGCACATTAAAACCAGGTCACTGTGACTTTTCATTAAGAAGATATGGCCATATATGGCAAAAACTTGTCCGGCTCATAACTTGAAAACTATTAGACCTAGAATCACCAAAATTGGTCAACTAATGCATCTTAGGTAGAAGGTGTGTCGCATCCTACTTTAAGGTCACTGTGACATTTAATTAAGGTGATATAAAAAAAAAATGTTTTAATGGGTACAATCTATACTGTTAACAATATGTGACGGGCGTATCATGTGCCGTGGCGGTGCACTTTTTCTGATGTGAAATGCATCATCAGAGGTGTAAATTTTGACACTATTTTGATATACAGTGTTTGTTTATTTTGACACTATTTTGATATACAGTGTTTGTTTATTTTGACACTATTTTGATATACAGTGTTTGTTTATTTTGACACTATTTTGATATACAGTGTTTGTTTATTTTGACACTATTTTCATGTACAGTGTTTGTTTATTTTGACACTATTTTGATATACAGTGTTTGTTTATTTTGACACTATTTTGATATAGTGTTTGTTTATTTTGACACTATTTTGATATACAGTGTTTGTTTATTTTGACACTATTTTGATATACAGTGTTTGTTTATTTTGACGCTATTTTGATGTACGTGTTTGTTTATTTAAAGGCGATAAACTACTATGAGGCAGCTCTGCGAAATGGTACGACTCAAGGTTTCCTGAGGTATGTCCTTATTGGTTAGACAAATTTGTCAATTTTTATCTCATATTGGACAATTTTACAACCTTTAAAGAATGTAATATACATGTACATGTAATAGTTGAAATCTTAATGCATGTATCTTACTGCTAGTTTATTTTGTAATGTGGGTTTTCCCTAGGATTATAGAGATGATTGTGATAAAATGTTTGATTGAAAACAATTTATACAAATAAATTTAAAGTCTGGGCATAAATGATTCTTGAAGTGCACTTTTGAAAAAAATGTTAGATAGTATTATAATATTCTTTATACTTGAAATTACTTTATTTGGTACCACGAGTGTGCCTGATATAATCTGTACTGTGAGGATTCCCATGCTTTTCTGACATGAATATAGATATCTGCTTAAGAACTAATTCTGTTATGTCTGTGTCATAATTTCTGTGTGCTTATGATCACATCAGTGTAGTGTTTATAATTAATTTTATGTCTGTCACAAGAAATTCGTTTGTATAGAAACTTACGATGACATTAATGGTGTATGTTCTCTGAATTTCTTTCCATTTTGAAAGCTTTGTAAGGTAAAACTTAGAAATAAAGGGCACATGTATACACTGAGTTACGACAGCTTAGTCAATATTGTGTGTTCAATGGGTGGACTGGATTCATCCCTTAGTCACATTTCAAACTCATAAAATACCTTATCTTCATCTACAAAGGTTGTGTAATAATTCAAATATTCACAAGTAGAATTAAATTTTAACTGATTGTTTTTACTGTACAAATTATGAACTAAATGCTCTTGTCTAATTCATGATAAAATTGCTATAGTGTTGCTAAACTTAAGATAGCTTTGTCAGTTTCAATTGAGGTACAAAGTTGATGTTTGTATTTTATTAGAAAAAATAAAAATTGACAGATTCAAATTTTTGTGATTTACAATTTTTCATCATTTCATTTTGTGTATTTTCACTAACCCTTCCACTTTCTGCAAGTTGTAAAATAAGTTTTGAGGTTTCAAATATTTAAGAATGGATTCTTGTCAGATTTCAGATTATATATATCACAATTTATAATTTATTTTCTAAACAGGTATCACCATCATGGAGCTACAATAATCTCTTGCTCTCTATTTAACACAAAATTTTAGTTACACTGGCATAGTAAATTAGCACTTTATTGTCTTTATTGAAGATACGAAAGTAGTAGATTTTGACTGAAGTAAATCAATTTGAGAGAAAGAAAACATTTTCAAAACAAGGGTATGTTGCACCATGTGCTGTTTAATATCATCATAACACACATATTATTTTCTCGATACTGTGTGAATTACTCAGGCTTCTGAATACTAGCACGGTAAGAAGAATCCATTCTTAATAGACACACAGTTTCTGTGCTATTTCTCTCTCTGTCAAACACTTCTCAGGAAAAAACAACTATGTTTTAAAGTCATTTTATATGAAAGCAGAAAATTCAAAATTTAAACATGGAGCAATACTCAAATTATTACTGTAGAGAGTTTTTTTTATAGAGAAATTGTCAGAAAAATGTGGTCAATAATGTAATGATTTTAACGTGATGTACGTTATTGAAATTTACAGGCATGATCTTGCGGAGTTGCTGTTAAAGCTACGACAATATGACAAGGCAGAAAAGGTCTTGAAACAGTCCCTAGATACAGATGCAGGTGAGTCTTCTGTTTTGCTGTGGACCAGACTAATAGGGAGGATGTTTTTAGGAGTATACATAGTACTAAGTAACTAATTATATGTACTGATATTCTGGATCAAATTCAGATTTTAAAAAATTGATTAAGGTAACTCTATACTCACACTATTATGAATTGAATTCAAAGGAGAAAAACTATTGATTTCCACTTAATATAGTTTACCAGATATGTGATTGTACCCACTGAATACAATTTCTACAAAAGATATATCTATGAACAAAGTTTGATTAAAGGTTGGAATTGTTTCATGTAAAGTTGATCAGTAAGAATTGAAGCATGTATAAAACGATTCCTCTCAGCCTCTGATCTGGATACCATGATGGAGCAGACCAAGCTGATGGTCCTACTGGCCAAAGTTTACCAGAAAGTGGACAGAATGGAGGATGCCATGACAGCGCTGACCAAAGCTAGGGACATGCAGGCCAGGTAAGCTAGGTCTATATATCACAGGCAGGTACTGTTGGATAAGTGGTGTCTAGATAATACAGACAAGGTAGGCTAAGTGGTGTCTAGATAATACAGACAAGGTAGACTAAGTGGTGTCTAGATAATACAGATAAGGTAGACTAAGTGGTGTCTAGATAATACAGACAAGGTAGACTAAGTGGTGTCTAGATAATACAGACAAGGTAGACTAAGTGGTGTCTAGATAATACAGACAAGGTAGGCTAAGTGGTGTCTAGATAATACAGACAAGGTAGGCTAAGTGGTGTCTAGATAATACAGACAAGGTAGGCTAAGTGGTGTCTAGATAATACAGACAAGGTAGACTAAGTGGTGTCTAGATAATACAGACAAGGTAGACTAAGTGGTGTCTAGATAATACAGACAAGGTAGGCTTAATAGTTTGTCTAGACAACACAGATAAGGTGGGCTAATTAATTTCTAAATGAATGTCTGTGTATTGGTTTAAACAGATACCTTTTTAACATTGGTAAAATGGAAATTACATGTATATGCTTCTATAAATAAAACATGATCTCAAACGTACAAGTATGTTAATTTTGGCAGGGTTTTGAAGAGAGTGCAGATAGAGCAACCCGACGTAGTGAGCCAACAAAAACAGCTGGCATCAGAGTATGTATTGATCAGATTTAACTGTACAAGATTAACTACAAATCCATACAGAAATCCATGTAAAACCAGTCGATTTACATGTTTCTTTTCTAACAGCATCTGTGTGACAATGTCGGAACAAGTAAAGGGACAGAGGGACTATGAGAAAGCCATCAAGTTCTACAAGGAGGCCTTGGTTTATAATGAAAATGATAGCAAGGTAATAGGTCTTATAAAGTAGTTTAATAGTTTACTGTTGTGCAGAACATTATGGTGGTCCTGTGTATTGATATACTGTGTTATTTCTGATACAGCAGATTTCAGCATATGCTGTAATTCACTTATATTTTGTGAAGACCTATTTCTGTAAAATGTTACCCTTCTTGGAATTTTCGGTGTCTGAGATAAAAATTTCATGAAGATTCAATTTGTGCATTAATATATTAATTACATGTATTAGGAGAATATTATTTTCACAATAAGGCAGCTTTTACATGAAAATCAAGCTGAAATTCCTTTCGGTGATAATCAGTATGATTTCATTTAAATTCTATGATATTCAGCATGATTTGATTTAATGTCCTAGGTTATGTTGGATTTGGCGGGATTATATCTGATGACAGAAGACTTGGACTCGTGCCAACATCAATTGATGTCTCTTCTGAAAAACGAAAAAGAAAATGATGCTGCTACAATCGTAAGTACCTGGTAACAGAGAAACCAAGCATAAAAAAAAGAAAAAACACTACCCGGTAAATATGAGAAAATTAAATCAAGTGACTCGAAAATTGACTACACGGTATTTTCTCTTTGTAGATGTTGGCCGACCTTATGTTCAGAAAGAATGAATATGACTCAGCAGTCCACCATTTCCAACAGCTGTTGACACTTAAACCAGGTTAGTTTTAAACGAACCTATCAGTCTGTAACACTTAAACCAGGTAGTTTTAAACGAACCTATCAGTCTTTAACACTTAAACCAGGTTAGTTTTAAACGAACCTATCAGTCTGTAACACTTAAACCAGGTAGTTTTAAACGAACCTATCAGTCTGTAACAGCAGAGGTGTAAAATAGTACTTTTCATGGGAGTTTAAATTTTAAAAAAAGCAGCTCTACAACCAGAAAATTTCAACAGTCTACAGTACTTTGTCACTGGTGTGTTTGTTGACAGATAACTATGAGGCCTTGGCTGGGATTGTGGACCTGATGAGGAGATCAGGAAAGCTCGAGGAGGTGCCAAAATTCCTAGAAGCCGCAGAAAACGCCTCAGGCAGGGCATCCCTGGAGGCCGGATTTAACTACTGTAAAGGACTTCATGAATGGTAGGGATGAACTGGGAAAGTGAAAGACAAATGCTTATTTCAGAGATGAGACACTTTAGATGTTCTTCTGTGGATGTTATGTCTAAAGATCAGGGGCCCATTTTACAAAACTTAATAAGAATTAGAACCAAAAATACTTTTGTGCAATTTACCTTGTGCTGCACTTTTTTTTGAAATGCAAAGTCTATGGAAGTATTCACATACACTGTATTTTTACAAATTTTAGACATACATGGAAACATGATTGACCAATTAAGAATATTGATATTAGTTGTAAGACTGTTTTAGCTCACCATGTGAGCAATGTGGCCCATGGACCTCTTGTAAAATGGGGCTCCTGACCTTCCAGGAAGGGCTAAGAATATTTAATGTAATGTTGGATAATTAACAAAATGGAGGATACCAATGCATGTTCTAAGCATTCTCTCTCAGTATGAAAGCATGAATGTTAAAATGTTTGTTGTGTGGTGAGGAGTATGCTTTCTGTTGTGAAGTCAGGAGTAAGCTTTCTGTTGTGATGTGAGTATTATGCTTTCTATTTTCAGGTACACTGGTAACCCTACTGCAGCTCTGAAGTTATTCAACAAAGCCCGTAAAGACAATGACTGGGGAAACCTGTCTATTTACAACATGATAGAGATCTGTCTGAACCCCGACAACGACACGCTGGGCGGGGAAGTGTTCGAGGACGAAGGAACAGGGTAGATATATAGTCGTTATAATCAAAAATTTATTAACAAACTTACAGGCAGAATTTTATTTTATTTTTTATTTTATTTTTTGGAAATTGCCAATTGTAAAGTTTTGTCTGTCAAAAGTTCCTTTTGGAGCAACAGAAAAATTCATTTCTAGGACTGATAGAAATGTCCAGCATGCAAGAATCAGATTTCAAAAACTCTGTACTTGTAGGCTAAACGCATTTCACCTTAATGTAATTTTTGATGAAGGGATAAATTGAATGGTATGGAATCGGTTAAATTTTCATGGATTTCCAAAATTTTGTTCAGATGTAATTGTTAGGATGCCGGTATGAATTCTGGAGATTGAAACATCTTATAAATTGTTATTTCATTGTTGTTTGCAATTCACGAGATGGGGATACACACAAAGTCCATGAAATTTAACCTCCACGAAATCTTATAATATGTATGTATAGCTTTCAGTAACTTTTGGAAATCTTGATAGAAAATTTTGTTTTTCATTTTATCTCAACTTATGATTTTACTGTTATATGTTGAAGAAGGCTTGAATTAATTCTATGAATACGAACTTGTATTCAGAGATTTGGACAAGCACAAGTTGTATGAAAATAATATTTCTTTTAACCAGAGCTGTGGATAGAGACAAAATGGAGAGTGAACAAGTGGCTGTCAGAACGGCTGAAAAATTACTCAAAGTACGTAATGAAAAGGATCATATCAGTTTCATACACGTAAATGGGGAATCTTGAATTGCATAAATCTACCTCTACAACACATTATTACATTTATCTACCACTACAACACATTATTACATAAAGCTACCACTACAACACATTATAACATAAAGCTACCACTACAACACATTATAACATAAATCTACCACTACAACACATTATTACATTTATCTACCACTACAACACATTATTACATAAATCTACCTCTACAACACATTATAACATAAATCTACCACTACAACACATTATTACATAAATCTACCTCTACAACACATTATAACATTTATCTACCACTACAACACATTATAACATTTATCTACCACTACAACACATTATTACATAAATCTACCACTACAACACATTATTACATAAATCTACCTCTACAACACATTATTACATAAATCTACATCTACAACACATTATTACATTTATCTACCATTACAACACATTATTACATAAATCTACATCTACAACACATTATTACATAAATCTACCTCTACAACACATTATTACATAAATCTACCACTACAACACATTATTACAAAAATCTACCACTACAACACATTATAACATAAATCTACCACTACAACACATTATTACATTTATCTACCACTACAACACATTATAACATAAATCTACCACTACAACACATTATTACATAAATCTACCACTACAACACATTATTACAGTTATCTACCAATACAACACATTATTACATTTATCTACCACTACAACACATTATTACATAAATCTACCACTACAACACATTATTACATTTATCTACCACTACAACACATTACAACATAAATCTACCACTACAACACATTATTACATAAATCTACCTCTACAACACATTATTATACCCCCCGCAACAAGTTGTGGGGGGGGTATACTGGAATCGGGTTGTCCGTCTGTCTGTCCGTCCGTCCGTCCGTCTGTAGACGCAATGGTTTCCGGGCTCTTAAGCATTATCCTTTCCACCTACCGTCACCATATCATACATATGGACTACCCATGGGATGAAGATGTTCCCTATCGATTTTGGGGTCAAAGGTCAAGCACACTGGACATCGAAGTAGCAATATGGTTTCCGGGCTCTAAAGCGTTATCCTTTCCACCTACAGTCACCATATCATACATATGGACTACCCATGGGATGAAGATGTTCCCTATCGATTTTGGGGTCAAAAGGTCAAAGGTCACATGCACTGGACATCGAAGTAGCAATATGGTTCGGTTTGTCATGCCATTTGTTTTTTACACTCAGAAAAGAGGTAGTTTATACCTATTACCAACACCCTTTGGGAGATTGGGGTAAGCGGGGGGTATTCTTGGTGAGCATTGCTCACAGTACCTCTTGTTACATTTATCTACCACTACAACACATTATTACATAAATCTACCACTACAACACATTATTACATAAATCTACCACTACAACACATTATTACATAAATCTACCACTACAACACATTATTACATAAATCTACCACTACAACACATTATTACATAAATCTACCACTACAACACATTATTACATTTATCTACCACTACAACACATTATTACATAAATCTACCACTACAACACATTATTACATAAATCGACCACTACAACACATTATTACATAAATCGACCACTACAACACATTATAACATAAATCGACCACTACAACACATTATTACATTTATCTACCAATGCTATATAATTATTGACATATATGCGGTTAGTATTATACTTCAGCTACTGTTGAAGTACAATATTGACTGAGGAAATGTCAATAATTGTTTTATTATGTGATTGAATAATTTAAACCATCAAAACTGACTGGCAGGGCCTACAAAACCCTACCTAGTCATCCATTTTGTAAAAGAAACTTACCAGATGATACCTGAGCAGTCACCATGAGATTGGGCTCGATGTTATTATAATGCAACAATTGTTGCTCCAGTTCATGCTGAAGTAGTCCAGTTTCCACAGCTATGTGTGCAAAACCTAGTCAACAGTTGTCGAGAAATGGGTTTTTATCAAACAACCTAAAAATATTAATCAGTCGTATCATTTAGGAAATTCCCAATTTAATTTTTGTCCAATGTTGAAAAAAAATCAAATGATATATTCATCTCAAAGGCTTGTTGGATTTAAGCCAATCAGAAATCTCAGAATTATTTGATCATATGATAAAAAACATCATTGCTTTTACCTACCACTACAATACACCGTTATTTTTCAATGCTAATTTAGGTTTGGTTTGATTGCAGGAAGTGAAAGCTAAGCCTGGGGACTTGAGACCCACGATGTTGGAGAACATGTCACTGGTTGCTTCAAAACAAAAGCAGAATGTGGAAAAAGCCCTGAATAATCTCATGGAAATCAGTGCTAATGAGGTAGGGCATTAGTTTCAGTGTTTGTGTGTAGGAAATAAACATGTGATTTGTTTCGTATGCATCTGTAATGAGTGGTAGAATATATTTGTACAATGTATATCAGTTGAATTTATATAAAAATGGACTTTGTCTTTATGTATAAGTCTTTCTTTAAGTAAGAATCTGAAATCAATTTAGATCACAGATTGTTGACTTAAAGTGACATGACTGATAACTTTCATTTCCTGTTTATCTTCATAACTTTGAAAATCAACACATGATACAGTATAATGACCATGTAACATAATCTAATGTAGTACCAGTAATCAAGAAATCATGTGAAGCCTCATTTAGTAATCATTCAGTGCTGTTCTGTACTTACATGTATTCCAAGCCGCTTGTTGCAAATTCTTAACAATTGTATTATATTGTCACCCATTTTATGAGGTTGAGTCTGCACACTGTTTTGAAAATGAATATCTAGCAATGTACAGTATATTCAAAACTGATATTTTATTTTTTTTTGCATATACTATGCATCATATGGACTTTTGATATAAGCGGAAGCATACATTATATACAGCTTTACTACTAACTGAATCATGAACCTGACTTTACGTGTGGCTGGTCATGTCACTTCAAGTGTGTAACAAAGTACATGTCCTTTATTTTAATCTTAATGGGGGAATTTCAATTATCTATGAGGTCTGAAGCAATGAATTACAATATCTGTCAGATTTGGGGCATTTACCAGGTCTTGTAGCAGATAAGATTAGAATGTAAATATAAGATCAGAATGTGAATGTAGATTTGATTTAGAAACTTGCCATCATGCATTATTGTTTTATGTAGCCCAACTTGGAGAATCCTGCTTCTGGTTCAGCGGTAGGTGTTGTGACTGGTTACAGGGAAAACAAATTGATTTCTTGGTGTCAGGGGTAGACAAATATAGTTACCTTCTTTTTTCATAGAGCTCACAGATCTATTTATAGAGCTCACAAATAACGGACCAGCAGCACATCCACTTTGAATCGTAGCGTGCACAGATACGTCACTGTTCCACTAGTTTTAGTTATTTATGTTTTAGTCATTACAAACTTAATTATTCAGACCAAATTCTTTGATACCTAGTAGTTTTTAATAGATAAGTAAAACACTTCTGTAAACTTACAAACTAATGGTACCGGTGTCATTGAATGTGAATGGTTCACAGATAATGGCCTCAGTCTGTTATCAATGTTAAAGGTTATTCACATTGTTATTCATTGTTGTTGATAGTTGCAAATTATTATTTTTGTTGTTTAGAAGAAAGTATATGTACTTACAATGTCCATTTTTACGCACACACGTAGAAGGAAACAGGTTCAAAACAAATATAAATTAAAGTGTATTTGTGAAAATACAGTAAATAAATGATTTCTTCAGTGCAGTAAAACACATACGAACTCCTTTCTCTAAAATCTGCAAATCAAACACATTACTGTGTGCTGTAGACATGGAAGTTGAGTGTTGTTAATGATGCAAATTTATAGCATAAGCCTTGAAAAAGATTTTACTTGTATTTCTGTAATGCTGCGAAGAAATGCAATAGAAAACCCCCCAGCTATATTCAGGAATAAATTCATAGCATTAGCCTTGAAAAAGATTTTACTTGTATTTCTGTGATGCTGCGAAGAAATGCAATAGAAAAAACCCAGATATATTCGAGAATAGTTGATTTTGACCTAGTTAGTGTGCGTTATCACTATGTGCTATGTTCCTTGATTACAGAATTTCGTATTCACAGAATAACTACCCGTACTGGAAAGTAACATTTATTATTTTTGTTCACACAGCGAGAACATGTTGGTGCACTGTACGGGATTGCAGCAGCTTATATGGTGCTGAAGCAGACACCAAGGGCCAGGAACCAGTTAAAAAGGATTGCTAAAAATAACTGGACCATGCAGGTCAGAAAATCATGGAGGGAAAAAACAAAATTACATGTGTACACATAGAGATCCTTTCATCTTCCCACTTGGATTTCTAACACAGGCATCAAAAAGGGGTGGATTAAAGGGCCTAATTTTGATGAGATTGAAAAAAACATTTAAAAATTTCATACAGTTTGTGAAGCTAAATGATGTGTCATAAATTATGATTCCCAAAGGAAAAAATTGTAGAAATGTCTTTAAATAACCTGGATTTTTTGCAGATGTTTCACTACCTCATTGAAACCAAATTTTACTGTGTTGAATTTCCTGGTAGGAATTTATTGAAATTAAAAGTATTTTCATATTTTATAGGATGCTGAAGATCTTGAAAAAGGTTGGCTTTTGTTGGCAGACATCTACATCCAGGTACTAATCAATGGCTTTGTGTAGGAAAACTTCAACTTGTGCTTGATGTTTATGAACCAATGATTGCAGATTTCATTAGCTGCATCATTAGCTGCATCCTTTCAACAACAAAAAATTAAATCATTCTTGGCTAATTTTAGGTTTTAGTCATTTCTTTTAGCACAATAAATCAATTTAGAGAAAATTTTGTTTCTGACAAAATATGTGGTGTGATGGCTATAAATCCAATGATGATATTACAGGAAAGCTTGTAACCGTGCATTGACATGATTTAACAGTCTGTGTTTTCTTGTAGACAGGAAAGTATGACATGGCTACAGAACTGTTGAAGAGATGCTTACAACACAACAAGGTTAGCTTTCAAAATTTTAATTCTTAAAAGTAAATACCAGTGGCTTTAATTCAATTTTCATATTTTCACTTTTAAATTGTAATCTTTTTTCCCCACAGTCCTGTTGCAAAGCTCACGAATATTTGGGATATATTTTTGAGAAGGAACAGTCTTACAAAGATGCTGCTTCTAGTTATGAAATGGCCTGGAAATATGGCAATAAAAACAACCCAGTAATAGGTAATGTATTAGGTGTTCTATTCATTACTTTGTGAAATAAATACCGTGGTTTCATCACATCAGACCAGATAAAAATATCGAGTGTTTAGCTAAATATTTAGTGTTTATTTCTAAAGGAACAACATTTCCTTTCCTTGAAATTATGTTTTAACAGATCTGTATTTTTCAAGAAATTCATGACAACTGATGCCCACAAAAGTTGTTGAAACCATGGTGTACACAGTATTTATCTATAAAGCTTAGAGAAGATAGTTGTGTCGATGAAATTTGGTATTGAAATATTTATGTACACATTACTAAATGAAGTTTGTGATTTAGAATAAAGCAGATTGTTTTATGTTTCAGGTTTCAAGTTAGCTTTCAATTACCTGAAGGCGAAGAGATTCGTTGATGCAATTGATATTTGTCATCATGTAAGTACAAATTTCACACCATGAATCTTAGAATTGTATGCTTCAGATTTGTGTTTTTATTTCCATGAATATTTTACATTGTATAACAGTTGTACACTGAATGTTTCAGGTTTTAGGTAATCATCCAAATTACCCCAAAATTAGGAAAGAAATTCTTGACAAAGCCAGAGCCTCTCTACGAGTGTGACACATTGTGAAGCAATCGACGAGACGACGTCAGGCAATATACTGAGTACACATAGTGTTCTGTGACTGACAATACTGTGATAATTATAGAAATCTCGACAAGCATTCCGTCCAGGGGAAAGAACAGTGCAAGAAACTTAGATATTGTGAATTTTTTAAAGTGGAAATAAATTATGTATTTATACTAATATCTTGGTTCTTATTTTATTAACAGTGTTGCGTGAATGTTTATTGAATGTATACTGTGATAAGAATAGAGGCATACTGATTTCATGTGGGGTATGAAGTAAATCATAAATTAATGACTTGTGCATAAGAGTGAATGGATAATGGCCTTCAGTTTTGCAGTTACTGCCCTTACACCAGAAGTAGGGGGCGTACTAATTCTAATTAGACTGAATTGACTTCACAATTACTGTCTGAAAAACAAACAGACAAATATAACAAAACCCAAAAGCTCCAAATCCTAAATTTTGAAGGGGGGGGGGGGGGGGGGGGGGGGGGGCAAGAGGTTAGTCCTGAAATTCATTTAGTTAATTCCTTAAATTTATTTAATGCTACCATATAAAAAAGGGGGCAACCTATCAATCAAACTTTGCTTGCTAAAATAACAACTTAGCTTGTAATGATAATAGAAAAAGTACATTGTTGGAAAAAAATAGGGCAGCCCCCTTCCCTCTTGATTCATTACAAGTTTTCATTTTAGTGCTATGTGCTTGATGATTTTTTGTGTGTGTATTGTGGTTAAGTTGATTTGCACAAACATTAATATTCTGATCGAAACTGAGACACCATGGACAATGAAAAATCACATACGGGATACATAAATATGATAAATGACTAAGAATTTTGTACAGTCATATCATTTGTCAGTAATTGCACATAATTTCTACAGAAAGTCCATAACTGGCACTTAATTACAATCAGAAATAGTAAATTTTCTATCTATTCCTTATAATGACGCAATCACTTGAGGACCCCATCATGTTGTGCGCCCCTTGTATTCAGGGGGAAGTAACTCGTGTTGCACTGAACAAGGTATCCCATTGTATGTGTATCTATGTTGATAGTACAGTCACACCTCTTTATCTCAAACTCAATGGGACAGGGAAGAAACTTTGAGATACTCAAGGGTTCAAGATATTAAGGTTATAAATATATATGGAAAGTCTTCAGATAAGGGCAAAGGTGACTCAGGTGAGCGATGCGGCCCATGGGCCTCTAGCTAGAATAGTAGAAGTAAAACAGAACATTGATATGACAGGCTTTTATTTTCCAAGCAAAGTAGGATCAATGCTTCCACACTCCATGGTACAGTTTAGGAACTTTTCATGGCACTCTGTCCCACAGTGAATATGTGAGGCCACAGATCGGTTGTAATGGCAATGCAGCGCGACATTGAAAACCCCAAGATGTTGAACATTACCGTTGCACACAGATGAACAACAGTCCCCAAATTGATTCCCACACTGGGCTCTACATTTGACAACGCCAGCCTCACAGCTAGCCAGCAACACCAACAGACAAACAGGGATAAGATACTGCATCTGAAAATCAAGGGACATAACTTAGCTAACTCTCCAGTATATATTCCCTATTGTTTTTGTAATATGCAGAGACATGGTGAAAAAAAAATCAAAATTTTACAGTTTTACAGATTATTTTTCCTTTAAAAATAGTAGGTTGAAGGAAAAGAATAATTTGAAGTTCAAGATTTTTTTTAAAAGCACTTATTATTAACTATTTTAAGGATTTATATAGAAATTGCATCTTGCAGTAGGTGAGTTTTGGGATTTGTAATCCCAAAATGAATATTTGAACTATAAAAATGCTTTCACACCCAAAATGTGCCATCCACTAATTAGTAATAATGACATAATGATCTGACATATAGACACAATGTATGGTGGCATATTTATGCCACTACTTGTCAGATAGTTATGTCCATTTGTCAGATCTTTATGTCAACTTGTCAGAAAATAATCATCATCACTAGGAACTCAGTATCTTGTAATTAAAGTGTGTTAATGCAACTGTCATTTGCTTATCATCATAATATCTGACAGGTTGACATATAACATAATGATCTGACAAGTTAACATAATTTTCTCAAAAGTCTAACATGTCAACTTGTCAGATGATTATGTTGACTTTTCAGATATTATACGACTTGCTGGAAAGTGATGTCGACTTGTCAGATAATAATGTTGACTTTTCAGATCTTTGTGTCGACTTGTCAGAAAAATATGTTGTCAATTGGATGGCACAAACTGAGCATGAACACATTTTCATATTGAACTTTTAAACACATGAATAAGTGACAAGTCTACATAAAGATCTGACAAGTCGTCATAAAGATCTGACAAGTCAACATGATTTGTCAAGCCCAAACGTAACCCTAACCAAGATCATTATGTTGACTTGTCAGATGTTTTTGTTGACTTGTTAGATGATTATGTTGAATTGTCAGATATATATGTTGAATTGTCAGATAATTATGTTGACTGGTCAGATAATGATGTCCACTTGTCAAATCGCAATTTTGACTTGTCAGCAAATGGTATTGGTATATCAGAATTAAAAGATGAGAAAGAATGTACAAGGACTTGTCAATCAACATAATTATCTGACAAATTAACATATATATCTGACAAGTGATGGCAGAAATTTGGTACCGTACCACAATTCCCCTTTTTTGAAAATTAATGTACCATCCTTGGTCACAACTACACCCCCCCCCCTTTGAAAATTTTCTGGATCCGCCCATCATGTATTTGATTTTAAATCAAAAGCAAGAGCACACATTCTTCTGGAACTAACCACAAAAAGGAGAGCTTTTATTCATTCTTACTTCAAATCTGAACAAATTTGAGTTTGAGGATCTGCCAAGCAATCTGAGGTAGTGATTCAACAATATGGAGGTGATATTTGTTACAGATGAGCTTTATGGAAAAAAATTGAATTTCTTATGCTATAAAAGATAGAACAACAGAAATAAAGCAATGACTCTGTAGATTTTAAAATGCATTTAAAAGGGAGATTTAAGGAAATGTTTCAATTAAACACATTACCTGGCGGCTATGCTGGTAGATGTATTGATAAGACCTTGATAAATGAAATGTCATGAAAAGAGGTCACTCTGATAATTCTTTGTCTCTGAGATAATAGACAACTGTTGGAAAACAGGCAGTTTATACCATTTCTTTTTCTTGCAGACATTTAGAAATGGAAATGTAGTGGTCAGCCGGGTTCGATCGCCAGTGGCCAGTTAGCTCAGTTGGTAGAGCACCTGATTAGAGATTCAGGGGGCCCGGGTTCGAATCCCGGTCTGGTCCGTTACATTTTCTCCCTTCCTGTTACATTTGGTGCCGTAGACCAGCCCCTGGAAGTGACAGGTGAAAATGCCTGCCAAGGGGATAAAGATCCTGGGTCGATGATGTCTTCAGTTGTGAAGACATTTAAGGAGGGAAGAATGTAGCGGTCAGCCGGGTTCGATTGCCAGTGGCCAGTTAGCTGAGTTGGTAGAGCACCTGACTAGAGATTCAGGGGGCCCGGGTTCGAATCCTGGTCTGGTCCGTTGCATTTTCTCCCTTCCTGTTACAGAAATAATAGAATCAAAAATGTCACAAATTGGTTGATGAGAAAATATAATGACAGAAATTGCCAGAACCTTCCAAAATTTGTGAATGTTTCTGTAGATTCTCAATTGGTGGTTGGTACTAAAGAATTGAAGGCGAAATGATTTTTGGTTCATGTAGCGGTGGGAACAAAATGAGTAAGATGTATCCCATTTTTCCCCAGAGATCTGCAGCTCAACAACATGCCGATCACTCACAGTAAACAAATGACAAGAATTGAACATGTACAGAGATGTTTTGATTTTTTGATTTATTGAGAAAAAACAACAAATATTTATCAAAAATTGACGTGAACACATGATTCTTGAAGTAAAACGGTAGACTTTACAGAAAAAAGCAATGTTAAGTTACACCAACAAAAAGTTGTAGGATATCATGATATTAGAAAGTGCAAAAATTCAACTGCAAAATGCACATTTTTATAACCTAATTCACATCAGACAAAAACTCGTACATTACAAATGGCATATATACATTAAAACTACAGTAACCTAAGGTGTGAATTTGCTGACTGATCAATAATGAAGATAATTTTAAAAATTATTAGGGCCTAGTAATTTGTAAAGTAGATTTTGTTCAGTAAGAAAACCAAGATTAAATTTAGATTCAGATTAAATCATGAAAAAGTATAATGTAATGTGATTTCTAAGCTCATAAATGAAACTACTAAAGTTTTTAAAAATCTCTTTTTGGGTGGATTATAAAATTCTACTCAAAAAGTAAATTTTCATTAATGTCGCCTTGAAAATGTGATGAACGAAAAAAAAAACAACCTCAAAAACAACAACAAAACAATAAAAAATGCACAAAGCCAAATTAAAATCTACTTCAGACTTTGGAGTGTCATGTATAAAACTAATGGAATAAGACAACAGAATTACAATTTCCAAATTAGTATTTCAGTCACTCTCAATTCCATGATTCCAAGAATTGGTGCAAATTTTCATAATGTAGAGCATACATCTATACACATTGAACAGAATATCAAATCCTATGTACAACAGTTAATGTGTCAAATGCCAATATGAACTTGCTTGGAAATTTATCTGTTTTACTAAATTTTAAACTGATTGTGAGATACTAATCACTCAAACTTTCTCTTTTTGTTAATTAACAATTAACTTAACAATTATGATATTAAGTTTGTTAAATACTAAAGCAGTAGTCAAAGTATGAGGTCTTACTGTTTAGTTCTTATTCGGACACAAATGGGGTCATATATTGAGAATGACTGGTGTATAGTGTATTTCCTTCATTGATGCGAGTTATAATGAATGCAACACAAACATAGTACAAATTATTAATGTTAAAAAAGATTATTCTGAATAATGCTGTAGGTATACCAAGTACTGCTAAGATATAAAAAAAAATCTCTAATTACAGGTAATATAATCATTAATGTCATAATTACTTTCAAATTCAAACAATAACAATTATGCAATAGTATAATTTCATTATCGTAACACGCATTCCATCTAATGAATTTTGCTAAATAAATTTACAGTACTCCAACAATAACTGAGGTATACAGAAATAGATATAAAATTTGCTTAAAATATCCCAGTTTTAGTCCCTCTTTTTGACATTTATCCAGTGTCCACATAGTTCATGTCATGATCACTGTGGCAGAAATATTAAAACAAGGTGAACTCCCTATTAGTTAGGCTCATTTCATTCACAAATCTGAAAAAAATGGAAAAAATATCTTAAAATCTGCAACAATCATTTACAACTTATTTCTTAGAAAATCTACTATACAGATATATATGTCACTTATTCATTTTTATGTACAATTGTCAAATTAAAAATGACTTATTGATTGATTGATGTTTTCTGCCACACTCAACAATTTTTCAGTTATCTGGTGGCGCCCAGTTTTTATTGGTGGAAGAGAGAACCCAGATACAATGTACCTGGAAAGAGACCACCAACCTTCCGAAAGTAAACGGGAAACTTTCTCACTTACCAGCGCGAGCGGGATTCGAACCCGCGTCGACAAGATTTTGAGCGCGATGCTCTAACCACTCGGCCATGGAGGCCCTTCAAATTAAAAATAATGTATTTAAAAGCAGAGTACATGCATTACTATGCCCAAGTGGTGACTGGTATTTGATTTGAGACCCTGGTAAGAGATATTACTTGTGAATTTGATTTACACAGACTTGTCTCAGATAAATATAAAGAGAAATCTCCCACAATGTGGCATAGTTGCAAGCTTTCCCAGAGAAGCGTACAATTCAGCTGTGGCTCATGACGATGGTTGTATAACAAGTACATGTATCTCACTCTTCAGAAACCAATCGCATCTTTGATAAAGTCCTGAATTTCAATTCAATATGCTTCACATGTCGTTAATTCAAAACTTTCAACATATTGTACACAAACCTATGATTAATTACTAAAAACTATATTTGATGACGTATATGATATTACCTGGTCATTTCGCTGTTGACATGAACATGACGAGGAACATGGGTCCAGGGTTGGCTCTTCTTTAATGGTTCCTCGTGTGTCCACCATCCCACTTGTCTAGATGTGTGAAGAGGGAACCTATATATCTCAAAGGGTTCTGTAAAAACAAGAAGCAATAAATCCACAAACTTCTATACTCGGTTCGAGTCCCCTAATCTAAGCACCATTTATATATTTTAAACATATGTATTATTTCATCTAATGATAATGTGTGCAGCATAGAGATGCAGCAATCCAAATTCGTTACGAGTTTGAAATTTTCACCAAGACTAAATTTCACTAAGACTGCATTGTGATCAATTATTGCTTGGAGTATATTTGAGCTTCAAAGATCCAGGGATATACTGATCGAGAGAGAGAGAGAGAGAGAGAGAGAGAGAGAGAGAGAGATGGATGCACTAAGTACTAGCATTCAGAATTGTGAAGAATTGATATCGGTATGAGGCCAATTTCTATTCAACAGTACAAAATCAAAAGGTTAACTAACCTTTCGGAGTACGAATATGCTTTGCCCGCATCCTAGTGTGTTCCACGTGTGAGCCTTGTGGTCCAGGTCCATAACCTGACACCTGATTGATCGGTACAATAGACCGCCTGGGAGGATTTTTCTCTGTTAAAGGGGGGAGGGCTACAAATCCAATTTGAGTTTTTGAACGAAGAGGATCCATTTTGGCTTGGACCATTCCCTCACGGATTGTATTTTGGTAACCCAACTGTGTCAACCCAAAGAAAGACATTGTTCTCAAATTATTTTTGCAGGACAAACGTTTTAAAACTTAATTAGCACCATGCACTGTAAGTTGCTATGAAGTTTGTTGACATCCGCTACGTAGGATTAAAATGCAATGAGATTTCACAAAACGAAAAACAATATAAATGTGAGAATTTTAAAATTTGTGCTTGTTTCCATACATTGTAGCATTTTTTATTCAAAAGATAAAGGGAATTTGAATAGATAAACACATTTCACGTTCATTTATATTATAAACAGTTTTTATTTACTTTCGTTTTTTTATAAAAGCATTCTGGAGTAAAGTCGTCTGGTAAACTTCCGGTCTTGAAATTTTTTCCAGCACATTCGATGAGAATTAATTTCATCTATCCGAAGCCATCGACAGTTTAAACAAATAGTTATAATCATGAGCATAGCATTTGACGAATATGGAAGACCTTTCATTATCATCAGAGACCAGGAGAGGAAATCACGATTGACAGGAATTGAAGCCCATAAAGTAAGAGATGCAGCATGACTTTTTTGTTTACAAACTGTAGTCATGAAAAGTTCTAGTTTCTCTGCAGACTGCGTAAAGTACTCCTTTTAATTTTGATATAAATCTTTTTAAAATATGTTAAATGTTCAGAACAAAAACATAGACATCGATTAAAATTATTTCTTGGATCAGTACATTCATGTTGAAACAAGTTCAGAGATATTATAAGGGACATGTCAAAACATTGGGAAACTAGTTGTATGATAGTCAAAAGGGAGGAATTCAAGGGCATTCTAAACACCAGGGACACGTCTGGTGCCTTTATTTTTGCAGACAATTCCATCATCAGATATTAGGGGGAAGTGGTAGAAGTAAGAAACACTAAACAATACAAATCTTCATTCTTTGTGGACACCATAATCAAATGGAACCAACTTTAAGACCATATACTCTGCGCTAAAACTTTCGAGGCATTCAAGACGGTAGACCGCCCTCGACAGCTTGTGTCAATATGACCGACACTAGCTCTCACCGTCCTAGAAAAGCCAGAATTGGTAGCTTCGAATTACCCATACAGATACAGAAACTGAACATGTAATCCCCCCACTTCCCAAATACAAATTTGTAATCTAGCATACAACAATCCATATAAGGTAATGAATTTCAGCATCAAATATATGATATGGCTTACAGCATAACTGTTTGAGGGCAAAGCATTAGTATCCACAACAAGACAAAAAATATCCTGGAGTTATCATCTAACGTGCGAGGGCAGAACTCTATCAAAGCATCATAACATCTTGTTACAGGACTTCAGACATTTTCAGGGCTCACACGGGACCAAAATTTTGTGTCGCAACCTGGCGCGCGTGCATCGACTCATACACGTTTACTGTAGATCTATAATTTTATATTTCATGTATATTATTCAAGAAGCATATACAACATATCATATCTCTGATTATTCTTACACGATGTATACAACATAGCTTTGTTTAGTTTTATCACAAATCACTATAATTATTAGGATATTGTGAAAATCGGTTGTATTTCAGCAGATTGCTTTTTAGTCAGTCTGATGACATTGCAGCACAATAATTGTTTTATTTCTAAATATTGTTTTTGGCTAAGTTGACTCAATTCTATTTCATACCAGAAAAAATTAAGAGTATTTCATAGCATATAAAATGGCTATATTAAATAAAGACAAGAAATGAGTTTCTAAATGTTTATTAATCATTTTAGTGGTGTAAATGACATATATTACTCATTAAATTTAAAGTCTAGAAAGTCACTGATGACAAAGTTACTGAAAATTAATTATTGTAATACATAACACATGATCATAGTTTCACATCACATTTTCACTGAAGAATCCTGTTTTCATCTTGAAATCCAGAATGACAAAGTGGTCCTTTGGTGAATCTCATCATGTAGAGGAGAAGGGACTTCATGAAGTCTGAAACAAATTTTAAATGGCTTAAGATGATGTGAAGTCAAAAGATGACAGGATAGCAATTTCAGAAGAACCTACTGTTTTGCATTTCCTCATGGCCATTTTCTAAATAGATCAAACTAAAGATTTTTATTCTATCCAGTACAAAACAGGTAGCTCCCCAGTAATGACTCCGGGTATCTCTATATTTATGATATGTACTGTAGGCAACTGGCATGCGCAAAGTTCATTTCATTCACACCTACCTGTACATAGAGGATCAACCCTTTGTTTTGTTTAAACTGCTAAATAAACAAGATGCCCCGAAGTCTTATTGTTCCCATGCGACAGGGTATCCACATTCTGCACAAGTAAAACAGCCCTGAGGCTGTTTGGATGCCAACAGCTGAAATTCAAAATGGCGCGCGAATACTAAAATATGAAATGTCCGTGTCGCATTTCCGGAATTTCTGTCGCATTTTTTTCTGAAAAATCACAAAATGCGACAAATGCGATGGGCAGCGCGAGCCCTGATTATATCTGTCTATTCATTGAAAGCTGGAAATATAACACAATTGATGTAAAGCGTGCATTGTGACATACTCAGCATCGGTGTTCAGCAAATTTACAAACATACAATCACGTTAGTTGAGGAGTGATTGTATATGATTAAGAAATTATGGTTAACATGCTTATATGGATCTCAGAATGACATACACTTGGATACACGAGATTCAAAATGGAGAAATACATGTTCCCGCGCTTGTATTTGAATTAACACCATTTTGACCAAAAAAATTCCCAAGTTTCATAGGTATGGTTTAATTTTTTATCAGTTTTCTTTATTTTCCTTTTAAACATATGAGCCCTCTATTAATCTTCTCAGTCTGCCATATTGATGGAAATCGCATTCGAAATTTTCTACATAACCAGTCTACAATGATAATTTTAGTCTCTACCACTCGAAGAAGAGCTGATATCTTAAAAATTTTATGCATACAATTGCTGCATCTATGGATGTTAGAAGGTTCATCCCTTGCAGTATAACTAATCAGAATTGCTGTACACTAGTCCTTGTCAATGTACAGATGCTTATTTTGGTTATGATTTGTGTATGTAAACACTGAGAAAATATTTTTTGAATTATCTAAAATGATAGAAAATTTGAATTTAAAGATTTTCTGTACTATTTACAGTCCCACATCATGGCAGCAAAGTCTGTCGCAGGGGTGTTGAGGTCTTCCCTGGGTCCAAAAGGTTTGGATAAATTATTAGTGAGTCCAGATGGTGATATTACAGTTACCAATGATGGTGCTACCATCCTGAAACAGATGGATGTCCAGCATCAGATTGCCAAACTCATGGTCCAGCTCTCACAGTCACAAGATGACGAGATTGGAGACGGTACTACTGGGGTAGTAGGTAAGTGATACACCAAGATTCAATAGAACATGTTAAATAGTACTGACTATTCCATGTCATCGTCACAGTCCTCTCGTCTTCTATCTCTCAGGTTGATGCATCTCTGTTCTTATTTTTAATTTGATCAAAATGACATACAACCTGAAATGTGACATAAACATGACGGTATTTTCACAAAAATAACTAGTTTTCACACAATTTCTAGAAAACCTTGAAAGCAAGCTTGGACAAACTTAATATTCACACCAAAGAATTAAGTTTCATGTTCACGTACATGTAAAAAAAAAAAAAAAAAAAAAAATGTTTTGTCCAAATCAGCATTCTATGCAGTTTGAAAGAAAAATGTTAACAAAATTGAGTATTTACATAAATTTGATTATATTTTAGAAATGCATCACTTTAAATGCTACATGTACTCAAATTGACTATGTGCTGTACTATATTATAGATTTGATTAAAAAAATTCTTTTCTTTTACAGTATTGGCTGGGGCCCTTTTAGAACAAGCAGAAAAACTTTTAGATAGAGGAATACATCCAATTCGTGTAGCTGATGGCTATGAAATGGCTGCCAAAGTGGCATGTGAACACCTTGGGAAAATTAGTGAAGATTTCAAAGTTACTCCAAAAGATAAAGAAGATCTGATACGTTTAGCAATGACTACCCTTGGTTCCAAAATGTAAGCATCCATTTGTAATTGTGGTTCTGTATGTGTAAGCATCCATTAAATTGTGGTTCTCTATATGCATTGTGGTTCACTGTTACTGTGTAGTTGAGAGTCGTTTAAGATGTGAATATTGATAAACATTTGTACTGTATATGTATTGAGTGGGGGAAATATATTAAGATGCAAACATTTTGCTTGCAGTGTGAACAGATGCCACAGACAAATGGCAGAGATAGCAGTAGATGCTATTTTGTCAGTAGCTGATTTTGAAAGGAAAGATGTAGATTTTGAACTGATTAAAGTTGACGGCAAAGTTGGAGGGAAAATGGAGGACACCATGTTGATTAAAGGAGTTATTATAGACAAAGATATGAGCCATCCACAGATGCCTAAGGTCAGTGGTTATTGGAAATGAATAACCCGGGTGACTGCCATTGGTGAATTTTAAGATAGGAGATATGAAGTAGTTCAAAAACAAATGTTTGGCTACCATACAATGCTTACATAGTGTATAGAATAGCTACAGTTTCATAATACATTGATTAGTTTAACCTCGGTAATATATTTTTCAGAACATCAAGGATGCTAGGATAGCGATTCTGACCTGCCCTTTTGAACCACCAAAACCCAAGACCAAGCACGGTCTGGAGGTGAAGTCTGTAGAAGATTACAAGAAGCTTCGAGAGTATGAATTGGAAAAGTTTGAATCCATGGTTAGAATGGTAAGGTATTGTTGCATAACATTTTACATACTGTAGTAGCAGAATAGGTGAAATTTGAATATCCCAGTGTATTATGTACATCTACAGTAATCAATTATTGAAATTTACTCTCAAGAGATAATTTACTTTAAATGAGAGCTGTCTATGCGAAAGGTTGATTTGGGCATATATTCTATTCTGTAAACGAGATAGAATATCCGATGACCAATTTGAATACTAGTAAATCTCATAAAAGTTTAAAATCAGTTCATGCATCTTTCCCAGTTCATTTAATTCCCTGAAAGTTTATGTTTTTTTATTTCTGTATAATGAATATACATTTCAGTCAGAGATGAGTTGGCTCATTTCTTATGAATGTTGCCAATTAATATTGTTTGATAAATTGTTTTCGAAAACATGCTTTTTAATTTGCTTTCAATGAGTTTCTAGAATTTATTTATTTATTGTGTTTTGTCTTAAAAGTGGTTAGAAAAAGTTTTGGAACATGCAAAGAAATTGTATATGGACGAACATGTATTACATGCGGTAGTAACACATATTGACATTATAGAAGTGTTATATGTACATATAATGTATTTATCATGTATTCTTTAAATTGCATGATTAATGTCAATTTTCACCTCGATATCTATAGATTAAAGACACAGGTGCGAACTTGGTCATCTGTCAGTGGGGATTTGATGATGAAGCAAACCACTTGTTACTACAGAGAAGTTTGCCAGCAGTGCGATGGGTGGGAGGACCTGAAATAGAGGTATGATTTGTAAAAATTAACTTAAGTTGTAACATGTGATTGAATGTTAAACAGTTCTTTCATTCCCCTAAATTACAGCATGCTCAGCGTTTGACACTAAGGCACGTCCGACCGACTGAGTCTACTAAATGATAGGTCCGGTCAGGTAAAATGTTAATTTACTAGTCCGACTGGTCGTGTTGAAAATATAAACAAGAAACTTTACTTTAAATTTAAACCATAAGATATTTTATTCTTAACTAAAAAAGAAAAACTGTAGAGCTTGCGAGCAATTTTGAACCGCATGTTAATGTGTGTAAAGTTATGTTTTAGATGAATTTATTTTCTTTTATTTTTTAAAGAAAACCCCCAGTTTATTTGAATATAAGAAAGTGTTTGTCAAATTAAACAACCATTTTTCGGTGTTGACATATGTGCGGGAATGTCTCTATATTCAAATACGACTTCTCGTCCTCAAGGAAAGATGTCCCAAGAGAAAAAAAAGTAAAAGGTAGGGAAGAAACAAAGCAGGGCTTATGAAATAGAGATTTAAAAAAAAAAAGGTTGAGGTCATTTTATTCTAAGGGCTGTTCCAGAAATGATCAAATGGGGGGGTCGGGCGGCAAATGATATTTTTTTGTGTGGGTGGTCGTATTTTTTCATATTTTATTTTGTCTGTTGTTGGACTGTTAAAAAAATATTTACTGTGGGTAGTTTCTATTGTTTTATTTTGTGCCACGTGGGTGTTGAGTTTTCAGAATATTTTTATTGTCGCTCTTGTCATGTTGGTTACAAAACGTCGGAGGGAAAATTGAAAACGTGCTTTCGAAATGCTGCTATCGGAAATCGGAAGTAACATAGAACTATTCGAGTTGTCGCTCTTTGCAGCGCATAACTTTCCATTACGGCACTCTTCAAATTAGAGGCACGTTTAGTAGGGTCCCTTTGGACGTGATGGCGGCGAACTCTGTTCTGTAGATTATTACAGTTTACAGTGCATCGATTTTGGGAATATTTTGAAACCAATAGGTATTCCATTTTCTAATAAAAATAGGCAAACCTTAGTTGATTTATACGAGGGTACCAATGCGTTATATTTATCAGTCAGTGTGATGGTGATATAGAGGCCTCCGGGCGCGGGCTCCATTAGAAGACGAACGATTCGTGGAAAAACATATCCATACCCATAGCATCGTTTGGACTCCCAATCTTTCCAACATTCCCGTCATAGATGCCTTTGATTGTTGATGTGACATCGTTTCTTCAGAACTACTGTGATACAATGTCGCACAAGCATTACCGCGTCATTTACTAAAATGTTTGTCCCGAAAACCTCGTGAGATTTGTACCGTTTTCATTTTTTAAAATATTTTTGTGGTGGGTCTGGTTAGTTTGTTATTTATAATTAGATGGGTCATTGTAAAATGAGTTTATCAATTTGATGGGTCATGGGGTAATTTTTGGCCGGGTTGCACGAAGTGCAAATCCGGTCTATAGTATGGTGAAGTGCGGGCGGGCGGGTGGTTGGGGAAATTTTGTGAAATCAACTCCTCCTACAGTTTTTTATGTACAACCTTGAAACTTTGCAGAAAGTAAGTATATATATTGAAGTTATGCACTAGGTTTTTTGAAGTCTGACCTTTGTCGAATATGGGTGCTACAGCAAGAAGTTGTTACTAAAAATAGAGTTCAACTTGAAAAAGGTAAATGAGATTATCTTTTGTGGTTAAATTTAGTTGCACTACCTCTGAGGAAAAATTCAATTATATATGAATGTCAAATTTTCTGGGCATGAGTTGTAAATTTGCAATATAGATAGAGAAATTCTGTTTCTTTATCATATAATCATATACAATTCAAGCACCTGAAGTTATTGTTCATTTTAGTTATTATTACTTAATATTACATATATCAGCAGTGCTCCAAGTTGCGAGTAAAACGGTCGCATTTGCGACCAGAAAATCAATTTTGCGACTAGAGATTATAATTAAGTCGCATTTTCGCGAGTGAAGAAAATTTGGGCAACCAGTAAAATTTTAGAATCGGGATCGGAAGTCTGAATAAATATTTTTAGTCTCGGTCAAAACAATCAAGATGGCGGGAAAACGAAGTTTAGAGCACTTTGGATTTATCAATAGTAAAAAACAAAAGCCTCAGCCTTGTACATGTAACAAAGTAATTCAAGAATCACACGGGGAGAGTTCTGCATCAAAAGATGGCGTAGCAATGTCTAAAGAGAAATGCAAAAGTAAAGGAAGAACCCCAGTCCTGAAATGGCGGAGGAAATTTTCGTGATGGCAAAATGTTTTGCAGAATTTATGAGGCCAATAAGCCAGCAACGTCCACAATTTCTAGACATCCATTGTCCTATTTCGCCACGACCGAGTGTACATCTTTCAAACGTGGAAATGTGACTATTCACGGTAACAGTAAGAGACATGTCGTTGTCCGTGACTGCATTATTAGCAGTAAGTCGAGCGGGGCAACAGATAACTACCACCAAATAAATCCCTACCCAATTACTTACTCTAAATATTGCAACCCGGCCAATTGAGTCTTTGACCCATTTTTTATTTATTTTTATGGGTGCTTGATATATACAAAAGGTGCCTCCCGACCCCCCCCCCCCCCCCCCCATGTATTTATTTCTGGAATAGCCCTAAGTGGACTAGAGAATTTCCGTGTCGGGTAGAATTTAAAGAAACAGAAAATGTGTTTAAAATGAAAACATTAAATTGAATGATGAGACTGAAGCTCTTTTTTGAGACAATTAAGTACATTTTAGTTCATGCAAACTTAATGTTTGTCATTTGAATTGAGTACATTTAAATATGGAGAAAGTATCAGTTTCTAGAAAGTTGGTCGGGGCTAGTGGATGTAAGGTCAGGTCTAGCAAAAATCATTTGAAGTAGCCCGACTGGTCTAGTGCTCAAAAAAGTAAATGTCAAACCCTGATGCTGTTTTTGTTTTGTTTTTAAAAATGGGCATCATTAATATCAAAGGTTAGGAGGAGACTAAAGTTTTGAGGATTATGCATTTATCTTGAAGTTGATTGCCATCGCCACAGGAGGCAGAATTGTTCCCAGATTTGAAGAGCTGACAAAAGAGAAACTGGGATTAGCGGGTACTGTGAGGGAGCTGAATTTTGGTACAACCAAAGATAGAATGTTGGTGATAGAAGACTGCAATAACTCCAGGGCAGTAACCATCTTCATCAGGGGAGGTAATAAGATGGTAAGTTTCAAGGCAGCTCACTTTTCAGCAGGTATTGGGAGTGGTTTAACTTTCCATCTATTGAACAGAGGTGTTTTGAATGCTAATTTCGTAGAGAGATACCACATGGCCAATTTTAACCAAATTTGGTGTGAATAAGTAGGATTTTGTGCACTGTGCCAGTAGAGATTTTTAGCTGGTGTAAAATTCAGCTTTTTGAGAATGAGGGTTTGACGGTTGTAAGTTTGGTGATTTATATTATGCAGTAAAACATGCCTATTGTGAATTGCTTGGAATGATCAGTTTTGATTCATTACAAACGTTATTTGTTATATTGTTCATATTATCGTTTGAAACTGCTAGGAATGAAAATGACTTCACTATAAGTGAATTCATTATAAGATTGTTCACTGTAAAGTTCTTTGTTTTACTGTATCTACTTTATAAATATAATGGGGTTTAAATTTGATATTTATTATTTTGGCAATTGGCTTCAGTTTAATCACTGGCCCTAGCTAACTGTTCAGTTTTCTAGTTTTCAGTTATTTTTAGACATGATGTTGATGTTCTACAGATTGTTGAGGAGGGCAAGAGAAGTATACATGATGCCCTGTGTGTGATCAGGAACTTGGTGAAAGACAACAGGATTGTGTATGGGGGAGGAGCTCCAGAAATCTCGTGTTCGCTGGCCGTTGCTGAGGCTGCCAAAAAGGTCAGTAGGAAGCAAGAGTCACTGTTCCCAGGCTCTCTGCTCATTTCTGGCATTGTACTGCAGTATTATTCTCTGTTTGATGCAACATATAAATACTAAAGGGGAAAATAAAAAAAATTCTGACATTGTTGTGCAATGTTATTCTCTGTCAGACACAATATATGAATTAATACTAAAGTGGAAAATAAACAATTTCTGGCATTGTTGTCCAATATTATTATTCTCTGTTTGATGCAATATATGAATACTAAGGGGGGAAATAAACAATTTCTGACATTGTAGTGCAATATTATTATTCTCCGTTTGATGCAATTTATAAATACTAAAGGGGAAAATAAACATTCTTACATGAGTCCCATATGTAAAATAATGCCCTGTATGGAGACTTGTGCAAAGTGATTTCAGTGTATAATGCAATGTTGTATGTTGACTCTTTCTTATAAAAGAGGAATGCTTTCTTCAAACCATTGTTATGTTTCCCAAAATAGCTGGACATAACACTGATAGGAAAAACACATTTCATATGCATAATACGTTGTTTTGGGGGGTGTTGGGTGTTATTGAAATTAAATGATATAAGAACTTCCCTGCTTGAATTCTGCAGTACTATGTCTTCAGAAACCATGCAAAGTACTAGATATGTTTATGTTTACTGTTTTGTCATTATATTTTATTTTAAAGTTGACGTACTCCCTATATATTTATGAAGAAAAACATGAAATTACAAAATTTAAATGGTTAGCTAATTGTATTATGGAGGTCTAAAAATAATGTAAACATTGGCTAATTTGTTTACTGTATAGGTGTGTGCATTCACGGGTTATAAATTAATTAACTTTTTAAAAATAACAAAACGGAATTAACCATTATCCATAATTTTCAAAAATATGAGAATTTGTATCTGACAGTCATTCTTACTGATGGCTTTTAGTGTTCTGCCAGTGACAGTCTGAAAGAAATTGTATCAGTCTGAATAAATTCTACTGTAAATAATTGTTGATTAATACTTCAATATTGTTTGTAAGCTGTACTATTTACAAATGTAATGTAAAACATTGCAACTTCAGTTTTATTTTGATTATCTGTTTCTATAGATCTCACTGTATTTCCTTATATAATGATTGTGTCAGAACTTACTGATATTTCATACATGTGTTCTTATATTTACTAAATCCTAGTCCAGTATTGTTTAAATTTTGAAATATTTAGAGGACAGAGTATTCACTACACGCATGAGGAATTTCAGTTTATGACACATTCTAAAACTGACTCAGACATCATGCAAGAGAAATATGCTTCTTTAACCATGGTTCTGTTCTATTCTGGAACTTAAACACTGATGAAAGATGTACATTGTACAATAGCGATGATATGTGCTTTTTGTCCAGAGAAATTTATCTGGCTTTGCCAAGCTTGCAAATTACCCAATGTTTCTGTTGGTTTTTATCATAATACAAATTACCTAGAAGTTTATTCCATAGCACAGCTGAGCTGAAAACTGAAAATAGAGACCATTCAAATGAAGGGATTTACCCTCTTTTAAAGGGGGTGGGTGGGGATAATTAAGAAAAATGGGGGGGGGGGGGTAAATCATCTCCAGAACCAGAAAAACCAAAAACGAGTATGAAAATACATAATATATATAGGAAAAATCCTTTTCTCAAGAACCACAAGGTGTCACCGTGTCAAATTAAAATGTGAACTATTAACATATTGTAGTGTATATTCTGTTTTGTTTATACAACACCTCCTTAGCCAGGGTGGGGCTGTGATTGGGGTTTCATTTTCTAATTAGGAATATGTGATAAAATTGTCTTCTCACAAACCTCATTAAGGGTGCCAGTGTCAAATTACAATCATTATCATGTAGTACTGATTTGTGCTTATTCACATCCTCACTCTTGGGTAGGGGCACAATTGACACACAGAGAGAGAAAAACATCAATAAGATTGAACTAGAAGGATACAAATGTTAAATATGCATTACTTTTGTAGTGTAGATTGAAGATGCAGTACACACTGTAATGTTTTACTGGAGGGAGGAATGTGACGACTCGGGTTAGCAATATGACCCATGAGACTCTAGCTGAGTTTCATTTTTATCAATAGGCGCATGAGGAATTTCAGTTTATGACACATTCTAAAACTGACTCAGACATCATGCAAGAGAAATAGGCTTCTTTAACCATGGTTCTGTTCTATTCTGGAACTTAAACACTGATGAAAGATGTACAATAGCAATGATGTGTGCTTTTTGTCCAGAAAAATTCATCTGGTTTGGCCAAGCTTGCAAATTACCCAATGTTTCTGTTGGTTTTTATCATAATACAAATTACTCAGAAGTTTATTCCATAGCACACCTAAGCTGAAAACTGAAGCTAGAGACCATTCAAATGAAGGGATTTACCCTCGTCGGGGGGGGGGGGGGGGGGGGGGGGGTAATTAAGAAAAATAAAGGGGGAGGGTTAAAATCATCTCCAGAACCAGAAAAGCCAAAACGAGTATGAAAATGCTTATGTATAGGAAAAATCCTTTTCTCAAGAACCACAAGGTGTCACTGTGTCAAATTGAAATGTGAATTATTAACATCTTGTAGTGTATATTCTGTTTTGTTTATACAACACCTCCTTAGCCAGGGTGGGGCTGTGATAGGGGTTTCATTTTCTAATTAGGAATATGTGATAAAATTGTCTTCTCACAAACCTCATTAAGGGTGCCAGTGTCAAATTACAATCATTATCATGTAGTACTGATTTGTGCTTATTCACATCCTCACTCTTGGGTAGGGGCACAATTGACACACAGAGAGAGAAAAACATCAATAAGATTGAATTAGAAGGATACAAATGTTAAATATGCATTACTTTTGTAGTGTAGATTGAAGATGCAGTACACACTAATGTTTTACTGGAGGGAGGAATGTGACGACTCGGGTTAGCAATATGACCCATGAGACTCTTGCTGAGTTTCACTTTTATCACTAGGCGCATGAGGAATTTCAGTTTATGACACATTCTAAAACTGACTCAGACATCATGCAAGAGAAATAGGCTTCTTTAACCATGGTTCTGTTCTATTCTGGAACTTAAACACTGATGAAAGATGTACAATAGCGATTATGTGTGCTTTTTGTCTAGAGAAATTCATCTGGCTTTGCCAAGCATGCAAATTACCCAATGCTTCTGTTGGTTTTTATCATAATACAAATTACCTAGAAGTTTATTCCATAGCACAGCTGAGCTGAAAACTGAAGATAGAGACCATTCAAATGAAGGGATTTACCCTCGTCTAAGGGGGGGGGGGTAATTAAGAAAAATAAGGGGGAGGGTTAAAATCATCTCCAGAACCAGAAAAGCCAAAACGAGTGTAGATTCTGTTTTGTTTATACAACACCTCTTTAACCAGGGTGGGGCTGTGATAGGGGTTTCATTTTCTAATTAGGAATATGTGATAAAATTGTCTTCTCACAAACTTCATTAAGGGTACCAGTGTCAAATTACAATCATTATCATGTAGTACTGATTCGTGCTTGTTCACATCCTCACTCTTGGGTAGGGGCACAATTGACACAGAGAGAGAAAAACATCAATAAGATTGAATTAGAAGGATACAGATGTTAAATATGCATTACTTTTGTAGTGTAGATTGAAGATGCAGTACACACTGTAATGTTTTACTGGAGGGAGGAATGTGACGACTCGGGTTAGCAATATGACCCATGAGACTCTAGCTGAGTTTCACTTTAATCACTAGGTGCATGAGGAATTTCAGTTTATGACACATTCTAAAACTGACTCAGACATCATGCGAGAGAAATAGGCTTCTTTAACCATGGTTCTGTTCTACTCTGGGACTTAAACACTGATGAAAGATGTACAATAGCAATGATGTGTGTGTTTTGTCGAGAAAAATTCATCTGGTTTTGCCAAGCATGCAAATTATCCAATGCTTCTGTTGGTTTTTATCATAATACAAATTACCTAGAAGTTTATTCCATAGCACACCTAAGCTGAAAACTGAAGATAGAGACCATTCAAATGAAGGGATTTACCCTCGTCTAAGGGGGGGGGGGGGGGGGGGGGTAATTAAGAAAAATAAGGGGGAGGGTTAAAATCATCTCCAGAACCAGAAAAGCCAAAATGAGTATGAAAATGCATAATATGTATAGGAAAAATCCTTTTCTCAAGAACCACAAGGTGTCACGATGTCAAATTGAAATGTGAATTATTAACATCTTGTAGTGTAGATTCTGTTTTGTTTATACAACACCTCCTTAGCCAGGGTGGGGCTGTGATAGGGGTTTCATTTTCTAATTAGGAAGATGTGATAAAATTGTCTTCTCACAAACCTCATTAAGGGTGCCAGTGTCAAATTACAATCATTATCATGTACTGATTCGTGTTTATTCACATCCTCACTCTTAGGTAGGGGCACAATTGACACGGAGAGAAAATATCAATAATAAGATTGAAGTAGGATACAGATGTTAAATATGCATTACTTTTGTAGTGTAGATTGAAGATGCAGTACACACTGTAATGTTTTACTGGAGGGAGGAATGTGATGACACGGGTTAGCAATATGACCCATGAGACTCTTGCTGACAGTTTCACATTTATCACTAGGTGCATGAGGAATTTCAGTTTATGACACATTCTAAAACTGACTCAGACATCATGCAAGAGAAATAGGCTTCTTTAACCATGGTTCTGTTCTACTCTGGAACTTAAACACTGATAAGAGAAATACAAAAGTGATGTTGTTGTGTGCTTTTTGTCCAGAGAAATTCATCTGACTTTGCCAAGCATGCAAATTATCCAGGGCCAAAATAAAAATATTGTTTGTTTCCCCCTTGCCTGACCGAGTCTGAGAAAGTCACCAACCCAAAAGTTTTCATTCTGTATTCTGGCAATGTTTTGATTTTTTTTTCTGGAAAATTTCAGGGTTGTTACAGGTACAGATCAGTATTTTGTAATGACCAAAATTTCCTATATCTTCATTGGTTTCGATCTAAACTAAAGAAAGATAATACAAAAAGAGGTGATCTGCTAGACTTCGATTGAGAAATGTTGTCTACATAAAAAGCGAGGAGACAAGAGATTCCGGGGTGTCCAGGTGTGCAAGTTGTGTTCTTTAGTAGGGGAAAGTGGTGATATTTCAGACGGGTGTGATATTTTCGACAGTCCCTAAGAAGCATTATAGCTATGTTTCCTCAATTTAAACTTATTTCCAAATGTGATATATTTACAAACTGGAAAACACCTAATTATATGTGCATGTGTAATTTAGCTCTGATTGGTTGATTTAGGTACATGACCTTGTAAAAGATGTCGGTGTCCATTTTGTTTGATTGGCAAAATTAAGTCCCGTTGAAACATTTTCTGTAAAAGTTGGATCTACCAATATGATTGTAAACAAAATCACTACCACATATGAATTAACATAATGTGCAAAGACAAAAGTCAAAAGTATAAAATGTCGAGTGTTCGTTGAATCAATTATTATACATGTACAATATGTTCAATGGTTAGAAAACGAGCATTTCTGAAATACATGGAGTACTGTCTGAAATATCAACACCTTCCCCTAAATGCTAAATGTGGCGATCAACGAAGAACTGACTCTACAAGTTTGACGAGGAAACGTGGAATGATGTGCTTCATGGTGTTTCGGCATCAGGATTTGTTAATGGTCATGGGAATTTCATACTAAATGCAATTCTGCTGGCTAAAACAAAATTTTACCTCCCTACAGACCCTCCACAGAAACTTTGGGTCGGGAGAGGGGAAACAAACATATTTTCAAATATGGCCCAATGCTTCTGTTGGTTTTTATCATAATATGAACTACCTATACATTTATTCCATAGCACATCTGAGCTGAAAACTCAAGTTAGAGACCATTCAAATGAAAGGATTTGCCCTCTTCTAATGGGAGATGATCAAGAAAAATCGAAAATAGGGTGATGGGTTTAAAAAGTCATCCCAAGAATCACACAAGTGTAAAAATACATATCAATATATATATATAGGGAAAATCCTTTTCTCAAGAACCACAAGGTGTCACTATATCAAATTAAAATGTGAATTGTTAACATCTTTATGTAGTGTAGCAGTGTTCGAAATTGGTTTAAAATTTGGTATAGACTACGGGTCTATGCCAAAACAAGATGACATAGACCTCATCGAATTGGCATAGACTGCAACATTGAAGGGAAAAAAACCCACAAATTTAAAACATTGTCATTTACTTCTAATGTACTTAAAAAGCATATTTTCTTTCCATTTCCATAACAATGTCCTTCTTTCCTCATAATGTTTATCAGACGTCAACTTTTGGGATAACTCTATTGCTTTAAATAGACCGGTGTCATTTGACATAGACTTGGTCTATGATTAATTTCGAACACTGGTGTAGATTCTGCTTTGTTTATGCATTACCTTCCTAGTAAGGGTTAGCAATATAGCCCGTGAGACTCTTGCTGAGTTTCACTTTTATCACTTGGTGCATGAGGAATTTCAGTTTATGACACATTTTAAAACTGACTCAGACATCATGCGAGAGAAATAGGCTTCTTTAACCATGGTTCTGTTCTATTCTGGAACTTAAACACTGATGAAAGATGTACAATAGAAATGATGTGTGTCATACAAAAGATTTTTGATATCTGATAAATTTTTTGCATGTATCATTTTTTTTCTTCCAGATATCCACACTAGAACAGTATGCAATGAAATCCTTTTCTGAGGCATTAGAAAGTATACCTCTGGCTTTAGCTGAAAACACTGGTTATGCCCCAATCCACACATTAGCAGATATCAAGTCTAGACAAATAAAGGAAAACAATCCTAGGCTTGGAATAGATTGTCTCAACAAGGGTACCAATGGTAAGTCAATGCTGGTTTTATTTTGAACATCAACAAATAGAAATTGGTGACAACAGAATGACAAACATGCACTACAGAACTCTGTATACCCTGGCAACTGAATATGTTTATAAACACTGAACCTGATTGGCAGTATACATCAACTTAATCACCCCCACTCATTGTGTTATTACATGTATGTCTAGTCCCAACTCTTGCACACATAATCTGATATGGCATAACAAACAGTGCACTCACTTGTATTTCAGATATGAAATCGCAATCTGTGATAGAGACCCTGTCATCCAAGAGAGCCCAGATCCTGTTGGCTGTACAGCTGACAAAGATGATCCTTAAAATCGATGATGTCAGAGGAGGCGCAGACCAGGTGAGTTATACGTAATTAACTGAAGGACCAGGGGGGGGGATGAATTGCATACTCACGTAGTCTGTAATCCAACCTCACTGAAATGCTGCCTGTTTACAACGATGTTCGTTATTATTTGCGACGGAGTGATTGATCTACAATGATAAATATCTTTGCACAAGATGTGGTCTGGCAGATATATCTTGCATGCAAATGTAGAAATTGGTCGACAGATAAGTCGGATATTACTATGTACCATGATCTCAGTGAAAGTTTCCCACCATTAAATCGTGAATGAAATGTCATTGGGTAGTTCCTCTTGTTTGCAATTGGCTTTTGAAGAAAATTGAATTCACAAAGTTGGAGAGGGGTTATGTAATCTCCTGTATACATCAATCAACTCTGTGAGATATCTTGGATTTCAATAAAACTGTTAGAGAAATGTGGGCCATGATTAGATATTGTGTTAGATTCCTGATTGATTGTGCGTGGGAGGTAGATGTTTTGTGAGTTCCTTGTCGTTACAATCCTGTCTTGTATTACAGATATAAGGAGTGGTAAGTAATGGAATCCTGATGTTACAGTGCTGTGTTGACTTGGTGCTGTGTTGACTTAGTGCTGTGTTAACTTATTTCCTTCAGTTCACATTCAACATTTTCACACTTTATTTTCATTAGCTTTTCCATATTTCTTCATTTCCTTCAGTTCACATTCAACATTTTCACACTTTATTTTCATTAGCTTTTCAGTCTACTTCCTTAATCATGTGCACAAAGAATTATTATAACTGTAATCAGCTAGGTTAGTATGTATACCATTGTTAATGGCTTGATTAGTGTGAATATTGTCTAAATCATTATGTACATTTGTATATGCAAATTATTTTCCGATGCTTTTTTGTAAATTATTTCTTAGTTAGCAAGCATTAGGAATAGCCTGGATTGAAGTACAAGTTTAGAAATTCATATTATCACAGTCTGACATTGTATATAGAAAATATCACAACCTTTACACTGCAGTTTCTTGCATTCAAATTTGAAAAAATTCCAATGATTCTGAGTTTTGGGCCATTTCATTTAAATTTCTTTTTCAAATATATTTTTCTTGTGTATATTTTCTTAAGTGACATATTTCTTAAAGATATTTTGTCAACAGAAGTGCATCATTTAATGCCAGATGGGTATTGATCTATGCTTATTTCTCAGACGAATTCCAGGTTAAGCTTTAATTCTAAACATAGAACGATACCACACTTCTTCAAGATATGAAGAACATTAATCCTTTCCTTTCATTCAGTTTTTCCTACACTTATGATCAAGAGCAGACAATGTTATCAAGAAATTCAGAAAATGATTAAAAAGAAAATTACACTTTCTTGAAGAAATAGTTGTACATTGTAGTATTGATATTTCAGGTCATCAGCTTGAGTAGAGCAATGCTGTATTTTCCTGTATAGTTAAAGAAATGAATATTTACTTCTTCTTTTTTGTGACTATTCTTTATCATTTATTTTAGGAATTTAAATACCTGAATGCAGTAGGTCACAATAGGAGTTGTGGAAGTGCATTGATAAAATGATTTTTCTTCTTTGCAGTTCTAGGTGTGACTCTGGATTAGGAAGGCAATAGGAAATTTTAAGTGATCTGGACAATCCCGTGTTGGTACCGTGGGGACTGATGTGTTTTGATCCAGATTTTCAACTGTGACATGCCTGTGTATTGATTGACTCGGTACCATCTACCAGCGATATAGTACTAGTGTGAGAGGTTTAAATGTACTTTGTCACATTTTAGTGACAGTTTACTTCTTGACAAAGTATGAGAGGGAAGTTTTTATATATTTAAAGATTGATGTACGTGTGTAAATGTATCAGATTCCTTGAACAAATTAAAATGTGATGAAAATTTCATTTTTCTTGTCTTTACAGAATTATGTAACCCTTCCTCTTCTTTACAAACTGATGTTACTTAAGCTATAGTTCGGAAGTAACAGCAATAAGCCAGTCTTGTGTAAATTCTAGTTGTAATATCCTAAAATGGGGGGGGGGGGGGGGTATAGAAAGTTCTTCTGTACAGTTACATGAAGCATGCTGCTTCTGGTCTTGTATCTCTGTACAGGTAAATATCGTGACACCTGATTAATTAGTCCTCTGTACTGTTACATGCTGCTTCTGGTCTTGTATCTCTGTACAGGTAAATATCACGGCACCTGATTAATTAGTCCTCTGTACTGTTACATGCTGCTTCCGGTCTTGTATCTCTGTACGGGTAAATATTGCGGCACCTGATTAATTAGTCCTCTGTACTGTTACATGCTGCTTCCGGTCTTGTATCTCTGTACGGGTAAATATTGCGGCACCTGATTAATTAGTCCTCTGTACTGTTACATGCTGCTTCCGGTCTTGTATCTCTGTACGGGTAAATATTGCGGCACCTGATTAATTAGTCCTCTGTACTGTTACATGCTGCTTCCGGTCTTGTATCTCTGTACGGGTAAATATCGCGGCACCTGATTAATTAGTCCTCTGTACTGTTACAGCTTCCGGTCTTTTTCTGGCTGTGCCCCCCTTTAAGGTAGTGCTCTACATTGTCATAATGGCTGACTTCCTTTAAAAACATGGATGAAAAAATTGATATCAGCAATATTTGACTTTTCCTTTTCCATTTAAATGCCTAGCCGAGTAGCTCAGTAGGTTAGAATACCGTCTGCAGAACTGTAGGTCGCAGGTTCAAGTCCAGCAGGGGTTTTATATTTTTTTCAGATTACTTACTAAAACTTTTTTTTTGACAAAATAAAGTAAATTTGAAAATTTTCAACTTCAAAATATTGTACATATCCTCCACTTTTCATCTACATCAAATTTCTCTGGTGTAACATACATCCTTAAATCTGCCAATGATAGGTAGTGGCTGTCTTTATAGGTAGTGACTTGCTATAGGTAGTGACTGTTCCTATTGGTAGTGACTGTCCTTAAAGGTAGTGACTGTCCCTATAGGTAGAGACTGTTCCTATAGGTAGTGACTGTCCCTATTGGTAGTGACTGTCCCTATAGGTAGAGACTTTTCCTACAGGTAGTGACTGTCCCTATAGGTAGAGACTGTCCCTATTGGTAGTGACTGTCCCTACAGGTAGTGACTGTTCCTATAGGTAGTGACTGTTCCTATAGGTAGTGATTGTCCCTAAAGGTAGTGACTGTTCCTATAGGTAGTGACTGTCCCTACAGGTGGTGACTGTTCCTACAGGTAGTGACTGTCCCTATAGGTAGAGACTGTCCCTATTGGTAGTGACTGTCCCTATTGGTAGTGACTGTCCCTATAGGTAGAGACTGTTTCTATAGGTAGTGACTTTTTCTATAGGTAGAGACTGTCCCTATTGGTAGTGACTGTCCCTATAGGTAGTGACTGTTTCTATAGGTAGTGACTGTTTCTATAGGTAGAGACTGTCCTTATAGGTAGTGACTGTTGCTATAGGTAGTGACTGTCCCTATTGGTAGTGACTGTCCCTATAGGTAGTGACTGTTTCTATAGGTAGAGACTGTTTCTATAGGTAGTGACTGTTTCTATAGGTAGAGACTGTTCCTATAGGTAGAGACTGTTGCTATAGGTAGTGACTGTCCCTATAGGTAGAGACTGTTCCTATAGGTAGAGACTGTTGCTATAGGTAGTGACTGTTTCTATAGGTAGTGACTGTCCCTATAGGTAGAGACTGTTGCTATAGGTAGAGACTGTTGCTATAGGTAGAGACTGTCCCTATAGGTAGTGACTGTTTCTATAGGTAGAGACTGTTGCTATAGGTAGTGACTGTTCCTATTGGTAGTGACTGTTCCTATAGGTAGAGACTGTTGCTATAGGTAGAGACTGTTGCTATAGGTAGTGACTGTTTCTATAGGTAGAGACTGTCCCTATTGGTAGTGACTGTCCCTATAGGTAGAGACTGTTGCTATAGGTAGAGACTGTTCCTACAGGTAGTGACTGTCCCTATAGGTAGAGACTGTTGCTATAGGTAGTGACTGTTTCTATAGGTAGTGACTGTCCCTATAGGTAGAGACTGTCCCTATTGGTAGTGACTGTCCCTATTGGTAGTGACTGTCCCTACAGGTAGTGACTGTTTCTATAGGTAGTGACTGTCCCTATAGGTAGAGACTGTTGCTATAGGTAGTGACTGTCCCTATAGGTAGAGACTGTCCCTATAGGTAGTGACTGTCCCTATAGGTAGTGACTGTTTCTAAAGGTAGTGACTGTTCCTATAGGTAGTGACTGTCCCTACAGGTGGTGACTGTTCCTACAGGTAGTGACTGTCCCTATTGGTAGTGACTGTCCCTATTGGTAGTGACTGTCCCTATAGGTAGTGACTGTCCCTATTGGTAGTGACTGTCCCTACAGGTGGTGACTGTTCCTACAGGTAGTGACTGTTCCTATAGGTAGAGACTGTCCCTATTGGTAGTGACTGTCCCTATTGGTAGTGACTGTTTCTATTGGTAGTGACTGTCCCTATTGGTAGTGACTGTCCCTATAGGTAGAGACTGTTCCTATTGGTAGTGACTGTCCCTATAGGTAGTGACTGTCCCTATTGGTAGTGACTGTTTCTATTGGTAGTGACTGTCCCTATTGGTAGTGACTGTCCCTATAGGTAGTGACTGTTTCTATAGGTAGTGACTGTTGCTATAGGTACTGACTGTCCCTATAGGTACTGACTGTCCCTTCGCTAAGTGTCCGGTGTAACGGCACTGGGACACTAGAAACGAATTTTACGGGTCTCAAGGGTATGACCTTGAAACAACAGGATTGTGTCGCCAAAAACGACAAAGATACCCGATCCCCCCTCTGCTTCTTGATCGTCATTCATCTGGCGACATTTCTACGAGACGTAAAAACAAATACTGATTAGTTGAAAGAATTTGAATGCAAGAATATCTTTGCAACATGTAGTTTTATACAAACGCAAACTAGTCCCATGGATTCTTAACAAATGTCTGGTTCGCTGAGAGTAAGGGAAAAGGACACTTGACGTTGCGAAGACGATCCCATAATGATTGGTGATGAAAATTTCAGAACTTTGCTGATTCAGCTCATTTGAACAACTTAGTCCAAGTTTACACTTAAACTGTGTATTCTGGGGGTTTGATATTCTTTACACAGGGAAACTTGCAGCGGATTGCAAGAAATTAACATGCAACTGCTCAAGGGCCTTCCTCTGTCGAACCGTTTTCAATATAGACCTGTGATTGTTTTCTTCAAATCGAAATCGTAATTTGTCTATGTCAAGTCTATTGCAGTCCACGTGGGGATTGACTTTTAATGCATCAATTTACAAAATACCTAACTCTCTTTGTGTTGTTAGATGCGAGAAATATGGAAAGTCAACTTTATGTCAGATGAATATATTTAAATGTTTTCTAAATCGTCTATTGATCTCCCTAAACAATTCCATTCTGTTGATAAATGGCTCTATAGAGTAGGTTTGCATAGGTATAGAAATGAGACATAAAAGCATCTTTATGTTCGGTGGCGGTAAACACCTTCACAGTGAGATAGGCGGTAAAGCATTACATGTAGATCAGATAGATCTGGGCGATATGAGTAAGTCGTACTCCGTCACCGACTGGGCGTTGCATGATGGGAATGATACTGGGACAGATCACGAGGGATTCTGGGCGGAGCGTTTGCAGGATGAGGATGATCCAGATATGGAGTCAGGTATTCTGTAGATGTTCTCGTAATTTGTGTAGGCTGTGTTCCATGACAACATTTCGGTTATGTTCTCCGGTTCTTAGGCCTTCCCACGTGTCGACAGCCTGGGTACACTTGGTGTATGCAGAGGGCTATAAATTATCAAATTATTAGAATACTTATCATATGTCTAGTTATTCAAACAAGTTATATGTGAATTACTCCACAATCGAAATGCAAGTCACTCGGACGGAATTAAAACCAGGAAGTACAGTACCGTATTTAAAATGATATTTGAAGTTGAATTTCACGTGATGATACTGACTTTGCCGAGAAGAAAGACTAGCCAGTTGAGATCTATTATTGTTCCCTGTGTACTGATAAACTAGGAAAATAAAACTGCGCTCCGTCAGACTGCGTGTTACTGGGGGCGTAGATTCAGCTATTGAAACTTGAAAATAGAATTTCTTAATCCCCACAGCGATGTAAGAAGTGGAACGTTTGGCGTATATTCACCTATCAGATGTATGAAGGTATGTTGTATTTATGGGTTATAGAAATTCTGTGTGCCTGCAGTTCTCGTGGTTTCAGAAGGATGACATGTTCACGGGGACCTGATTTTCTGGTTTGACGATCCTAATTCTCTTGTTGAGAATAAAAAAAGTTTATGCATTAGACTACCATGAAAACAAGGTGACAATTATTCTGTTTGCAGACGTGTAGAGATGTGAGGGGTGATTGCCAAAAGAAAAAAAGGTTCATTTATAAATATGTAGCAAAGTTATGGCATAAGTTTCATTAGTCAAGACGCCCGCACTGTTAAAGAACATACGATTTCAATATCTTTTCATGTGCAAGTTCCATGAAATAGCTCTGAGAGGCCTGGCAACACTGTTTTATACGTATTAAATGTTGTACGGCCGTGTCTCTCGGCATAAGGTTGAAAGTTATAGTGACAACAATTTAAAATTTTGATTAGTCCGGTTTTATTTGAGATGATTAAAGCAATGTTTCCGACATTTCATAAAGCATCAACTAGTCGAGAACAGCTGAAGAAGTTGAGAGGTAGGAATTGTTTACAAAATTTACTTAAACTCAATATTCACAGTAAAAGAAAGCAATATCATTGTCGGGGAGGGGGACTGGTGTAATTTTGAGGTACCACGCTACTAGTGGTGTAAACCCCCTTCCCCCCGTTGTAAGGAATTTCAACTATTTCACACAAAGGAAACATTAATACTGCAACCAGTGTCTGGTAGGTCCACATACCTCTCCATCTATGTCAATGGGCGATGTGATGCAATGGTATGATACAATAATATATGTACACAATACGGAGACGAGGTGCGGGGGGTAGTTCGACAGAAGGATGCACTAGAAATCTAAGGTCCGTGCTGCCAGCTTCAGTAAAACGATATGGGAATCGGAAATAATTGAGAAAAACAGTTCTTCCGGGTGGTTACCTTTACAGAAAAGGGCCATCTTACTAAAGCAGGTAAAAAACGTCATTATCTAGAAAAGAGGCAAATGGTTTTGTACAGAGAGAATGGTCCTTCCAGGGGTATCCAGTCACGCCACAAGCGACCCGGCCCTTCTTCAATTCAAAATCCCTCAATAAATCTAAACACTTGTGACTAGTTACCAGCTTTAACCTTTGGAAAAACATGTCCAGTCATAATTTGCTTTATCCTGGCAACAGACAGACAACTAAAAATCACCTATTGACAGGGCCGATAAGTTTCTGTTACTTCTTTTGAAGAACAAAAGGCAGCCTACGAGAATCGATCTGCAGCGACTGGGGAAGAACCCGACCTGAAACCTGCGGAAGATGAGCAGAGTGAGAGCAGGATGTTTGCCGCTGTGGATGAACGAATGGAAAAACAGGAAGAACAAATGGAGGAGATAGAACTACCAGCTGTAATCCATGCGAAATCGGTAAGGCTAAATCAGTGTAATCCATGCGAAATCGGTAAGACTAAAACCAGTAAGGCCAAATGTAATCCTGCCAAATCGGCAAGGCTAAAATAAATGTAATCCATGCCAAATCGGTAACCTAAATCAGTGTAATCCATGCCAAATCGGTAAGACTAAAATCAGTAAGGCCAAATGTAATCCATGCCAAATCGGTAAGACTAAAATTAGTAAGGCCAAATGTAATCCATGCGAAATCGGTAAGACTAAAATCAGTAAGGCCAAATGTAATCCATGCGAAATCGGTAAGAATAAAATCAGTAAGGCCAAATGTAATCCATGCGAAATCGGTAAGACTAAAATCAGTAAGGCCAAATGTAATCCATGCGAAATCGGTAAGAATAAAATCAGTAAGGCCAAATGTAATCCATGCGAAATCGGTAAGACTAAAACCAGTAAGGCCAAATGTAATCCTGCCAAATCGGTAAGGCTAAAATAAATGTAATCCATGCCAAATCGGTAACCTAAATCAGTGTAATCCATGCCAAATCGGTAAGACTAAAACCAGTAAGGCCAAATGTAATCCTGCCAAATCGGTAAGGCTAAAATAAATGTAATCCATGCCAAATCGGTAACCTAAATCAGTGTAATCCATGGGAAATCGGTAAGACTAAAAGTCTAAAATCAGTAAGGCCAAATGTAATCCATGGGAAATCGGTAAGACTAAAATCAGTAAGGCCAAATGTAATCCTGCCAAATCGGCAAGGCTAAAATAAATGTAATCCATGCCAAATCGGTAACCTAAATCAGTGTAATCCATGGGAAATCGGTAAGACTAAAATCAGTAAGGCCAAATGTAATCCTGCCAAATCGGTAAGGCTAAAATAAATGTAATCCATGCCAAATCGGTAAACCTAAATCAGTGTAATCCATGCCAAACCGGTAAGACTAAAATAAATCAGTCAAGCTTAAGTAAATCAGTAAGGCCTAATGTAATCCTGCCAAATCGGTTAAATTACAAGGGCGAGTCAATAAGTAACCAGCCTATCCTATTTCCGATTGACTGAGACTGTCACGATTTTCATGCCTTGTTTCAATACATGTTTTAATTGCACGCGTATTGAGTCATTCTTTAATAAGATATTGAATGTCAAACATGACTAGTGATGCAAAGGCATGCTTTTCATCTAAAGTTGAGTACTGTGCTATAATTCGGTACTTGTATTTAAAAGGTAAAACAGGCAAGGAAATACACGACGAGTTAGCCGATGTTTATGGGTCTTCTGCACCATCTTATGCTCAGGTTAAATTCTGAGTAGGGATATTCAAACGCGGTAGAACGTCTTTAGAAGATGAAGCCAGGTCTGGACGCCCACTGGATGCCACTGACAAAGAAATGTGTAAGAAAGTTGGGGATCTGGTATACTCTGATAGGCGAATTCTGGTGAAAGAAACAGCGCAGGCATTAGGCATTCCACATGTTAGCGTTTCAACAATCTTACATGATTGTTTAGGTATGCGCAAGCTAACAGCCCACTGGGTCCCCAAATCCCTTAGCGATGAGCAAATGGCAACCAGAGCACCAGTATGCAGCGTCTTGTTGAAGTGTTTTAGGTCAAGAGATGATTTTCTTTTGCGTCTGGTGACTGTAGATGAGACTTGGGTTCATTATTATGAGCCAGGGAATAAAGCTCAGAGTCGTCAGTTGGTAGGCCTGGGTCCCCGAGACCAAAGAAGTTCAAGACGCAACCATCTGCTGGCAAGGTGATGGCCACAGTATTTTGGGACACAAAGGCGTTATTATGTTGGACCTTTTACCCAAGAGAAGTACAATAACTGGAGTGTACTCTGCAAACTTGCTAGACCATCCGTGAAAAACGCCGAGGTAAACTCTCTAAAGGTGTTGTGCTGCAACAGGACAACGCGAGAGTCCACACTTGCAAAGTTGCATTGGATGCTGTAAAGCGAAACGGGTATGAATTAATACCACATCCTGCCTATTCGCCTGACCTAGCTCCTAGCGACTTCTTCCTATTCTCTAACTTGAAAGAGGATATCCGTGGACGTCATTTCCGGTCTGACGAAGAAGTCGTGACGGCAGTTGAGGAGTGGGTCAATGGAAAGGACCCCGACTTTTTCAGTTCTGGGCTGATGGCACTTGAACACCGTTGGTCTAAGTGCATCACACTAAAGGACAATTACATCGAAAAAGAAGAGGTGGATCTCAACCCGAAATAAGTTAGGCTGGTTACTTATTGACTCGCCCTCGTAAAATCAATGTAATCCATGCTAAATCGGTAAAGCTAAATCAATGTAATCCATGCTAAATCGGTAAAGCTAAAATCAAACTGCCAATTTCAAATCCAGATGACATGACACCTACATTGAACGGAGATGGTTTTAGACCATTATTCGAAAAGTGTTTACGTCATAATACTGTGTTTGTACACCCAAACGTAAAAATCACTGCGTTTTCATGCAGTAGGTATCGTATTTATTTACAAAGTTTATTGCTTTTTTCTAATTTCAGCCCTCACCCTTGCCAGAGGATATAGGAAACCCTGTAGGATGCGTGAAAAGGACACTAGGAATCATAGACTCCTTGTCGTGATACCAATTCTGTGCTGTTTATAAGATCACGTGAACACTATTCTCAATGACCATTAGTGGCAGTCAAAACCGCGTTTTCATTTTTAAAAGTCTGCATATTTTAGCTCACCTGAGCTGAAAGCTCAAGTGATCTTTTCTGATCGCCTTTTGTCCATCTGTCTGTTTCGACTTCTTCTCCAGAACCACTGGGCCAATTTCAACCAAATTTGTCAAAAAGCATCCTTGGGTGAAGGGCTTTCAAGTTTATTCAAATGAAGGGCCATGCCCCTTCAAAGGGGAGATAATCACAAAAATAGGGTGGAGTCATTTAAATTTTTTCTCAAGAACCACCGGGCCAGAAGAGCTGACATTTACATGAAAGCTTCCTGACATAGTGGAGATTCAAGTTGGTTAAAATCATGACTCCTGGAGGTAGGTAGGGGCCACAATAGGGGATCAAAGGTTTTCGTTCAAATATATAGAGAATTTTTTTTTAATATCTTCTTCTCAAGAACCACTGGGCCACAAGAGCTACTTGAAAGGTCCCTGACATAGTGCGGATTCAAGTTTGCTAAAATTATGACCCACCGGGGTAGGATGGGGCCACAACAGGAGATCAAAGTTTTACATACAAATATATAGGAAAAATCTTTTAAAATCTTCTTCTGAAGAACCACTGGGCTATGAAAGTACAAATTTACATGGAAGCTCCCTGACATAGTGCAGATTCGAGTTTGTTAAAATCATGGCCCCCGTGGGTAGGATGGGGCCACAATAGGGGATCAAAGTTTTACATACAAATACATAGGGAAAATCATTAAAAATCTTCTGAAGAATCACTGGGTCTGAAAAGTTTACATTTAAATGAAAGCTTCCTGGTATAGTGCAGATTCAAGTTTGCTCAAATCATGCCCCCGGGAGTAGGGTGGGACCACAATAGCGGATCAAAGTTTTACATGCAAATATATAGAGAAAATCTTTAAAAATCTTCTTCTCAAGAACCAATGGGCCATAGATGTTTGCATTTACATGAAAGCTTCCTGACATAGTGCAGATTCAAGTTTGTAAAAATCATGGCCCCTGGGGTAGGTTGGGGCCACAATAGGGACTAAAGTTTTCCATGCGAACATGTAGGAAAAATCTTTAAATATGGGCCAAGGTGACTCGAGTGAGCGATGTGGCCCATGGGCCTCTTCTTTATCTGTCTATCCTGCCTACAAAGATTCGATGGTCCAATTTTTTTTTTTTTTTTTTGGTACTGCGTCATCCCAGGACACTTTAGCAAACTTCCACATTAAATGTGAGAAGGGAAATTAGATTTTTTTTTTTTTTTTTGTCGCTGAATACCTCGCTCTGCATCCTGAAGACTTTGTGTACGGATGGACTGCTGACACGATGCAGCACATAACAGGAGGTTGATGTATAGCATAAATTGATACAATTGTGTATAACATAACTTTTCTTCATTTTATTTACATTCAATATGATTATTTCTTGAGTTAATTATTGCACTGTTTGCAAAATATTAACCGAAATTAATCTTTTCCCATCCATGCACCCAATTTTATTTTTTAATTCACTTTTACATACACACAGTAAATACAAATGACAACTGCCGGAGAGAAAGTTTCATCGATCCGCCCAGTTCATACAGACTCGGATATCGATCAACAACCGCCCTACTTCACAATCGGACTCGGACAAGAACCGCCCTATTTCACATTCGGACATCGATCAAGAACCGCCCTACTTCACAAACGGACTCGGACAAGAACCGCTCTACTCTCGGACAAGAACTGCCCTACTCTCGGACAAGAACCACCCTACTTCACATTCGTACAAGAATCCCCCTATTCATGTGAAGAATGTATTTTGTGTTGTACTTTTTAGTAAATTACTCTGGATAAAAGAGCCTGTTGTTAGGGGTCATTCCATACATATAGGGGCTGTGGAGACGATTCGTTAAAGATAGATAGATAGAGAGAGAGAGAGAGAGAGAGAGAGAGAGATACATAGATAGATACATAGATAGAGAGAGAGAGAGATAGATAGAGAGAGAGAGAGAGATAGATATGTATACACACACACAACTGAAGAACACCGGTAACACTGTCGAAATATTTCTCAAAAGTTTTTTTTAAAATTATTACCAGGTCTTTGGGTGTTCAAGCGAAGTTCTTCCCTTCGAATAGAAATATATAGTCTCTCCCGGAGATCGGGGGAGGGGGGGGGGGTAAATTAAAAATGAAATAGAATATCGCGTCCTCATTCAAAACTGTCTCGGTAAACAAATATGACAGATGGTCATGGAATGAAAAAAGTGGAATCTACACTACAGGGCAATCTAATTAAAATTAGATGCGGATCTAACATCTAATTTTAATTAGATTGCACTACAGGGATACATTGACGAGACTTGCTGCACCTGGGGTAGTTTTTTATGACCCTGTAATCGGAGATTTGGGGGCATAGAATTTTGAGATACGAGGGATGTTCGATATGTAATGTGTATTGTACGATATCTTTTAAAAAAGCATTCGACTCAAATAGTGAAATGAACAGTACATCAAAGTATTCCCCCGCGGTTTGAAATACATAATCTCAATCTCTGAATCCATTTCTGAAATGCGTCACTGTACGCTGATTTAGGTAGACCTCTGAGGCACTGACTGATGGCTGAGCCAAGGGCTTGTCGGGACTTGTAACGACGACCAGATAAGAACTTTTTAAGTTTAGTCGCATGGGGCTACATCTGGAAAGTATGGTGGATGTCTTCCCCGACTTCAAAAATTGCTTCACAAGTTCAGATGTACTCTTCTATGTGATGGAGCATTATCATGAAGTAGACGAACATGCCTAAATCCTGACACAGGGCGTCGTTTGTGATAATACTTCTTGAGCTTTTTTGTATAACATCTCGATAATACCGAACTGTAACACTTTTGCCCTTTGGCACCGGAATTTGTACGGCTATACTGGTTCATCACATGAGATGAATATGCAATAAAGAACCTTTTTTGTGCTTATGGTTCTTTTGGCAACTACAGGCCTCCTGCCGTGTTTAGTTAGCCAATTTTGTTTCCAATTTTTCTTACTGGTTCGAAATAGTGAACCCATGTTTTGTCACCAGTAACAATGTTTGCAAATTGTCTTTGATTGAATTTGGGAAACATTTTGAGCATTTGCTTAGCGGTTTGTACTCGTATCCGTTTTTTGTTTTTTTGTTTTTGGTCATCTTTTAATATTGGTATCCATCTGGCAGACATCTTTCGTACTTTCAAAATGAAATGCACCCGCGATAGCGATATGCCAACAGCTTTGGCAATATCACGAATTGTGTATCTGCCATCACTTTCAATTATTTCCCTGACATTTGAGACATTTGCCTTGCCTGTTACAGTCACAGGTCGGCCAGATTTTGCTGCATCTTTGACGGACTCTTTGCCAGTCAGAAATTTCTTCCTCCACCTACAAACTGTCTCATAAGATACCTTATCAGATATTCTCAACCCGTTTCCCAACCATTTTTACAACAGTGGTCAATGACTGGCTCTATTGAAATGACTATAAGTTTAAAACTATGTGGAGCTGAAGGCTTGTGTTTGTACCGTTGGAAAGATATTGGATAGAGCGATTCAAGAGTATCATCATCCACGAAACCGTGCAAAGCGTTATCGCGCTGTGGTACAATACACATTGCATATCGAACAGCCCTCGTATATACAAACCCGAGTAAGTATATATTCGACTAGTTTCTATACTTCTTAAGGAGTAAAATGAATTATACACCTGAAGAAGTAAAAAAAAAAAAATAGCATACTCGATCAGCTTTGTGATATTGTGTCAAAGGAAATTTGTTTGAATGAACTTGAATTTTAAGTTCATGAAGTTCTATCCTTGTTCTTAAAGAGGTTCGTAACTGAGATTTGAAGTAATGTCAATTTTTTGGGGGAAGTGTATTTTTGATTTCTACATTGAAGAAGAATTAGGAGATTAAAAAGAAAAACGGAGGTCACAATGCTCGTTATTACAGTGTTCTAAATTTGACCTTTTTGCACTTAAAATTGACTCGAGATTTATTGGTGTCAACACAACATAAATCAATCATTACATAAAATATAATCATGTCTTATAACAATGATTTGTTGACAAGAAGTTAAAAATGTCTATTGTTCACACATTTAAAAACTGACCATTTCGGCCCCACCCTGATACCAAATCCCCTACCCCTGGGATCATCAAATTTACAATTTTGGTAAAGGACTATCTGTTCTTTCTAAATATCTATTTACTTTCAGTTTAGAATCAATAGCACGAAAGATGTTTAACACAAACACTATATACAAAGTTTGGCCCTGCCCTGGGTCAGAACCCCTACCCCGGGGATCATGAAATTTACTACAATTTTTGTATAGGCCCTCCTGTTCTACATCACTATGCAATTAGTTTTTCTTACACATGTGCGGTTCTTGAGAAGAAGATTTTTGAAAATCTGTCAATTTTAGGCAGTTTTTGCTCCACCCCTTGGGCCCCAGGGGTGCTGGAGTCCTGAAAAATACAACTTATGTCCCCCTTGTCCCAAAGATGCCAAGTTGAAAATGTTCAATTGTTAACGGACGACAACCAATTGCAATAGGTCACCTGAGTTTACTCAGGTGACCTTAAAATTTAAGAAAATAAAAATCCTAGCCATGTGCACATCTTCCATATCCATGCAAATACTCTGTAAAGTATGAAGGTCCAAACTTGAAAACAGTGGAAGGGAAAATAAAAGACAAATCATGTACTCTCTATGCAATATTTCCTAAAAAGTAACAAAGTTCAACAACCTGTAATTTTCTAAAAAAATTAAAGAAAATTACAATCTTTGCCACATGTACATCTTCCATACCCATACAAATACTCTGTAAAATAAGAAGGTCCTCACTTGAAAACTGGTTCCAAGAAAAACAGACAAATCATGTAATCTCTATGTTATAACTCCTCAAAACTGACAAAGTTCAATAACCTATGATGTTCTCAAAAATTGAAGGAAATCAAAATCCTTGCAACATGATCTAGAGTGACCCACAAAAAAGCTACAGAGCATGTTTTAGCTTGATATGTGACAGAGAAATGAAATTAGAAACAGAAAACCCTGAACGGACGGACAATACAGACATCGCTGTACCATAATACGTTCCGTTTATAGACGGGCGTATAAAAACTAAATGCTTAGTGATGTAGAGCAGAAAGACCTTTACGGCAAACCCTTTTACTATTTATTTGAAAAATAAGATATATCTTTAAACTAACGAGATATCTCTTATTTTAAAGAGATATCTCTTTAAAATGAGAGATGTTTCTTAATCTTAAGAGATATGTCTCTTAAAAAGAGATATCTCTTTCACTTAGAGAGATATCCTTTTCACTTAAGAGAAATATCTTTTACTTTTGGAGATATATCTTATATTTAGAGAGATATCTTTCACTTAGAGAGGTATCTCTTTCACTTAGAGAGATATCTCTTTCACTTAGAGAGATATCTTTCACTTAAAGAAATATCCCTTTTACTCCGAGAGATATCTCTTACTCTGAGAGATATTTCCTTCACTTAAAGAGATATCTCTTTAAGAATTTCTAGAGAGATATCTCTCAAAGTATAAGAGATATCTCTGTAATTGTTGAAAAAGAGATATCTCTCAAAGAGAAAGAGATATCTTTCCAATATTTAATTAGTTTGAATACTTAGGAATTCTCCCTACACCGGAAGCCCGCCAAAGCAGATAATATTAAGTATCACTACGAAATACTTGGTTTTAATCAAATTCTTATAAGGATCTCAGGTAAATGCTTAACTTATTATGTGCTTATTAACTTATTATAATTCATTTGTAGATGATGTTAGGTTTACTAGACTCCAGAGGAAAAAAGTTAGGGAATCACCTTTTCCGCCAATTTTACATTGGTTAAAAATAGGGTTACATTATTGGCGATGCAACAGGGAGAGGTCATTATGATCACCGGGGGGGGGGGGGGGGGGGGGGGGTCTGTCTAATATAAAGAAATATCTCTTTAAGTTAAAGAAATATCTCTTTTTGAAAAAATTAAGAGTACATGTATATCTCTAACTTAAAGGAATACAGTACACGACACAAGTTTTATACACCCCTCTGTGGAAAGACCACGGTGGAAAATCCACGCAGATCCACCATGTCCTCTGTGTTCCACGGTGTGTGTTATTCGCGAATACACACAGCTTCTAGGAACTTTGTTGTGGCCATGGGCGAGGTGTGAAAATGTGCCGCAGGCTAAATAATCATGATAAAGGTGGAATTTTTAGATAAGAAAAAATGTCAATATTTTCCTCCCTGATACTTATATTGTTTTTCAACATTTTGAGACAATTCCAACGACACCAAACACTATATATATATATATTGGCTTTTGAGAAAACCTGGTTTTGAAAATTTCTCTTTTAGTCTTTTAATCCCTTTCTTCATTAAACTATTCTTAAATTCTATGTTTAATAATAACGCGTACTGCAGGCAATTCCTGTTTTGAATGCGAATTAGTATATATGTAATAGGGGTATTCGATAATTACTGATTTGCTCTCTCTCTCTTTCTCTGACATAATTACTTCCATCATATTGTGTTAATATGCATCTTGACAAATATTATATATCTTTTTACATTGATAGAGAGATATCTCTTTACGCTAGAGAGGTATATCTTTTTACATTGATACAGATATCTCTTTCTCTTTGAGAGATATCTCTCTGGCTTTTAAGAGATATCTCTCATAGAGAAAAAGATATCTCCCTCGCCTAAAGAGATATATCTTTTGTTTAAAGAGATCTTTTTAAGTTAAAGAGATATCTCTTGTTTAAAATGATATCTCTTTGGGTTAAAGAAATATCTCCTTAGCATAAAAAGATATCTCTCTAACTTACAGAGATATCTCTACAACCAATAGAGATATCTCTCTAGTGTAAAGAGATATCTCTCTCATTTAAAGAGATATCTTATTTTACGAATAAATAAAAGGGCTTGCTGTAGACCTCTACCAAAATTGTAAATTTCATGATCCCCACTGCCAGGATAGAGTTTCTGACACCAGGGGGGGGGGGGGGGGGGGGGGGGCAAACTTGGTATATTAGATGTGTATGCAAATAGGAAAAGCAGAAAAGGGATGTACCAAAATTATGAATCTCGCAACTCCAGGGTTTTGACTTCAGGAGTAGTCCAAATTATAGTCATATTAGGTTAATGTTAAATATATTACATCATGTAAAACCTTATCAGTATAGGCACTTTCGAGGGCTTAGATATTCACAACAGCAATATTTTTACCCCCCTATTGCAACCCCACTCTACCTCCGGTGACCAATGATGATTTAAACAAACTTGAATCTGCCGTACTAAGGATGCTTGCATATTAAGATGACAAGTCCTGGCCTTGCTGTTCTTGGGGAGATTTCCCCCCCCCCCTATATATTCCCCATTATAGCCTAATCCCATTCCCAGGGACCATGATTTGAATAACTTTGAATCTGCACTACCTGCTTACATATCAATGAAAAAATGAAGATAACAGTGATCAATCTCATAAATCCTACACTAAAAAATTCTCGCATATGTTACCACAAAAAACCTTTATCACAGTGGCGAATCACGTGACTTTGGTATGACCTATTACCCGGAAAAATGATGACGAAAGCCAACATAAGGGAAATTTCAGACGAATAAGTAACACCTTTATCAACAACGAATTGTCACATAGCTTATATCTACATTTGAAGGATTATTCTCAGGAACAAATATATCCTAAAATGGTAGTTTTACTTGCAATAGAAGCAGAGAACATTGGCATAAGTTTTTTATTTTAGCGGTCGGAAAGTTTTTGAATTTCCCCCATGTGTTGACTTTTGTCGTCATTTTTCCGGGTAATATAGGTCATACCAAAGTCACATGATTGGCCACCATGTTTTATCCCATTGAGACCCCATCTTGATCCTACCCCAGTGGTCATGATTTGAACAAACTCGAATTTGTATTGCACTACCCGAGGATGCTTGCATATAAATAGCCTTGCTGTTCTTGAGAAGATTTTAAAAAATAATTTCTTTATATATATTTATGTCAAACTTTGATACTCTATTGTGGCCCCATTCTATCTCCTGGGACAAGGTTCGAACAATAATTCATCTTTTTTAGCCCAGCAGTCCTTGAGAAATTTTTTATATGACCTCACTCTTAATTTTTCATTTTCTTGATTAGTTCCTCTTGGGGAACGCGGCCCTTATTTTAACAATTTAGAATTTCCTTAACCCCAAAAAGCTTTGTGCCAAGTTTGATTGAAATTGATCCAGTGGTTCTAGAAAAGAAGAAAAATATGTGCAAAGTTTATAGAGGAATGGATGGACATCATCAAAAAGCTCACTGAAGCATGTACCTCAGGTGACCCAAAAACCGTACAGCACCATGTAAAACTTAAAACCCTCTATTATGACACCACTATGGCCCCATTGTCATGGTTTGAACAAACTTGAATGATTATACACTTATATGGGAATGCTTGTACACGTATATCAAATTGACAAATTGTACCATGTTTTTCCGGGGATTTTTAAAGAATTTTTCTACATACTCTATTGTTTTACTTGTGGCCCCAATCTAACTTAATAAATCTTCAATATTTCAAAAAGGTTTCATCAGTAGTTGTTGAATATTTTTTTTACACATCCCACTGTTTTAATTATCTCCCCTTGGAAGGAGACATGACTTTTAACTTGAACAAACCTGAATCCTCTATACTCAATAATGCTTTGTAGCAAGTTTGGTTGAAATTGGCCCTGTGGTTCTGTAGATAATGCGAAAAGCTTACAAGGATAATGATCAAAAGCTTACTTATTTCTAAAGCTTCGGTGAGCTAAAAACAAGATGTCCACAGGTCTTATCTGTCACCTGAGTATAAGTGTGGCTGCAAACCTTCCTATGCTACATTGCATAGGTGCAGACATTTCAACATACAGCAGCACCACCTACCAGATGTCCCAAAGATGCTTCATATCAAATTTCAAAAGAATTGGAATAGTAATTATCAAGGAGTTAAAAATGTTCAATTGTTAACACATTTAATCACTGACCATTTTGGCCCCACCCTGATACCAAAACCCCTACCCCTGGGATCATCAAATCTACAATTTTGGTAAAGGGCTACATGCTCAAAGTATCCATTTAGCTTCATTTTAGTATCAATAGCATTAAAGAACATGTCCTTTAAATGTTTTTTACATAAATACTATATACCAAGTTTGGCCCCGCCCCGAAGTCAGAACCTCTACCTCGGAGATAATGAATTATACAATTTTGGTAGAGCCCTTCCTGCTCTACATCACTATGCATTTAGTTTTTCTTATACATGTGGGTTTCTAGAGAAAAAGATTTTTCTAAAAGATTGGTCACTTTTTGCCTCGTCCCTAAGGCTCCAGAGATCTTGAAATTTACAATTTATGTCCCCCTTGTCCTAAAGATGCTTCATACCAAATTTGAAAAGAATTGGAATGGTAGTTATCAAGAAGGAGTTAAAAATGTTCAATTGTTAACGCACGACAGACGATGACGGACGCATACCAATCACAATAGGCCACAAAGTTTACTCAAGTGACCTAAAAACCAAGCTTGAATATGTCTCACATTGTGCTGTTTTGATGCATCTGAAAGCATAACCTGAAAACATAATAGCTAAAACAAACAAGTAAGTTTGATTTTACAGTTTAATGCATATCTATAAGCAATGTTACAAAGAGTTACAAGTGCTAATAACTAAACTCTACCTATGTCAGGATACAGAGCAGGCTAAAGACAGGAAACTGCAGGAATTCTCTTCCACAGAGTTTAATACTACAGACCTTGATACCTCAAGAAAATTAACAGATACTGCTTCAAGAAATCTTTATATCCTTGACAAAAGTGGAAATGTGAATTTTTTTTATAATAATTCAATAATTAAAGTTTTGGGAACACAAACTATGTGCAATAAATAGAAGTGATAAAAACTGGATGTGTTTTCCCAATCATAAAAAAGATTATGTAGACAATCTAATGAGCCTCTACAATACGCTACTTCTCATTTATTCTATAATGCTCTTTCAGTTAAGCTCTTATAGTCCATAAAAGTTGAAATATTTCAATCTGCCACAATTCTCTATGAATACTTCCAGAGTTCCTTCCCTTCCCTTGTATATATAACTAATGGCTGGTATCATCCAGTGAGTGCTAGTCTTTTGTCCAAGGCTGATGTTTGGTGTGTCAAGCTACCGAAAAGAAGTGCTGAAAGAAATTGTGTTGACAACATGCTTCACTAGGACAATCTTATAACAAAAGCATCATGGAAGAATCACAAAAACGTTTGTCAAAAATTCCCAAATAAATAGTATAAAATCTCTGTTACAACCTAACATGTCCTTTAACTGTTATCAGATAGGTGTAAAAATCTACTAAAAATTACAAAATAGAAATGTACAACCAAAAAAATTTAAACTCTTGAAACAATGAAAAAAAGAGTGAAAAAACATAAACTTAACAACAAACGCGAGACCCTCTCCTCAATGTATCATAAAAAATCCTCTTTTTCTAGCAGTGGGTTCATTTATTGTGCACAGAAAAAAATAGTACAAAAAATGACAACAGATTTAAAAATACAGTACGCATACATTAATGGACAATTAAATAATTGTAGGCTCCCGACATGCAAAAATCTCATATTGCGAGTTCACCTTTTTTGACACTTTAAAACTTATTAATTTTTTTTTTATCATACTAAGTAGTTTCATTTAAGAATACATTGTATTGTGCAATATATATGCACTTCCAAAAGTACAGGTCTAACAATAATGAAATATATTTCTTATTACAACCCATAACTTTCAGTTTTTGAAACCAAAATCAATATGCGAGACCTGTATTCCAGTTATGCAAATGACCTATTAAAAAGTTTTCGAAAATTCCAGTGGCTAAGTGTAACTGCTCGAAAAACAATAAATTTCAAGGTGGATTATGCCCCTTTACTCTCGCAGCAAACCTTAAGCATTACAATAGATTTACCAAAGCTTGCCAACATTGCCAGGAAGAACATAAATCAGAATCCAAAAGAATTTCTGTCTTTTCCAGTAAAAGGTCTCTTTTGGGACACTGTATTGTAAAATCCTTGTCCACCTTGACATCGAAAAAAATTCAGATGAAAAATTGATGAAGGAATAATGATTATTTGATGCTATCTTGTGAGTTCACGCTTTCTGTTAGGGCTTTTGGAGTTCCGCTCCCTGAATCCGTCCGAGATTTGGCGCTTTCCTTGAAGCTTAATTTTTGTGACTCTATCTGTATATAAAAGAAAAATTCTAGGTAATTATTGTTTTATATTACATTAAGTACGGTATAATAAAAATTATAAGTACAGAATACAAACTTTGTATACCACATGTTGCATGAAAATCATATTTTTTTTTTAGTTTTGGCAGTCATAACATTTTTTACCTGTGGGATTAAGCAATCCTAATCTGAGGTTTCGTAACATTAAATGCATTTTCAAAATACGATATTCGTATATGTTGTAAATACTTTTTAAAACTAAATGTATAAATAGACAATTTCCACATGACCGATACAATGGACCAACACATTTCCAAAAGACTCATTAATGTGCTGCTATAACAACACGCACCTTTAAGAATGTCATGAAATATATTTTGAAGTGCTGGCTAAACATAGATTTCTGAAATAAATTACTGGTATAAGAATAGGTAGATATTTCACAAAATGTCAAATATTTGCAAAATCAGTTTTCATAGCATTAAATGAGTGAGAAATCCTAGTAAATACACAAATCAAGCAGAACAGAATGTATTCTAAAAAATCGGCACTGATTTAATCCTGTAGACAGAAGTCAATATTGACTAGATCATTCTCAAAAGATAAAGTAAATATTTGTCTTTCCAGGTCCAACGCAAGCAGAGAACTTACGAGACAGCGTCACTAGGCAGTTTTTCTTTCAGTTCTTCTTTGACACATATCAACCTGCTCTTATATATGTTTTCAAATGACATTTTTTTCTTCACCAGTCTATTTCAGTAGGAAGATAAATCAGAGTTAACTACTCTTCACTTTGTCAGCTGCCTAACCTGAACACCCTTTAATCTTGATTGGTACCTATGTCTTAATCAAAGAATGTAGCAAATTGAAAAAATTTTCCCCAGCTAGTTTCAAAAATCAGTTGATTGCTAGGACAGGTGGTATCAATAAATGGTAAAGCAAAGGTGAATTTCAATATATATTGCTAAGATTTCTGATGCCTCTTCAAAATTAATCAATTCATTTTGATGTTGTAAATTTTCCAACAGTCAAATTCTACCTCGAGACAAAAGAGCTTTCTTGTTTTTCAAAAGTCTAATATTGACATGAAAGTGCAATAATGCAGTTCCTGCGTGTAAGTGAATGCTAAGTCATTGACGACACACATTTACGGACTCCTCAATCCCTGATCCAAACAAATCTGCAATGTGCTTGCACAATCTAATCATATATAATAAAAACTACTGTTTAATGAAATAGAATATTCAAAGCTGTAGGGAAAATGAAATTAATCTAAATATTCACCAAGGCAAAAAGACATGAAAGTGATGACACTGCAGAGCAAGGGGAGACAAATGCTATACAAACCATAAATTATCTGGAACGTGAATATCCCTGGACCTCTGACCCTGAATAAGAAGGGTGATGGTCAACAAAATGTTTGAGTATATGCAAATCGTGATGTGCAATACAAGATCCTGATACCTTGATGACAATGTTTGGTAAACAGCTTGCTCAAGAAACCACAGCAAACAGCCCGCTAATACAAATGCCCGAAAGAAGTACCAGTTTACTGCCTGGCCATTATATTCTACAGAATGCCTTTTCAAAGCTGAAGCTTTCACTCCCAAATATGTTATAGAATTGCAGTCACTTGAGCAAGCCTTTCTGTGTTCTCATTGGAAGGAGACAATTTGATCAGGGTCTTGAGAATGAGTAAAAGTCTATGCACAGTGATTGAAAGGCTCATTTCAGGATTGATTTATGTACAGTGTCTGAAAAGCTCAGTTTTAGAAATGTTCTAATGCACAATGTCTGAAAAGCACATTTAGAAATGAGGAGTCTACGTATCTACAACAAAAATATCTTGATTAGCATTACAACACAAGGTAGCGGGCGTGTCACACAAACCCCAGCATCTACTCTGAAAAGGAACGGAAAGTCGTCCTAGCTACACACTTACAACATATCATCATCCTTTACTAGTAGATGATGCCCGGCTGTTCAGACGACTGCTTCTACCTATATTCAGAGGACATTAGTGTTAGTTTAAAAAATCTCATGCATTAATCGGTACAGGGCAGTTTATGTTGGACGTGTTCCGTTTATCTTAAGGAGTCTAAAGAAATGTTTACCACAATGCATTGATTTTATCTTGTCTGATAAGTGGTTATTATATATAAAAAATGGCATGGAAATATTGTATTTCAATGTATTTACATTGAATCAAACTTAATTAGCAAGAATTAATTGTCTCCTTACAGCAAGCAATAGCATTTGTAATCAAACCCTGAGACGCCGTCTAGTGCAATAATACTGGAACCCTTCGACCAATACTGTTGTCTTTGGCATGCATTTGAAATTCAGAAAACATTTTCAAAACATATATTTTAAACTTTTTAGCCCATCAAAACCTTTTTAAAAGCAATGTTCTTTAAAGACTTGACATTAATGCTGTTAGAAATGATATTGTGTCTACATTCAATCAAACAGCCTACAGAATCGAACAAGAGATTTTTTTTTTAAAATTATAAATTACACGAATTTACCTGTCAAGTGTCTTTTAGTAACTTTCAATAGATAATTTAGTGACACCGTTTTATCTCTCACCAACTGTTTTGGTAACCAAGCAAAACAGAAACAGATGGAGATTGTTTTACTTGGTAAAATCCGTTATCAAAACACAGACCGAGAAAAAGTTAGACGGTTAAAATACTTTTTAGACTCATTCAAATTCAGGTTACTGTAACAAATATTAACAGCATCAGTCATTCTTAAATTTCTTAACACTTTTGATAGTGATAACTAAATCTGAATTTTGGTGTAATGTAAACTTACAGTAGCGCGCTAGATGACATCATTGAGCAAAAATAAATCTGTCGTGTTGTGTTTAGACATTTTCCATTATTGAATTCCACAATTTTCATGCATTTAGTTATGTTAAGAAAAATGAAATCTGAATTCATTAGATACCAAGTAGTTCAAGCCTCACAACATGCAGTAAAACACCATGCAGGTAAATTACATTCCGAGACTTACGACTTTTTGATTCAAGCAACAGTATGAATAGAACTAGAATGACTAAATCGACGTCGGGATGCTGTTACAATGCTCTGGCTGCGAGGAGATGATCGGGAACTGCGTTCACCTGGGTGAGGAAGATCGTTGAGGGATCCTGCGGGGTATGGCATAATTTTGATTGGCACTTTAAAATCCCCTCCTCCAGGCCTATGATGAATGTTGTCTAGGGAGTTGACTTTTGCATCACTTTGGTAACGCTTGGGATCGTTGACAATGGAGATATTTCCTCCCGTCGGTTGATAATGAGCATTTTGTAGAGATCCAACTTTAGGTGAAGCCTGCCAGCGTGGAGTTTCATTAATGATGCTAACTTCTCCACCTCCTGGTCTATACGTTTTGTTTCCAAGAGAACCAACTTTGGGGGAAGCATTCCATTCCAGTCGGTCATCGTGTATATGGACCTCTCCTCCTCCCGGCCTATAGTGAGCATTATCCAAGGAACCCACTTTGGGTGAAGCATTCCACATGGTTCTTTGACTAATTATGGCTTTGTTTCCTCCTCCAGGTTGATATGTAACATTGTCCAGAGATTTCACTTTGGCTTGGGCATCCCACATCGGTCTCTCATTGACTATCGTTGCATTCCCTTGTTTGGGCTGGTGGTGAGCATTTTCTAGTGATCCAACCTTTGGTTCAGCCCTCCATCTTGGTTTCTCATCCAGAATCTTGACGTCTCCACCTTTTGGTGTAAAGGTCACATTGTCCAATGATCCAACCTTTGGTGAGGCATTCCATTGTAATTTCTGTTCTGCTATTTGGACTTTTCCACCTCCTGGCGTATAATGCTTGTTTTCTAACGATCCCACTTTCGGTGCCGCTCTCCAGTGGAGAGGTTCATTAGCAATTTGGACGTTCCCTCCTCCTGCGCGATAGGTCACATTGTCCAGAGATCCTACCTTGGCAGATGTGTCCCAGCGAGGAGACTCATCCAGAATTTTCACATCCCCACCCCCAGGTCTGTAATGGACATTGTCTAATGACCCTACCTTTGGTGCAGCCTGGATTTTCTTATTTCTGATATGAACATACGCACCATCTTGAGTTGTCTGAGGATTCTCCCACCTGTTGAGATCATTGGTTCTCCTTCGATAAATACTTGGGAATTTTATATACTCAATTCCATCAAAGCTTCTAGGTCTCTTTTGAGTTCTTCTTAAATGATTTTCGTCGAGTGAACCCACTTTTGCCTCCGCTGACCACTGTAACTTATTCTGCTGAATTTCCTTGTTACCTCCCCCTGGTTTATGGTTAGAATTTTCTAGAGATCCCACTTTTGGCTGTGCTTTCCATCCTAGATCAATAGAGGGAAGAGTGGGGAAGACGTCTCCAGAAGGCCCTTGGTAGGCACTACGTTTGGTCATAGCTTTCATAGCAGTACAACGCCTAAGAAAAGGTCATAAAGTCCAAGCACTGATATCTTAACACACTAACATCACTCATAACACAGCAACATCAATCCTGTTTCTGGCTACTAGAAAGTCCATCAAAGGCCACCAAGGCAAAAGTCAGAGTCACTTTTTTAACACGGTAAAACAAAACAGTTATTTAGACGTGTCTCTAGGTATCTTTTACATGTGGTAACTAAGGGGGGCTACGGAGAAATCAAATACACCAATGCTCATTCACTGGGCTTCAAAAGAAAGCCACAGTTCATCTCCTTTCAATGTCAGAGATCACACACACTTAGATTATGTCACTAAGTTTTTTTTGGTCAGAAATTCATATTCCAATCACAAATATATTAACTGTATTTTGTCCCTTTGTTAAATCAATACTATCCTACTATACATTCAAAACCATTCAGGTCGCAATACACAAATATTTAAATCAAGCGTAGCATGTAAACCTCTTAATGCCTCCGATAAGTTTGTCAAATATTGAAATAGCTTCCTATCCAACTCTTTTGTAGATCTGGTGCTATTTCCAGAGCCCACAGCACAAGATCCACTGGCTAAGTCAAATTAAAACTTATCCCTTCTTCATGTAAATGTTTTAAGTGAATCTCCCAGAGAACAATTTTAAGTCCATTAGAAAATGTTTCCAATATGTCAATTCCAGTCAGACCCACAAATTTCTCTGCCACTCGAAGTGAAATTCTGGTAAAGGTATGGGATTTAAAATTCTCTTTTCCCTCTAATAGATATATCATCTAACTATTCCTAAACATATCCATGTGTAGCACCTGTTTCAATAAAGGAAAGTGAAACAAATTCATACTTGTTTGGAATGACTGCAAGAGATTACCAAAATCAGATTTACAAACCATCAAGCATTTCTATTTAAAAATTTCAGAAAAAAAGTGCCCCCCAAGAAATCTGCCAGGTGAAAAAGGTACAACAGGGTCTACAAAGTGCTGACTAGATCTTCCACAATACACCACAGATCAAGATATTTAAATTACCTGAAAATACAGATAATTATTACGGATACCCGGATTATCGGGAAATCATTTTCAGCCCTGTTAATCCTACAGGACAATGGGTACACACTCTGCTTTGTATATATGTAGTACAAAGCTCTAGGTTATTGTACAGTGTCACTAAAAATATCTATGAATTGAATAGCAAAGTGTAAGAAATTCTTGTTCTAAGTGTAAAGTAATTTCTTCCTTTATTCAATTAATATCAAAGTACATTTTTATTTATCATCAACCTCAATACTTCAAATGATAAAATAAATTTTTCATAATGTTTCCAGATAATTACAATTTAATTAACTTTATTTATTTATTTCTTGAATCATTGATTGATTACATCAGATGATAAATAACTGAATAACTGGTTGGTTTGTACAGTAGTTAACTAGTTACATATTATATACTTTTAAAATGTAATATCTGAACGACAGATTAAAATTGTGGAAAAATCAATGAAGCAACATTTTCCAATATTGATATTGCGGGGTGTGGATAAAACTGTCATATAGAAACCATTTCTAATCCAATAATAGCTCATCGATCCTGAAAAGAGAGTTAAAAAGCCTGTGCCTTACTCTACAGAGGATTCAATTCATTACTAGTCATTTCTCTAGAAAAGAAAACATGGTCTTTTATGTTGCAATTTCCTTAAGGTGTCTCCTAATTCCTAAAACCAACATTCAGAATATCTATCGATGAATACCAAGTAAAAACCCTTATCAAAACTCTTTGGTGCTTTCCTTGATACAACACTGCAGCTACTACAGAGCACAAACCTTCTGAAGGACTTGGTAGCAGAACCATATAAACTTTCTCTAATATCTTAATCACATAAGTTTGTCCTAGAACTTGAATGAAAGGAAGTTGTAACTACTAAAATCAATGCCAGTTGGTTAAATCCGCATATCAATAGAAAGTCATTCACTAACTACCTTTTTTAAACCCCTATATTTTTTTTAATATACATAATTATAATGCATTTATGATGATAAAAGGTTCCTGAGAACTGTAACCATGGAGACATTCACAAACTAATTATGTTTAACAGAAAATCAGTCTGGCACACATCCAAACTACATGTACCATATTCAACAAGTTAATAATTTATTAAAAATGCAATCACTGCACCAAGATTTGGTATGCAACGGAATTAGACATCTGCTTAACAAGACAAACTAAAGATACAGTTCAACCTGAAGAGACAATAAGCTCCATTTCAAGGACACCCCAGCAGAGGGGAGGAGATAATCTGATTTTATCAAATCAAACAAGAAACAGTGGACACTGCATGTGCTGATAAATTTCACCATCAATAGATGATATCAAAGGTAATCCACCCCCTTATAAATGTATATACCCAATCCAACAGGTTTTGGTAAAAGTGGGATTTTTCAGAGGCTGAAGATGAGGTAAGGGTGAAAATGGTCGATTTGACGATTCCCTTGGTTTTGGGATGGTATTAATACAAGTTTATTCAAATGTTAAAAAATCAATACACTGTTACATGTACCAGTTTTGATTGAACTGTTCATTTGTTCATCTGCATAGCTGAAGTAATTAGAAGGGCTTTGGGTTTTTCATTTATTTATTTTCCAACGTATGATTATATATTGCCATTATTCACTTACTGCTTCTATTACTGTAGTTTTGGAGCTGTACACTTTACCAGTCATGTAATACTATCGAGGATTTGAGGTTTAAATTTGAGGTTTTAAAAACTTTCAAATTGGTAAGTTCTTCCAAAGCCTGAATGGCAATACAAACACAGAACATAAAAAATCAATGATTATTAGAATGAAGCTCAAAATAAAGTAATTTCATCAAGTTCAGAATGAAAAATTGAGATTTTAAATTCCATTTTCCCTTTAAGTACATGGGACTAAAAGCATTTAATTTGGTAAAGGGAATTATAAAAGCTAATATTTTCTGGCACATGAACCATACAATAGATGAAAATGATAATGGTATTGGTGAGAGAGAGTGTTTCAAAAGAGCACACAATTCCAACAGACAAGATTTAAAAACTTAACAATAGGTTTCTAATTAAGTTGTGTCAGTAATTAAAGTCCCATAACATTTCACTAGACAATGCTTCATATATTTTAGAATTTCTTTGGAGAGTCAATCATGCGTATAAATTCCTTACTTAAAATAGTCCCTTACAGTGCAAGTTTGTCATATACACCAGTACATATTCCAATTTTCACTGAGCCACCAAAATGTTCAGCTTAACAAGCCCTGTATTTTTGGTAAGCCAGTATCCTGTCAATGGAACAATCTTTTTTGTGTTTCCTTAGATAAAAGTACTACTGTAACATTTAAAAAAATTCATAACCCCCCCCCCCCCCCCCCCAACCAAAATCATTTCGTGATATTAAGTACTTAAAAATAAAATAAGTAATCTAAAATATTTAAATGGGAAAGAAAATAAACTCCATACTAAATCACTGTTTAAAACATCTTTGTCTTCTTATTCTATATGAAGTTTGGATAGGTAGGTAGATAGAACCTCTTTTTACTTATTCTATATGAAGTTTGGATAGGTAGGTAGACAGAACCTCTTTTTACTTATTCTATATGAAGTTTGGATAGGTAGGTAGATAGAACCTCTTCTTATTCTATATGAAGTTTGGATAGGTAGGTAGATAGAACCTCTTCTTATTCTATATGAAGTTTGGATAGGTAGGTAGATAAAACCTCTTCTTATTCTATATGAAGTTTGGATAGATAGGTAGATAGAACCTCTTTTTACTAGAAATTGTTTTACAGAGATACATATATCCATCCATGTACCTGGATGAATAAAACAAACTAGATGTGTTAGCACGACACGAATGCCCCCGCCTGCAGTAAAGTCAAATGTAGGAAATTCATCAAAGTATAGCATTGAATGTGGTATTCAGAACTCAACAACAATCCTTTATATGTTTTAATGCCATAAAATAAATACATTAATTTTTCTACATCAAAGGGACACAACTCCATCAAAAATCAATGAACCAGAACAAAACTAACACTTGATCTGAAACTCATCAATATACACCTGCATACAAAAAGATCAATCAATATCTCAGGGTGTTTAGGGAAAAAAGTCTGAAAAACTGGTCACCACAGTAATTTTTCTAAGACAAAGGGGCACAACTCCATAAAAAAATCAACAAACCAGAACAAAACTCAAACTCAATCTGAAACTCATCAATATACACCTGCATACAAAAGATCAATCAATATCTCAAAGTGTTTAGGAAAAAAGGTTGGAAAAACTGGTCATAACAGTAATTTTTCTAAGACAAATGGGCACAACTCCATCAAAAATGTACGAACCGGAATAAAACCCAAATTCAATCTGTAACTCATCAATATACACCTGCATATAAAAAAACAATTCAATATCTCAAGGCAATTAGAAAAAATATCTGGAAAATTGCGTGTTGCGACAGAAGGACAAACAAGGGTAAAACTATATGGTGGGGGCATAAAAAACCTCCTTAAATAATGTAAACAAGAGGCCCACAGGCCTTATCAGTCACCTGAGTACTAGCAAAAAGTATCACTACTCCCAAGGGCTATGAAATCTTAAAAAAAAATTCCTGTTCTGAATATTTAAGCTAAATTCTAATGTTCAGCAACAGTATAAAACAAGATGTGTTCTTAAAATTTCAATGCCCTCAAAAGTGCATTCAATGATGAAAAGCTTTACATAATATAATAGATGTATTAACATTTAAAAAGATTTGACTAATTTGGACCCATCCTAGAGTCAAAACCTTGGGTTGTGAAATTTGCCATTTTTTGTACATTCTTTTCTGCTATTCCTAAGTATGCATTTAGATTTTATACAGTATCAGCAAACTAAAATAAGTCCTTCAAATCATTATTATAGTTTTGAAACCACTCTGAAACCGAACCCTTACCCCTAGGATCATGGAATTTACAATTTTCGTAAAAGACTACCTGCTCTTTCTAAAAGGTTTTATTTAAGTGTTTTACACATAAACACTATATACTGCCCTGGGGGTCAGAACCCCTACCTCTGGGATCATGAAATTTACAATTTTGGTAGAGGCCTTCATGCTCTACATCACTATGCATTTAGTTTTTCTTAAACATGTGCAGTTCTAGAGTAAAAGATTTTTGAAAACTGATCAATTTTGGGCAGTTTTTGCCCCGCCCCTAAGGCCCAGGGGTGCAGGAGTCCTGAAATTTTCAATTTATGTCCCCCTTGTCCCAAAGATGCTTCATACCAAATTTGAAAAGAATTGGAATAGTAGTTATCAAGAAGTTAAAAATGTCCAATTGTTAATGCACGACGGACGTCGACAATGACAGGGAGAGAAATTTTAAAATTGTGGAGATTTATTATTTCTTTATACAGTCTGGAGAAGCTATTATAGATGGACGGACAGACTGTAGGACCCTAACAAACATTAAGAAAGTTAAAATAGGTTCAAACACCCTGTATTGATCTCTAATTTGTACCACGGAGGGGAATGACACTTACATAGTGAAATACTTTAATCAAAGAATGAACTATCTGTTAGGGACCATTAATTCGAGATCTGAATGGATCCTAGGTTAAAATTTAGCTAGCCACTCGGAGAGCCATGAAGATGGCTATCGTTCAAATGAGAACACACTAAATCAATTTTATCAACTTTATTCAAACAATTATCTACCATAAATAAAGAACAGAAATGAAACTACTGGCACAAACTATTGTACCATTTTGTCACACTCGAACAAAGACTGGATAATACAACTTCTGAATTGTGTGACTAATCAATTTCAATTGTTTGTAAGACATGGTGATCACACTCACAAATTTTTAATCGATCATTCATATCATGAAACAAAAGAAGCTAGAAAATAGCTTGAAAAATTCATACATGTATCTTTCATAAATACATTTCTATTAACATAAAAAAAGTTCTTTCAAATTTCATGAAAACTTAAATGTAAAATTTCATTCAATTCACCATGTATGGACCACTTGTTTAAATTTATGGGTAAACGTTGCTATATATACCAAATATAGGCAAGATATGGGCTCCCATCACAGCCTACTCAGGCACTTAAATAAAATAATGTCTTTCTTATCACCGTTTCATCAGTTCTCTAATCCTGGCTTCTATCTCAGCGTCTTCATCATATTCCGGATCATATGGATCAGCATATCTGTGTTTGGTTTTCCACAAAGCGCTGATCTTGGATTCCTTCTTCCAGGTCGGTTTTGAATTGAATATCTGTGCATGCTTCGACTTTGAAGTGTGCTCAATGTTTTTCAGGGAGCCAATTTTGGGTTTTGCTTTCTGTTGAAAGTTTTCACTGAAATGTGGCACTTTGAAGCTGGATTTTTGAGGTGAATGGGTGAGGTTTTCTAGTGATCCGACTTTCGCTTTGGATTTCCACCTCGGTTTTAGATCAATGATCTGCACCTCTCCTCCGCCTGGTTTGTGGAAATATTTCTCTAAAGATCCAATTCTTGACTCTGCTTTAAGGTCATGTGGAAAATGTGGAATCTCCACATCCCCACCTCCTGGCATATAGTGGATATTGTCCAGTGAGCCAATCTTCGACTTGGCTGTAATTTTCGTGGATCTTGGCGACGTCTGTGTGGATCCAGGAGTAAAATGGGCATTCCCAAATGCACCTACATCTCCACTTCCTCCATATTTAATTGGCGGCAGTTTCAGACTGTGTGTCTCAAATTCACTGATGTCGGATCTATTTCCGACTTCTGAGGCTGGGTGACTTCGTGATCGCCCCTTCTTATAATCAACGTTATCTAGCGATCCAACTTTAGCCTCAGCTTCCCAGTGAACGTGAAAATGTGGCACTTTTTTGTTCGATGGTCTCGGCGTATGTTGCGCATTGTCCAGAGACCCTACCTTTGGTGCAACATTGTCTACATGACTGTTAATGGGAGGGAGATATGGATAGTAGTAATTGCGATCAAAAGACCTCTCCATGAATTTCCCCTTTGAAGACCATTTCCATGGAGGTTTGACATATTTGTACTTATTTTCTCGATTCACTTTGTCCTCTTTCTCCTGAAGGCTTTGCAAGTCATTGAATTTTTCACCGGAGAAGTATGTATGCACTGGCCTCTGTTCAACAACTACATAGCGGCCATCCTTCTTCTTGTGCACGGAGACAACAGGAAACTGTCCCCTGGCATTTACACGATTTGGCACATATACTACTGTTTTAATCGGTGCTTCTTCATCTTCAATTTCGTCCCCTATAACATTGTGTTTATGGGCACTCGGAAGGCTTGGATAAGGATGTTTTGTTCGACGATCATTTGTCGAAGGAGGTGTAGTGGCCATTTTTCAAAATTTAGTTTTGAACAGACGGTCTGTGCTCTTAGAATTCATTAAAAAAAAATCTGTCCCACATAAAATGTCATATCAAAATGAATTTATTCTACATCTATAAATACGTATCCAGAAGAAATAAATCAAAACATCACCTGGTCTTTAACTGTTTGAAGGAAGAGTCCTTAGCTCACACTTATGACGGACTTGTATCCTTATCAAAAAGCAATAAAACATCCCAGTCGCTACAAACGCAGGGCTTCAGACACATTTTAAATTTCACTTATTGATTTTTGGCTTACAGTATACAATTCTGCTGACTTTTCCAGTAAGATGTTCTTCGGCCTATGGTTACTTCAAATAGAAGGAATAATACTGCGTTACCAATTATTAAAACACTTTCAGAATATCTAAACCATTGGAGATTGTTATGCCTTCAAGTGAATCTATAAAAAAAATTAACAAATTTAAATAACATTCTGTACAAATGTTACTATTTAAAAATTTACCTCTTCACGCATTTACCTTTTGATAATGTTAAAACCATTACCAAAAATTTACACCAATTCAATTTTATACAAATTCTATGTATGAATAATATCAACACTTTTAAAAATGTTATTAGCAATAACAAAATACCCAAATTTGCTCCAGTGACCAAATTAAGCTGTTATGATCACAACCTAGTTAGTTGAACTGTTTTATATATAGCTAAATACATTAATTCTTGTATATAGTTCTAATCCCATTTAATGCCAGCTTTTAGTTGTGCTTTCACCACGAATTTATGTGAAAGGTGATAATGTTTTTAAAGCTCTTTTGACTCTGACTGCACAAATAAATCAGAGTCTAGTTGCAGATGGAACAATAGCCATTCCCAGAAGACAATGACAGTCTAAATCATGATGCACTTTACTTAGGCAGCCTGCAAGATCCAAGATCGTCTCCAAGAAAAGATAGATTTCGGAGCCTTGAAATCAAATGCCTGTTGCCTCCAGGGGGTCTCTATGCTGATGTCATTTAAAGGCTCTGTTCAAAAGATTGATGTGTATTCAAGGCTAAAATCGGAAATCTACGTGTCATCACAAATCAGCAAAAAATCTCCACAGTCATATATCTCGTTCCGACAAACATTAATTGGTTATAAAATATCAAATCACTTCCTATGTAGTCTGTATCCAAACTGTAGATTCCAGCGTGCATTCTTTTGTTGTAGAACCCAAAATTTTACAAGGTCATTCGACATCACCAGGATTTTAATATTCAGATAATGTTTAATTCCATGTAGGTATGACCAAATCTCAGTTCAATATTTTCTCACTATTATCACCGAAAGTGGAAATAATTCCACTTATCATTTCTCCGGAGCCATTTCCACTATCAGATATCAATATGTGTATTTGTTTTCAATGAGTAATGAAAAGATTATAAACCCACAATGCTGGCAACCCGAGATCTTACATAAATAGAGTTAACAATGTAATCATCGGCACTGAAAAGTGAAAACAATACTGCTGTTTGACATCCACCTTTTTATCAGGGTTACATACAGAACTCTTTACGTAAATTCTTCTGCCCGGTGAAAAAGAACGTCTTTCTCATTGTTAAACTTGTGTCACTGATATACAGTGTATTCCCGTTTAACATCGGGATAAATTAATGACTTGGAACACCAACTACTAAAAAGTTGTCAATATTAAATTTCAGTGAAAGAATGGTTTAAATATTTTATTTACGAACATAAATGACACATAGCATTTCTATATAAGCAGCATGCACATGACAATTTCTCCAAAAAATTATACAAAGGTAGAAATTAGACCCAATATATTATCCACTTTCAATTTTATTAAAACATATGCATTAATTCAGAATTATTGACAGAAGAGGACACCCCTGAAGTTGTCAGCTAATCCCAAAATCCCAGCACAGGTCTGGAGGGGATTTCGGGATAAGCTAGTACTGACATATCATCAATAGTTTCACTAAATTGAATAGGGACCCCCAAAGCTTTATCACAAGCGAAAACACTGCACATTGTGTTTATCTACGTCTTTGAATTAAACAAGGCCAGTGTCCTTTAAATACACATTATGGTATCTAGAGCAGTACTCCTGTTCAGTATGGTCTGTGACCTAAGTTTAATCATTGATTTAAACCTTCCCCTGCTGTTTTAGAACTTAGAACAAAAAAATCCTGATGAGAGACCAAGGAAAGAAATGTAGCTGACGGCCATATGCCTGTTAATCCAGATGAGAAAAAAGATCAAATGCATTCCATATATCCCTACAAAATTCAATTTACTCAGATTTTTTTCCCTCGTTTGACAGTCACTCACTGGAATGACCGTCATATTCTTGTATTTCAGCAGTCAGGAAATTTATTCTTTTTGTCTGATAATATTTTAAAAACACTGAAATTTGTAGATTGAATGTAATCTTTATAATCCTTTTACTAGTATCTGACAGCTATTTTCTATTCATGACCAGTTTTCTTTGAACTCTTTCACTGTCCCAGTGATACAGAAAAGGGCATGAATTGACATTTCATTAAGGTGTAGAGAACTTATGTACAGCAAACTTTACAATAATCTTTAAGAATGTGCAAAAATTTCTAAAATCACTATATATTTTTTTTATTTATTTATATGCCATCTACTTTGTGAACTGTTCGTGTGTGTGCGTGCAAACAGTTGCCAATCACAATTATCATTTATCTATAATAATAAACATGAACAATTCAATATGATATTGAATTTCTCGTATTCCTTTGTTTAAGGGACATGCTTAACTGATTACAGGTGTCTAGGTCAATAAATATGTATGTCATGGAATATACCACAGAACATGTCTGACCTAACCTTGACCAAAGAGAGATAATTCTCATTCTCAACCATTCAGTTCAAGCACCTGTTGGTAAAACGGATAGTCTCAACAAATATATTCAACCATTAAATTCAAGCACCCGTTGGTAAAATGGATAGGAAAGAGAGAGAGTCTCAATCAATATATTCAACCATTCAATACAAGCACCTGTTGGTAAAATGGATAGGAAATAAAGTCTCACCAAATGTATTCAACCATAATCAAAGCAACTGTTGGTAACAAAGAGTCTCAACAAATGTATTCAATATACAGAAATTTACTGTACATAGGTTAGATAATGCCTAAACATGATATTGAAATTATTGATATGTCAAATATTATTTCAGAGAAAGCCATTACAAGTTCACCAAAGCAAAAGTATAATGGTACAACCTTCTGAGTTAGCTACCAGCATATGACATTCTTAAAGGTGCAGCTCAATATTTAGAAGCAGTATGCAGAACGTGCCAGCACATGACCTTGACACGATTATTCGTCCTTGACCTGAATATGACCTACCTTTTTGTCACCCCCTGTAGGCTTGTGGTTTGTCTTTGATTCCACTTTAGGTTTAGCCTTCTCTTTAAAGTCTAGTTTTTGTGTCTCAATCTGTAAAAAAGAATATAAAGTAATCTTTGCTAATGGTTTTGAGCAGACTCTTTAAAATACCTGAATGTTCCACGGAACAAGTGCCTGTAGGTGCTCTATTGTGCGACTATCCACAGCGATGGACAGATATAACAGAGAAAGTGATTTCTGTGTTTGATGATCGATACAAAAAGACGGCATTGATCTAAAAATCACTCTGTGATTTCTTTGTTTAATCTATGTTATGAATTAAGGACATACGCAATGTTTCTCTATAATAAATAATTTTTCATGACATTTGATGTACAATTCACTTGCATTCTATCTCGTTTATACGAAAAACCGTGGGGTATATTACCATGTCTGTGTTAAAGATGTAGCCATCTTGATAGTTCTTGGTCAAGGTTTTCTGATCCGCTCATCTTCGGAGCAGATCAAAAACCCTTGACTCGGGAAGATGGGTTGTTGCAAGTCAGTTCTTAAATTGACATTACTGTAGCAAAGAAGGAGAGAATTTTTTTGTAACAATCAAGTACTGAACCCATAACCTAGCTTGCATTACTAGTTAGGTAGCTACTCAGGTCAATATAGGAATATTACTACAATGTAAAATTTCAATCTATATCGGAAATCATACAAGAATTTTTCATATTTAAGAGATGAAAATATGATTTTAGAGAAAATGTCAGAAATGTCGCATACATCCTTAAAATGTAACAACCCATTGCAGCAGTATCTCGGAAAACCAAATCTCAGAAATAACATTAAAGCTATCATTACCTTTTCTTCAATATCCGTCAAATGAATTGTGAAAAAACCAAGGACTGGAAAATAGGGCTACAGATCTATTGAAACTGGATTCAGTAATGGGTGAAAAATGTTCAGATTTAGAATGTATCACAAATCAATGTTACACTCTTAGACACTATCTACTGACTTCTGTGGGTGGAAAGGTCGCAGTTCTTTGACAGTCACATTTGTACTCAAACTATGACCCCTTTTCTTCTTATTTTTACACTCCCCCCTCCCATTGGTGAGGAAATTATGCCATCAGAATAATTAATAAACCATACAGTAAAACTTGGTTACAGCAAACACACTTATAATGAATTTGTGCTTACAGTGAAGTGATTTTCATTCCCTGTAGTTGACATATCATGAATTGAATGGATATAATCAACTGCATTTATAACGAATCAAAATTGTTTATCTCCATCATTTCGCTGTAAGTGTGTTTTACTGTGAATGTCACTGAAGACAACATACCTTTTTATTGCCTCCGCCTGGCTTATGTGCCATATAATCGGTGGATCCAACTTTAGACTGGGCCTTGAATTCTAATTTGTGGCTCTCAATCTATGAAAGTTACAAAATTTTGAAAATATTCATTCAAAGGAAATCATATCTTGGCTGGTTTTTTTTTAGAGGTATTGTCATGTTCATAATGGTGCCAGGGTCATCTGAAATTCTCAAATGACTCGTTAATATCGTGCAATTATCGGATACCTCCAAATAAATCTGAAAAGCCAGTTATCTGTAAAAAATGTGTTGCTCTTTTTTCCCGATATATAAACTTTTTAAAGTTCTACAATGTGTACAATAATTAATGGTTTTATGGTTGTATTCTATGATAAAGGATGTTTTTCTTATAATGATTTTTATTTCAAGCTTTACTGAGATGCAGAATGTAAAATAAACAAATACGGTAAATGTAAAAAAAAAAATCAAATAAATGAAATAACAACAGAAATATCAACGTGATGAATACACTGAAAAAATATTCACTTTTAAAACAATCAGATAAACAAACCACCTCTAACCAGTATCACAAACCACATGGACCAACATACATACTCAAATTTAGTATACCCCACCAACAATTCACGTGAAGAACAGGGCTTTTCTCCTGAACATCGTCCTGAACATTGTCCTTGAAAATCATCTTTGAAGTATGTCTTTAAATTTCTTGAACTTGAAAATTAACAATTTTTATATTTTTATATTTTTTTGAACTGATTTCAAGCTCAATCTTGGCAGCTGTGAATTTTGGCATTTAGTTTTGGTTTCAATGATTTACCTCAACAGGAAAACATCTCTTTATCGTATTCTAATCTAATACCTGATTCCTTGTGGGATACTTCTGCAAGTTTTACAATCATTCCTTTCCATGTTTCATTGATCCAAACTACGTATTCACAGGGAATGATACCAAAGTCATGAAAATTATTGACGAATTTTAAAAAGTAATGCTTCCACAGACAAAATAATGGAACAAAGTGAAAGGTTTCATTTTAATTAATAAAGATAATAGCAATTAATAAGATTGTGATTCATAAATATACATTTACATTCAATATTTTCCCTTTATTAACTCTATTGATCTACCGCAATTTTCAATTGGTGTTACTGTAAAGATTAAAACAATTTAACCTGTCTTTATTGTCATGACTGGGAGAGAAGCTAGCATTGTAGAAGAATTTACATGACACACCCATCATTTACAGGTTTAAAAGTCATCATGAACTGAACTTAGTTTACAGTATATCATGCAGATATTTCAAACTTACTTCTTATCCTTTTGTGTGTTTACATGATATGATTTGATAATCCTACAAGAATTGTCCTGAAATAATCACTTCATTGTTGGTAGGGCATACACAACTCGCATCTACTGGACATTAATTAGCACACATAACAGAAACACAGTAATAAGGACTGAAGATGGTGATGATCTGCACAGACAGACAGACAGACATGTTTGTGTGAGAGCAGGCGGACACACATTTCGTACATGAACGTTACCACCCCCAGGTTTATGGTCCACATTATCGAGTGATCCCAATTTGGACTCTGCATTCCATGCAACATGTTCATTGATTATCTAAGGCAGAAGCATGAGAAAAATGAAATTAAAGAAAAATGCAATGAAAATACAAAATAATTACTGTTGACACAATGCTCTCACAATAAGGGGTCAGTTTTGCATGCTTTCAGTAAAACAATTTTTTGGCATCATTGAACATACATTCTCAGTCAAAACCACAATAAAAATGTTACTTATATAGGTTTGTTAGTAAAAAATAAATAAATAAAGCCTTCGAAAAAACTTTGTTCCACAGTACATGCATAGTTTTACGATAAATTTGTCATAGACACCTTAAGTGTTCTTAATTGTATTAAATGGTATATCCTCTGCATTCATTTGTTTCTGGTTTGTTTATAATGGCTATCAAGTTAGCTGTTGATGTCTGAATTACTAAGTCATCGAGAATCTAACTACATTTATTACATGTTTGTTAATATGCTCTCTAATTATTCACAACCATGTAGATTTTAGAAAACAAAAAAGATCAACAAAACCCTGAGTAATACATCGTTAATTACTGATTACACTAGCATACATATGAAATAAACGGGAGAAATGTGTGAACGAAAATGACGGAATGCCATACTTTCACATTACCGCCCCCTGGAACATGATTAGCTTTGTCTAGGGATCCAATTTTCGAAGCGGTGTTCCACTCAACTTTCTCATTCATAATCTAGATAGAAAAAAATGACGCAGAAAAATGATGAATGACTCATTTGAAAAAAAAACCCAAACAAATGAGAAGCCTTCAAAATTCTACTGTTTCAATAATTTTCTATGAATGCAAAAAGGAAAAAAAAACATCAACTAAAATCCCTCCTCCTTATACCAGCTAGAATTTCCTCAGTTGTGTATTGATTTAGTAACATGCAGGCAGAAAGCAGCATGTGTTATTAAAACATTAAAACAAAAAGATTCTTTTATCCAGTTCATACTGCCACTTTACAGTCAAAGCTAGACAAACATTTTATTCTTAGCCAATAAGAACTCAAAGGGATGGTGTCTCATTTGCTTCTGGCTTTATATTCCATAGAGAGGAAAGGCTTTAAATTGGCATCCTTTGATACATCATTCACACAAAGCAGGCCTAATCTTTGAGTGGATACAATTTTATTTGTCAAAGATATTGACTTCACAACACTGCCATTACATCCCAGAAATATATGAAATGTCTGCTGACACCTCTCAAATGAAGGATTGAGAAAAAATTTATGTCTTAATTAAGAAACAAAATGAAAAATAAAGAATTCCTTAAATAAACAAATCGGCCAAAAAATGTTTCATTGGGAAGAAACGTGTATAAAAATGGAAAGCAATTGCATACTTTAACATTACCGCCGCCAGGCGAATGTTTGGCATTTTCCATGGAGCCAATTTTGGAATTCGTCTTCCAATCCAATTTCTGTGATAATATCTAGAGAAAAGAAACAAAAAGCAAGCCGTGTGCAAATTAATGAAGCCGAACAAAGGCACCAGGATTCATGCTTCTCTGAAATAGAAATACTCTACCTTTCTACCACCGGTCTGAAAAGTCATTGATAAAATTAACAAAGACCTGCATACATTGGAGTTTTATAATCAGACGGCTGCACATATGCATGCTCACTTTAAATCATTAGAAAAATCAATCAATTAATTATAAAAATTTTCACCTCTCCATCTGACATCTACTGGTAGTCCAACTCCCATGGAGTTTAAAAAAGATTTTTTTTGTGGCAAAAAGAAATAATTTCCACTATTAGATTACAATTATAGGCATGCTAGGATGAAGAAGTGAAGAGTTTTGTGCGAGTGCATTAGTACTTGGTTGGTGGTTACCTTTTTGTCCCCTCCTCCAGGCTTGTGGTCCATGTTAGCTGTGGAGCCTATTCTACTTGTTACCGTGGAATAGTCAGTCTTTTTACTGGCAATTTTAACCTGCAAGACGAATCAGGGAATGGTCTAAAGTAATTCTATTCAATAAAGCAACATCCACAATTATCATGTCAGTGCCACCAAACTGAAACAAGAGCGAGGCTAACTCTGCAAAATACTCCAGTAAATTTAGTCATGCAGCAGTAAACAATGAAAGAATTGGAATATAGTGCCGTACAGCGTTTTTATTTTTTTTCGTGGGTCTAGAATATGGCGATTTGCTGGCTCAAAGGTACATGTATGCTAATAATTTTAGACAAAGAAGAGTTATCTCTCTTGCAAATACTAAAAGTCGCAATTGCAAGGTGCTGATGGATAACAAACACACTTCAAAATAACTTGTGTATAATAGGTGAATATGAGTATAAAGTTTGATTATTCTACTTTTGTTAATACTGTTCACAACCCCCTTGCCACCCAAAAGATGGTTTCCCTGATGTTCGAAAAAGAGTAGGCTCACTGGGGGCTGTCAGGGGAAACTCAAACACTCATAACCAAACATATTTTAATTAGTTAACCACCGTAAAATGGCTGAAATATTGCTAAAACAGCGTAAAACATCAATCAATCTATTTTGTTTTGTGTCTACAAAATACCAATGTCAGTCTGACCTTAAACTTTGACCTTGAAATACAAGAGGCTTCTTCCTCTAATCATTGGAATCATGCAAGTTTGACCTTGGCTTGAAAACCACCAGTCCTCTTCCTCTAATTATTGAGAACATGTGTACAAAGTCTATTGAGCCTAGCCATCAATACTGTTTCTAGGTGTTGACGGAGGGACAGATATGTACACACACACATGCATTGTTCATTAATTTGTTAAAGTGGCCGATTAATTTGTTAATATTGGTTGATGTGTGCTGGCACTGCATGTAAAAATACAACAAAGATGAGTAGCAGTCTCTGAAGTGAAAGTCACTCCTACTGAAACTTGTTTCTACAAAAAGGAAATAATGGCCAACAGAAAAGTCTGGTCCTCTGAAGTGGGGGTTTGAAATCAGGTCACAGAGGTGAATCCTACCTGTCCCCCTTTAGGGGAATGGGTGGCATTCTGGAGGGAGCCGATCCGAGAAGTCGCATTCTTTACATTAGGAGTTGGTCCTTTAGGAGTGGTAGGTTTGGGTCGAGCTGGAAATGTAATCATGTTCTAAAATATGAACCTACATGTCAATACCAGAAAACCAACTTTTATTCCTATTAAACTACTTTTGTTTTTGAATTGCTGATGGTAAAAGTGATGTGTATATGTAAGTTTACATATCATACACTCTGTATTAACATTATGACTAGTTCACAATGATGAATGTTTTGGTGCTTGTCAAATTGGTGAATATAAATGTGTAACAAAAATACTTATCAAGGTTTACAAGCTGTAATGGACGCTATTTTTCAACTATGCAAGTATGCACTAATTAACACCTATGGGTATAACTAATAGAATCCCCAAGATTTGATGAAAAATCCAGCAAAATCCTTTGAGTAAGTTACTACTTAATTTAACCCTTATCAGATTCCTTTCTAGATGTACTTGATTTAACCCTTACGAGATTCCTTTCTGAGAGAGGTACCACTTAATTTAACCTTTACAAGATTCCTTTCTGAGAGAGGTACCACTTAATTGAACCTTTACGAGTTCCTTTCTGAGCGAGGTACCACTTGATTTAACCTTTATGAGATTCCATTCTGAGTGAGGTAACTACATGTACTTAATTCAAGCCTTACGAGATTCCTTTCTGGGAGAGGGACTTGAACTAGATCCGGTGGGAGTCTTGGCACCAATGTCGATCCTTGGTGTCGCCTTGACCTGAACCTTCTGATCGAAAATCTTGACATGCCCCCCTCCAGGTTTGTAAGTGGAGTTCTTCGAATCTATGCCATACTTTTTTTTGGAGGAGGCAGATGGAGTCTGAAACAGGAAATTAGTGCATGAATAGACATGACAAGATAAAATGTGACCACAGGAACTCCAGTAACGACAGCGTGGATCAATCAGTATTTAACAATCTCCCGACTATCTTCATTTTGTTTCATTTGTTTGCAGTTTTATCTCTCTTCCAGATTCTTTCACTCCTAGCAAGATGTTGTCAAATTTTAAGTGAAGTATCAAATCTAGACCTGGGCCATTTAGCGTTGAAAGATTGTTTACCATGAAATGGAATCTCACTCTTAAAAGTCCCACCCTAATGTCAGTAATGACCCTCAACTTTCATATCTATTGTCAAGTACTTGAAGTAGGAAGTTATCACAGTTTCACAGCTCCAGTCTGTCATATTCCAACTCACCAACCAAGCTACTGAAGGACAGGGGTCAATAATTTTTGGTTCATTTTGAAAATATGAGAAATAACACTTTACCTGAAAAGTCTTACAATGGTTGAAAATGATAAATTCTGATACATTTACATGATGTAACAACAAATATTTCAATTAGTAGATCTAAATGAAATACAGGTAATTGTTTTCCACACGTTATTAAGGAGGTAATCTACATCGTCATAATGGCTGACTTCCTTTAAAAACATTGAGGAAAAAAATCAATATCAGCAATATTTGACTTTTTCTTTTCAATTAAAATACCTAGCCGAGTAGCTCAGTAGGTTAGCATACCAACTACTAAACTGTAGGTTGCAGGTTCAAGTCCAGCAGGGATTTTTAAAAAAAAATTCAGATTACCAGCTTCTACTAAAACTGTATTTTTTGACAAAATTAAGTAAATTTGAAAAATTTCAACTTCAAAATATTGTTGTACATACACTTTTCATCTACATCAAATTTCTCTGGTGTAGCATACATCCTTAAATGAAAACCTAACAAATCTTGACTTATAAGGTAAATCCTGGTTACTAGTAAGGACCACTGAGAAGATATTACATTCCTATCAATTCCTTTTCTTCAAAACACCATAAAATTGAAAAGTCTGAAGTTTCAAATTAAGTTCAGCAATATTTCATTCATAGCATAACATCATAAACCTAATTTTTGGGAAGAGCAACCTACGAGTGGATTCGATGGCTCATTTCTTTATCACTTAGTGACTTGTACTTCCGCCTGTCAACACTGGACTGCGATCACAAAACACCTTTAAAGTCACTCAAAGAAATTCTAAAAGTCTCAAGCTGTAAATGACTGTGTCAAACAGGTAAATACACAAGTCAATGATTTTAACAGTCATCAGAGAGGTCATAAAATCAGGCCTTTGATGTCATTTTAATGTCAAATGCTGTCTAAAGGATCCACGTCAAAAGCCATTTATAGCAAACACAACAGCAGACTTACACCTGTGTACCGTTGTGCAATTTCAGTACATGTACATATGAACTAGGGTATGCTACATAACAAGTGACTGTATTATAGTATGTAATGGTTACGTATGGAACCTGAATGCTTATATAGTAACCTTTCAATATATAAAAATTTGCTATTTTGTGCTGGGCTGTTTAACCATGCTAAGCATAGATCTAGTTTAATTGTCCGGGTAGCGCTCTCGCTTCTCACCGCTGCGACCAGAGTTCGATCCCCGTGATCAGCAGTGGTTGTATGTGATAGGGTATGGCGGTCGCCCGCTTGGACATGTGGGTTTCCTCCGGGTACTCCGGTTTCTTCCCACATAAATTACCCCATAGCACAAACATCCGTGCATCAAAGGACCCCATTGGAAATAAGCTTTCATGGGTTATCCTTGGTATTTATGTATGTTTGTTTGTATGTATGTATATACCAAATAAACATTTATTTATTTATCTAATTTCTTAAAAACAGTTTCATCTATTTGCATTATTCTAATGATTCTGCGTTAAAAATTCTAAATGGGCAATAAAATTAAAGAACACAGCTTAATATTGCATACAATCAACATAATGAAAAAAATAAAAATAATGTGATGTTTTGCATTTCTTTTAATTTCTCATTTACGATGTGACACTCAACAAACATGGTTTTGTGGTGCATCTCACATATGATACATCACAACAAATGTCAATTTCAATGCAACTTCATAAAACCTTTTTAAAAAAACCTCCCCTATACGGTCTTTGCATGATAGTTTTTTTGATAAGGAAATATGAAGTGAAGATTTCGAACAAGAAGATATTTAGGGGTGAGATCAAAAGTTCAATGTCTGACAAAAAACTAAATAGTTTTCACTAAGACCACCCCCCCCCCCCCCCCCCCCAACCCCTTAAAACTAAATATGATGAATGTTGAAACTAATCAATTAACAAGTAAAAACATACGAGTATAGATAACACTCTGTATACCTTTACTACTGTTTATTCACAAATGAAAGTGTACATCAAAACCATTAAATGTTCATTGAAATGTAATATTATTGTGTGGTTTTTAACAGTCACTTGTCTTTTTTCTTTTCCCACTAAAGTGTAATCAATGTCGAATGACAGGAGTTTTTACCCTCCCCTCCCCCTAAGGCCACAATTAAAAGAATGTTTGTTTCCCCTCCCCCGGGTCTAGTTTTTGAAACTGACCAGGCAGGCAGGTGATATTTTTTTTTTTTTTAAATTCATATAATTTTATATGTATTGTCGGAAAAAAAGCAGATCTGTCAAACAGGGCACTGATTGTCTTCAATGCTTAACATCTGGAGAAGAGAACATTTATACTACTATGTTGAGGATTGGTTGAGCTTCAATGTTTTATGTATTAAAATCCTGGAATGGCTTGCTGGCGTTGAATCTGTATGCTAATATGAATGCTCTGGATGTGTAATTTCTGTTTTCTTTACTCCGACATTTCTTTAAAAAACATTATTTAAAGAAATAAATGAAAATAAACAAAAAACATTTATTCTTGACTAGAAACAAGTAGAAACAAAAATCATAAACAACATGTTAAAAAGAATGACTTAGAGAGGATGAATATCAGACTAGAATTAACTGATTGTCAGACTAGAATTAACTATTTCTTAATTGGATTTCTCTTTGGGACTTCCAATTTTTTTGAACGACACAAGTCACAAACTGGCAGCACAACTTTAAAGTTTTTGCACAAGTCCTTGTCCTTTTGGATCTCTGTTGCAACACAATATGCACACATGTCTTTGCGGCCAACATCCGAGCTGTAGTATGCAAATTCAATGTGACTGGTACATGCAAGCTGGAGTCTTGTGAAAACTTTTCCATGTAGAACATCCCCTGAAAGTGACCAAAAAAACACTTGTCAGAGAAAAAAAATTGATTTTAATGTTTTTGTGCTCTTTATTTTCTTTTTCAGATTACCCAAGGTTAAATTCAAAGATTCATCCCTACTTCCATTACTTCAATGATACAAATATTATAAAGATGTTATCATTCAATGACTGTAAATATAAAGGCTGCCAAAAACATAATTTCCACAGATTGTGCATTTAATACTGAATGTCCTTTTGGAGAGTGAAAAAGGGGAATATGCATGGTAGATGCAAACATGTTTTATCCTGCACATGTATATAAGGCCTACAAAAAGCATTTAAATTTTTGAACAATGCAAGGATACAGATTGAATGTGGACAAACACACAAATCCAATTTCTGTTCTTCTGACATTTTGTCATTTGATTAAAAAGATTTGAACAGTGAATATTCATCTTAGTTCATGTATCCATTGTTTATGATATTAATCATCATGATGATAAACAAATGAACATACTTGTGCTTTGGTTCTGTCAGAAATGCCAGTCTTATTTAGTGTCATTTAATCACAATATTGTCAATAAATATACAAACCTTCTGGTGCTAAAATTGCCCCGCAAGTGTAGTCATATTTATCTGTTGTGTGCTTCAAGGCTCTTAAATCTCGAGGGTTCAACTTCAGCTTAGAATAAATGCATCTAGGTTTGTCACATTCAGTGCATTTTATTGTAGATCTCACATTCTGGGCAACAAGCATTCTGTTTTCACAACCCTGAAAAAGATTAGATATCAAATGCTAATTAAAATATATTCATTGAATGTAGAACAAGACAACCTAGATTGTAATGTTAAACAAAACCTTAAATCCAGGGAAAGGTGTAAATGTTAGAATATTGGAGGAAAAATTAAGCAAAAATATTGAAATATTAATGCAAGTCATGAAAGATATTAGGATCTAATTTAGCACAACTGTCAGACATATTTGTTACCACTGTGTGAAAATTATAATATTGTCTTTCATTTCATATAGCCTAGCAGTTTTGGTCTGTTTTCATAAGATACATGCATCAGTGCCAGTACCAAGTCTGACTGCCCATTTTCCTATTGTTGTTTATGTTTGTCCAATGTTGAAAAAAATTTGGGCAGCACTTCCCCTAGGAATTTACCGTTTTTACACCCCCTACCATAAATTTCCCCAGACCAAAAGTTTGGGAACATTGAAGAAAGAAATGAAATGGTGTGGGACAGACTCATTTATAACTTTAAGACATGAGCCATACACCATCTCAAACCTACTTGATAGAAATATAATAATGCATATAAATTACCTGTAAATCTGGGAGAGGCTTCATCAATCTTTTGAGGGAGCTTTGTCAGTGTGCTGGACTTTCTCATCAAAACATCGAAAGCTGTAGGACATGTAGGAGGATTTTGACCTTTTGGTACATTGTTATTTGGTTCTAAGTCTCTTATCACGTCAAATTGTACATATTTCAATTTTCTATCAAAGTTGTGAACCACTTGTATCTGTTCTTCAAAATCTGGCTCAAAAGTTACACCGTTGGCAAGTTTGTCCGACACGGTGACAGTTACTTCGTCCAACTTGTCTATGTTATGGTCGCCGTCCGCTGTCAAATCATTCAAAACCTCATTCCATGTACAGTGTTTGGAGAAACTGTAGAGTCTGTTGACTATTATGGGCACAACTTTAGATGTGTGTTTGTATTTTATCTTTACAGTAGACGACAACGCTATTCTGTCACCCATTTTTCAAGTATCGATAAATCCCGGTAACTTCCGAAAAAAGCAGAAGTAACGTCTAGAACCGACACGGAGCGGACACGATTTTTTTACGGAAATAAAAAAAAAAACATCGCAATTTTTTGGCAAAAAAACTTTTGACCCGGGCCCTTTTTTTTGACCCGGTCGGGGCGAGGGGAAACAAACATATTTTTATTTTTGGCCTAACTATCTGAATTTAGATTTTTATCCGACAGCTATCTTTTGATCTCGCCCCTTCCATATATAAATCATATATACATAACACATGAAATGCATGTATATTAGAGGGAAATTTTTTGGGGGAGGTCCATGTGCTTTACATGCATGTTGTATTCATTCCTTAGGGCTAAACGCGGGCACAACCATAATTTATTCTTAAAGGGAAAAAATCTGCTAGCAGTTGATTTGGCAACAGTAAAATATACATTTCACTTGAAAAAAAAACAAACAAAAAAACTCAATTTCAAAATGTGTGTTATAAAAACCCTGTAATTAAAATGAAATCCTCTGTAAATAAATTTCATAATATCATAATTTCATTGTATAATATCCCTCCTATGTTTTATGTATACTGTGCATGTTATAGGCAAACTTTAATTTCACCAAGTCAACAAAATCTTTGAATTCTGCAATAAACATATAACTGACTAACAGGCTATACACAATTTACACTAGATAAACGAAAATATAAAAATACGCAACAGTCGAGATATGATAATATAAAATATCCGACTGTTGAGATACGATAATATGAAATACCCGACAGTCGAGATACTATAATATGAAATACCTGACAGTTGAGATACTATAATATAAAATCGCTAAAACGTATCAAAGATGTGTATAGCCGAGTTGCAGTTTGAAAAATTATGCACGCTTGCATTCACGCAGTAAAAACATGCATCTATTTAATATAGTTTATAAGTATGAAGATTTGAATGGCCACAATAGGTATTTAGTGTCATCAGGATTTGAAGTCTGATAAACATGCACCAGCAAGTACATGTATAAAAGTTAGAGGCATGCACAAATCTATAGTATATAGTGAAAAAGAGGCCTTGACCTTTGACCTTTTGACCTCAAAATAAATAGGAACCTTCCGCTTTTGGATGTGATCAAAATATGGAAGTCTGACATAGACGCACCAAGTAGTATAAAAGTTAGAGCCCGGACAAGCTCAAATCTATGGCATTTAGTGACAAAGTGACCTTGACCTTTTGACTTCAAAATGAATAGGAACCTTCCTCTTTTGGATGTGATCATGTTATGTAAGTTTCAAAAAGATGCCCCTAGTAGTATGAAAGTTAGAGACCAGACAAGCTCAAATCTATGGCATTTAGTGACAAAGTGACCTTGACCTTTTGACTTCAAAATGAATAGGAACCTTCCTCTTTTGGATGTGATCATGTTATGTAAGTTTCAAAAAGATGCCCCTAGTAGTATGAAAGTTAGAGACCAGACAAGCTCAAATCTATGGCATTTAGTGACAAAGTGACCTTGACCTTTTGACTTCAAAATGAATAGGAACCTTCCTCTTTTGGATGTGATCATGTTATGTAAGTTTCACAAAGATGCCCTAGTAGTATGAAAGTTAGAGACCGGACAAGCTCAAATCTATGGCATTTAGTGACAAAGTGACCTTGACCTTTGGACCTCAAAATAATTAGGAACATTCCTCTTTTGGATGTGATCATGTTATGTATATCTCACAAAGATGCACCAAAAAGTATGAAAGTTAGAGACCGGACAAGCTAATTGTGGATGCCGCCCACCCACCTGCCCGCCCGACTGGACGCCCATCCTTCGCCAATTTAAAAGCCGAGATTTGCTACGCAACTCAGCTAAAAATACACAACAGACGAGATATTATAAAATACTTAGTAGTAGATATACTATAGATCGATTACAACACATTGAAAAATCAATGACCATCCATTCATGGTACTAATGCTTGTCAAGTTCTGGAGGTTACGAGTTTTTATTTTCTGCACACAAAATATTACTCATTATAAGAATTCATCACGTTACTTTTTGCCAAAGCCGCAATGCTGTTTGTGTACTCACTTTATCAGGATAAATTTTTTAGAAACTTTGGCAACAAAGCAAGAGTACTAATTCAAGGTTGGGCTAGAATCTTCAATTAGTTCCTTAATTACAATCATACTCTGACAGTAGTAGTCCTACTCTGACAGTAGGAGTCCTACTCTAACAGTAGGCATCATACTCTGACAGCAGTAGTCATACTCTGACAGTAGTAGTCATACTGACAGTAGGAGTCCTACTCTGACAGTAGGAGTCCTACTCTGACAGTAGGAGTCCTACTGTAACAGTAGGAGTGATACTCTGACAGTGGTAGTGATACTCTGACAGTGGTAGTCCTACTCTGACAGTAGGAGTCCAGGTGAATGATTATCATTCATCTTTATTGTGATAACTGTAATTACTAGTTTATTGTTTTAAAACTGTACATGTCCCCCAACGGGCCTTAACTGGTTGTATATTGTTTTATGTCCTACTGAGAATCGAAGACGTCACCATTGCCGGTGAAGGGCTGCAAAATTTAGGCCTATGCTCGGCGATTACGGTCTTTGAGCAGGGAGGGATCTTTATCGTGTTACACCTGCTGTGACAAGGGGTCTTGTTTTTCGCAGTCTCCTCTGAAGGACCACCCCATTTAGTCGCCTCTTATGACAAGCAAGGAGTACTGAGGACCTATTCTAACCTGGATTCCAGCATGATCCCTTAATTGGTGAAATAAACATATTCATGTCTTCATGATTATACCAAACAGTGCAGCAATAAGATCTGATTGCATAGAAATTAACATGCTAAAACAAGCAGATGTACTGCATATCAAAAACACTATCAAAAAAAATTTACTTTGTAATTCAAGTCACATTTTACCTTGTTGCTCATATTTCCCCGATATTCCCAATTTCAAACACAGTTCCAAAGTTAGTGCTTGGTCACTTCATTTAAAGTTGGGTATCTCTGATATATATACAACCCTAGTTACTGATGGAAAGTAAAAACAAACATCTAATCCAGCAAGATACTTGAGAAAATCCTCATTACATTCTGTCAAACAATTTCACCTGGTAAACAAATCAACAGGTCTACTGATGAAATGAACCTTCTGAAATTTACATTACACACCCTAATAAACACTGTTGACACTTTTTCATACATAACAGCTCCCCCCCCCCCCCCCCCCCCCCCCCCCCCCCCCCCAAATAAGCAAGACATTAAATTTTCCAATCTAAAAAAAATATGATAGCTGGTCTTGATCAAAAGAAACTTGCCCACTGAAAAAAAAACTAGTAGAAAATTCCTTAGTAATCCTTATTTCAAAATTCCAGAATTTATACGCTACACTGACTGGATGTAAAAAAAAAAAAAAGAAGCCACTTGTTTAGTTCCAGATGGACATCGATAATCCCCAAAACAAAACCTAGCGGCAAAAATAGTAATTGGTGGCTGTGTTGGTGTGCCAGTGCAGTATTTACATGTTGCAGTTATTAATTAATGTCAGTGTGTACTGCTCTGTTTATCATTGATTTCTAATCTTATTTTTCTCTCGCAAGCTTAGTTTATTACAAATATACAGATTATCATAAGAACGGAGGGGGTGGGGGGCTCTACAAGAAACAGTCAATACTTTATGATAATGTATTAGATGATGACCTTGAGTAAAGCAGTCCACAGATACACATTTTAAATCATAACCAAATAGTCTGTGGATTTTTATCCATTCCAATCAAATGGATACTGTGTGTTGCATGTACTGTTCACATGACACGTATTTACATAAATTGTTTCTTCCATCATCAGTAATAGTTTGTACCTGTATAATGATCAGATGTTGTCAATTATTCATATTTATCTACATAGAACGATTCTGAACTCCACAGAGAGTTATCATAAACAGGTCACTGCCTACAGCTGATCATAGTAACCCTTCCTAAAGATTTGTTGATCATCAAAATAACAAATTAGTTTCCCATCTGTTACAATCCTAACATCGATTGCTTCTCTAAATGCTTTAGGGTAAAAAAAAATATCTTCAAACAACATTTTGGTTTTTTGCTATATAACAGTCCCTTTTTTTTGATAAACAAAATATTAAATTGTTTGGGCTGAATGTGACCAATGTGCACTAAAATTTTATTTGGGTAAATACGGCATCGTAAAATAATTTCCCAGATGACTCTAGCACAGAAATGACAGTTGACATGGCAACTAGATGACACAGAAGATGAAAGTTAAACAGACAAACTACTTCATGTGTTGTACATCTCCCTTACCAAAAAGCACGAGGTTACTCACCCATCCTTAGAGGACATTTAAATTAATTTACATGCATGATACTAAAATCGTTTTGCAATAAAGTGATGCGTCTTTTATTTCTTTTAAAAATAAATCTGGTATCAACAAATTCTGCAACTGAAAAAGCTTTTTCTGTTATTTTTCCACATTGATTTAACAAAATCCCAAGGAAAATGCCTATTTAGAAAAGAAGAAAAAACTTTAGGTACCTATTGAAAATATTGCATTGTATGCATCCTTTGTTTGAATAGCCACTTCATTTATACCTTGGAATGGCATCAAACTTTTCCAGCTTGTACATTGCTTCCGTGGTGTGTGAAATCTGTGGTTAAGTGTGTATGTGAGGTGACAGTGGAGTGGCGTGGAGGGGGGCAGGGAGAATATGGCTACCTACCCTCTTTCCTGCCTTCTCTTCGTCTGTCCCGCTGGTAGGTGACGTGACACCATTAGCAGCCGCTACATCTACAACACGAACAATCAGAGTAATTCGTAGAATCAAACTAGATAGGTGCAAAGATCATAAAATGTATCAGTGCATTAAAATATCTTTTGATAAAATGCTATTTAAATTCCATCCTTTACTTTCAAATTGACTTTTCTGATGTATGGCTTACATTTAACAACATTTTTTACTGAAAGTATAAAAATTACTGGCCATGAATTAAATGAAATTTGATAAAGGACTAAAGAAGCAAACTGAAAAACAACTAAGCCATTGATTCATGCACATTCAAAATCAATTGAAATCTACATCTGGAAAGTAAAGGTAATGTAAATTGAGGAATGATAGGTAAAATTAAAAAAATAGATTGTGGGAAAGTATATTCATGCTATTTTTCTGCTTTCTAGTTGCAATCAAAAGTTAAAAAGTTGTGTTTACATGCTTTGTGATGAAATTGAAAATCTATAATGAAAAATACTACTAAGGATAGGGAAAACTGAACCTTTACCAGCTATCTTAAGAATCATTTTCCAGTTCTCGGGAACTTTCATAACTAAAGTTGTAATGTTGTGCGGTTGATAGGGATGTCAATATATGTTTCATATTTTACGTTGACAATTGAGGTCAATTAAAATAAGAAAAAATATTTGATCAGTTGATAAAATTGTCAAATGCTTGGTATTAAACAAGAACACTGACTCTTTCCAACATTGTCGTTAAATATTTCTTTGACTACAAGCAATATATTAATCAATTGTTGACAATTCAGTTAGTTCCCTTCCCTCCCCCAAAATGAAGTTTCTATTAAGCTTTTAAATGGTTGTTGAAATTTCATGTATGAAGAAAACATCAAAATCACTGCCATTTAACTAGGCCACACTGATTTCTGATATTTTCAGACTAATCATAAAATAAATTAAAATAATGAAAATTTAACACTTCATTATAACCATGTCCAATTAAAGTTTCCTGCAAAACACATAGTGTCATTTTGGGCTGTAAAGACCCCCCCCCCCCCCCCCCCCATCCCCTTCACTACATTTAGCAAGCATCTCACTAGATGGAACGGTAACATTTCAGAAACTTTAGTTAATTTAATGAACAATTTTAACAAAAATTTGCAAGTAAAATGAATGAGGAATTTAAACAATCCCATGAAGTATAAAAGCAATATTAAACCTGATCATTAAAGGGATTACTTAGGGCATCAGTTAAGTCAGCAGGTATTTTTTCTATATTCAAGGTTTTATTGTGCATGATTATAAAATTCTTTGATGATTCTGGAGTTGTAAAATAATAAATTTATCAAAATATGTGCATTTGTATTTCATATTTTTTCCTAGTTTAAATATTAGTTAGAATTACAAAACTGACATCCAAATTATCATGAACTAAAGAATGTTGCAGTAACTGATTGACAATTAGTCCACATCTTGACATCCCTAAAACCGTATACAGACACAGAATGTGTTAATATCTTTAAGATGATTCAGCACTGTGGATGAAGAGATGAAGAGAAATAAGCATGTTGGTTATATCATTAAAAAGATTTTAGGAGTTTTAGGAAACATCAAAACAGCAAGAAAACTTAAATATTTGTATTAGCAGAATTTCTCACTCTTTAAATTTTACAAACTTAGGACAGGTTGTGTTGGGGTTTTTTTTGTTTTGAAATAAACGTACCATAGCATTATGATTAAATGACTTGACGTAAACTGAAAGAAAAAAGAAGTTAGAAAATAAAATCACAAGCACTAAATAAAAATACCACACTATCTAAAACACCAAGGTTGCAATGTCTCTCATCAAAATGATCATTGCAGTGGGAGTTATCTCCCTTATCACACACTAGTTTCATGCATAACACAAAGCAGCTGAAGCAAAATCTCAACAAAAGGGATCTAATACCCACATGCTTTGCCTCTGTTTTCAGCTTTAAGTCAGTTAAGTGACTGATGTTAGATATTGCAACCTTACTCATTCAACATACCACATACTCTATGAAGACACCATTGTCCTTTTCAAAACTGAACAGACAATGAATATGCAGGCAAACATCAAAGAAATCAAAATATCACAGACAGAAAAGAAATAAAGAAAGCATAACATTTTACAAGACAGTTCAAACAGGGTAGATCCATTCAACTGTCCTATAAAACATGGACCATGATGCACAGTCCGGTCCTTTTTTAAAATGTGGATGAATAAGCAGTATGGATGCTTTTTTGTGCTAGTCAGGCCACAAGCTTACAAAATATAAACCTTTTCTTGGCTGGAGAAGTTTGGTGGGTCTTGCATTCCGTGTGGTGGTCACTTGGCTTCGCATTGGGCTAGGTGTGTGTCTCCTATGGGTGCCAGGTCGAGGGGTTGACTTGGAACGAGAAATTGATTCTCTGTTTTCTTCTGGTGTTGCCACATCCTTGGGTTTCCGTGGTGACCTAACCTGTCGCGTTGCAGACTGACTCCTCCTGGTGATATCTCCCTTCTCAGGAGAGGGAATTTTGGAATCGGTTTGCTGTTTTCGTACCTCAGATCTTTTTACAGTTTTACGAGCTAGACTAGCACTTGTGTCCTGGGTTAAGCGACTTGTGATATGACTGTATTTATTGTCCTTAGCTGGTGTTTTTTCAGTCTCTGTTTTAGCACCTGTTGACTTACTTTCACTTTTAGCAGGTACTTTTGGTTTTGGTTTTTGTTTGTCCTTTTTCTCCTTGACTTCCTTTTTATGTTCTTTACTCAAGACAGAAACATTCTTTTTATCCTTCTCAGTCTTGGTAACTTGCTTATGCTCCTTCAATACTTTCTCTTTTTTTATAGCTTCATCTGTCTTGGCTATCACGCCAACTTTTCCCTCCTTTTCAGGGGCTGTGTCTTTCTCTAGAACCATCTTTTTAGGTTCATCTTCTGCTACCTCAACCTTTCCTGGTAAAGGCTCAGAAATAGAAGTTTCAACTGATTTTTCAATTGAAGGCTCTTCAACTGAAATGTCTCCTCTATCTGGTGGGGGCTCAGAAACTGGTGTTTCTACTGATTTTTCAACTGAAGGCTCATCAGCTAAACTTTCCTCTGTTCTCTCTATAGAAGCACTTTCCTCTGTTCTCTCCATAGAATACTCTTCAACTGAAATTTCTCCTCTATCTGGTGGAGGCTCAGAAACAGGTGTTTCTACTGATTTTTCAACTGAAGGCTCATCAACTAAACTTTCCTCTGTTCTCTCCATAGAATACTCTTCAACTGAAATTTCACCTCTATCTGGTGGAGGCTCAGAAACAGGTGTTTCTACTGATTTTTCAACTGAAGGCTCATCAACTAAACTTTCCTCTGTTCTCTCTATAGAAGCACTTTCCTCTGTTCTCTCTGTAGAATACTCTTCAACTGAAATATCTCCTCTATCTGGAATACACTCCTCAACAGCACTTTCTGATCTTTCCATGGAAGGTTCCTCCACTGACACATCTTCCATTTTCTCTGAAGATTTTTCCTCTGATTTTTCTGGAACACATTCTTCTATACCACTTTCTGTTCTCTCCATAGAAGCTTCTTCAACCGAAATATCTTCTGCTCTCTGCATGCTTTCAACTGTATCAATGGCATCATTCAGAACATTTTCCACCATGTTTTGTGCCGTCTGCTCATGGAGACTTGCCTGATCACTCATGTACCCCACATTAGTGCTTCTCAATGAATCCTCTGTTTGAGATTCAGTGTAGCTTTCAGAGAGGGGCTCTGATGCAACATTTGCTGGTGAGCTTTCAAAAGTTTGTTCTTCTTCATATGTTACAGATTCTTCCATCATGGATTTAGACATGGTATCTTCGGGAAACCTGTCCTCTAATTTTTCATCCTCATCAAGGACAATGGATCCTTCCATCATAGATCCTGTCATAACATTAATTTTCTGTGAAGCTTGGCTCTCTTCTGATGTATTTGTGTCTTCCATTGTGGATCCAGAGTGTTCAGCTTGGATTTCTTGATTGTCGAAAGTTTCTCCTTCACCCATGACAATAGAATCTTCCATCAGAGACCTTGACATGATATCCTGCTGTTGTGGTATATCTTCAACTGTTTGACCTTCATCCATTATCCAAGAACCTTCCATAACAGACCCTGTCTGTTCCTCTACTGGAAGATCCTCAATAGTTTGGCCCTTATCCATTACAAAAGATCCTTCCATGACTGAAGAGTGTTCAGCTGGAAGATCTTCAATTGTCTGTCCTTCATCCATTATTAGAGAACCTTCCATTGCACTGCCATTCAGTGGAGGTACAATTTCATCATCAGGGCTCTCCTCAAACTGAGCATCTTCAACAGGCTGAGCATCTTCAATTGTTTGTCCCTCATTCAGTATTAGAGAGCCTTCCATCATGGATTTGCTCATCTCTGTAGGTACTTGATCCTCAATTGTTTCCCCCTCATCAAGAACAATTGACCCTGTCATAGCATCAGGTTTTTGCTCTAGTTTCCCCTGTCCACCTTCACCTTGCTCCTCATCTGTCTCAGCAATGGGTTCTTCATTATGGAACATGGTATCAGATACATCATGGGGCACTTCACTCCTTGGAGAGGCCATCTTTAGCATCTGATCAGGGTCAGGAGTGATGGACCTTTCTTCCATGTCTGATCCCTCACTCTCAATGAATGTGTCAGCTTTTGGTGGTTGTTCCTCGAGAGGCTCTTGAACAAGTTCTTCAGAACTAGGTAGTTTTTCAACAATATTAACACTTTCAATCTTATGTTCATCCTCACGTTGAGAACTGTCTGTCTGCTCACTCTGTTCTGGCATTTCCATCTGTCTCTCGTTCACATGAAAACCTAAACTCTCCATTTGGTCCACCTGTGGAATCACATCCTCACAAATCCTCTCACTGTCTTTTCTTTCTTCTTGTTCTACATAGTCCTCTTGCTGATCAAAGTCCTCTCTCTCCATTTCATCCTCTCTCTCATCAGGATAATCCTCATCTCCTGGTTCTCCATTGTCTCCATTACTTTCCTCCTCATCCATCCTCTCATCCCCTACCTCTGCATACTGAGACCCAAACTCACTTACATTGCTCTGTATTTCTACCTCACCCTCCTCACTTCCACCAGCATCAAGGTTGTTAGAATACTCGTCAGGTACCTCACCATCAGGTACCTCATCATGAGGTTCCTTCATAGTGGTTAAAATCACATCTGGCACCTGACCTTGACCTCTCCCTGTAGGTTCTACGAGTTTATCTTCTATCACAATATCATCCACACTCACTTTCTCTTCCGAGCTTTCTTTTGCTATTTCATCACTTTCACTGTACTTCTCATCCATCACTTTATCAAACTCTGAAAGTCTTTCAGTGGGTTGTGGTTCTTCTCTATCACAAACACTGTCTTGAACAACTTCGACATGCTGGTCATGACTAGAGGGAACAGTTACATCAGATAGGACAGGATTCTCAGGTTCTACAGTTTCAAAGTTTCTTTCTGCACTGACTTCTCTTTTAACCTCAAAGCTCTCTTCTTTTTCATCACTGTGCTGATCCTCCATTCCCTCTCTCTGTACATCTTTCTCTCCTATACTTTCATTTACATCACTCTTTGTAACAAATATGTCCTCTAGAGGTTTAACCTCATCCACTACAGCATCACTCATTTCCTCTCTGTCTTCCCTATCACCCTCCTCTATCTCACCATAGTGTTCACATTCTTTTTCCTTATCCATTCTCTCATCTGTGTCTACTGGAATTGTCTCTCTTTCATCACCAAATCTCTGTTCTACTTCAGCACCACAAACATCCCTTTCCTCGCTAACATCCCTTTCCTCACTAACATCCCTTTCCTCACTAACACCTCTTTCCTCACTAACACCTCTTTCCTCACTAACATCCCTTTCCTCACCAACACCTCTTTCCTCACTAACACCTCTTTCCTCACTAACACCTCTTTCCTCACTAACATCCCTTTCCTCACTAACACCTCTTTCCTCATTAATCCTTCCACTGTCTCTGTCCTCAGTGGTGACATCCTCTGGTTCCATCTCATTTGCTTTAACATTCTCTGAACCAAAATCATGAAGGTCCGTCTCTGCTGAGTCAGATACTTTCTGTGATTGAACCTCTTGAGTGATAGCTGTTTGAGATGTAGGTGCTATTTGTGCAACAATTTCTCCCTTGCCATCCTCCATCTGCCTCTCTTCACTGGATCTTGACTCTCCATCATAATCTGAAATGACTTCCCTTTCCTCACTTGCTCTGTAGCTGTCAGGACCATCATAGTCTTCCTCATCACTGTAATCTCCATCATCTGTATAAACTTCAATCTCTTCCTCCTCCTCACCCTGTGCTTTCTGGTTCTTCATCTGATCTTCATCCACATCTTCACCATCAGTGACATCCGAACCATCATCATAGTATTCCCCATCATCTTCTCCAGCATCGTACTCCTCATCACTTTGGCATTGAGCCTGAGGAGCAGTTTGTTCATCCTTAATGACCTCCACCTGTGGGATTTCCGGTTCAGGTTCGTCCGTACATGAACACACACCTGGTACGATTTGTTCATCAAAAGAATTTCTCTCATGGGATGAGACATACTGATATGCAGGTTGGTTACTTGGGTCCTCGTGAGACATAGGCACAGTTTCCTCCTCTTGAGCAACTTTTAAGTCCATCACATCATGAGGAACATTAGAAAGACTAGGGTTCATATTTTGTGAATGGGAAAGATCACTCACATTTTGCGAAAGACTTTGATCTGGTTCATAATTATCACATTGACATTCCATTTCAGAAGCACCTTGATCTTGGTCAAAATTATCCATTGAGCCCTCAACATTAACACCCATACCTTGCGGTAAAGTGTCGTCCATTAAAGGTTGCCCTCCTTCAGATGAGGAAACCTCTGTTCGTCCAACATCCATTGAAAATGTGTCTAAATGCCCTTCACCTTCAAAATGAGATTCATTAAGTGAAAAAGAATCATACATGTACAAGTCTGAAATAAATGGATATACAGTTCATTAGTTTTGTCCTATTCATTGGAAGTTAGAAATGAGATTTAGATTATTCATACTTTTCAAAGGAGCAGGGGACGAAACCTCATCTTTCCCACTAAAATCTATGAGAACTCCCTCATCAGATGAAGGTTGTTGGTCTGGAGCAGTGGCCATGTTTGCTGGCTGTGTGGGGTCACTGAATGGCACGGACTGGTCACAAGTTGATATATTACTATGTTCACTGAAAGGTTCAAAAGGAGTTGCATTGGGATCTAATCCTGAGGCAGTCTTGCCTGTCGAAACTGTCTGAAACTGAGCTTCGAAGTCATCCATTTTCTCTTGTGAGTTAACACCATTACCATTCATATATTCCACTCCATTAGTTTGTTTAACACCTGAAGTAAGACAAAAGAAGTCAATCAATGAAAATTACAAAAAAAAGCGGACTAAAAAATTACATTGGCAAATCAGATAAGATTTGTTTATAAACTGGTGTAATTTGTAGATACAAATTATTAAATGTTAAAGGGCTTTTTCTAAAGAAATCCTTCATCCCATGAATGCCATGATGACAACTTCAAAGATCTTCTGTATGTTTGGCTGTCTAGATGAGACACTGACCAAATGCTAACGAGCTGTAAGGATGTTTATTGAATTTGATCGCAGAGTCTGACAACTAATAAGACACTGAATACATATAGGCAATAGAAGTCCACTGATCATTGGAAATGAGGCCCTGGGCAAGTCCAATACTGCCTAAATAAAAATCTCAGCTTCATTGCAGGTTCAACTCTTGGTCAGAAAGCCATCATTATTCAAATTACCAGCAAATCAAATGGCAACAAATACATGAAATCAGTCTGTGTACTGTCCAATTTGCAGATGGCATTTTACAATTGTTCAGTTCTGTAAACATCTAATCCAATGAAAACCATGTTTCCCTTTCTCATTCAATGCACAAATTGGAGAATGTACAAGGTATTTGGGAAAAATGTAAATAAATGTATTTTGCCTAGTCCAGAAGGGTTAAATTTTCTTTTTATAATTGCTGCTTTCAAGTAAACTTTATTCACTCAAAGTGTCAATCCATATTTGTATTTTTTTATGCCAGAATACCACTGCATATTAATTTTTGCAATAATCACACATTCATTGTTGATACTAATACATGTACCAATATTTTCATGTAATCATATTTAGCTTTTAAAGTGCATCATTAGAAATAATTACCTATTTTGGTTTTAAAAACAAAACCATTTAATATAAATCTTAATTCATCCTGGCACTTGCTTAACGTGGAGAATAGCTTGAATCAATACAATAATGTTCAGAACCATGAACTGAGCATTAATCAATATAGCCAAGGGTGTGCACTGTCCAAGCTTCTGCAATGAAAGCTATTACATCCTTTTAAAAAGCCTAATGCTCTTTTTCACCATTTAATGTCATTGTAACTAATGATTGCTGACTATACATTCAACAAGTGTGCAGATTATGCATTAAGGCTAAATCCCCTTGGTATGGTACAGACACCCTGGGAGATGCTAACTTTTTGTGTATCTTTTTTTATTATTTGCATATTACTTCTGTTTTATCTGTCTGTTTCCCTGTCCAAAACTTCAACCTTTAACCATTTGAAATATACAAGATTAGAGTTCATTGTTGGTGATTTGAAAGATCATAGCTTTATTCCAGGTCAAGGTCAAAGATGAACTGTACCCCCTTTTGGACTTGGTCTTGGTACATAGTGTTTCACTGACACATCTTGTTCTCCAGAATAGAAACGTGAGCATTTGACATCCTTGCAAGACAAGCATGAAATATGTGTAGGAAAAAAGAAAACTCTTACAGGTGTTGGTAAATATCATTATACGAGGGCCCTCCTACTCTCTTCAAGGAGGGAGCCTCCGTGGTCGAGTGGTTAGAGCATTGCGCTCAAAATCACACGGCCTCTCCCCTCTGGTCGGCGCGAGTTCAAATCCCGCTCACGCTGTTAAGTGAGAAAGTTTCCCAGTTTACTTTCGGAAGGTCGGTGGTCTCTTCCCAGGTACATTGTATCTGGGTTCTCTCTTCCACCAATAAAAACTGGGCACCACCAGATAATTGAAAAATTGTTGAGTGTATCGGAAAACAGCGAATCAATCAATCAATCAATCTCTTCAAGGAAAGAGTTTGGTGACACAACATTCGTTTTTATTGCCTTACAGATTGCTGCATGTTTGATGTGTTTTCACTGGATTTAGAGAGCTCTCTCCATTTCTAACAAAATTCAGTTTATGAATTCAGGAGATGAAATTCCAGTTAAAAATGCCAAGGGTGAAGAAGATAGTATTGAAACAGAACTGTTGACAAGCAAAGATGACGAATTTTCGAATTACATGCATGTACTTTTATAAAATGTTGAACATGTTGTTATCACAATTTATATCAGTGCTGTTACTTAATTCCTCATAAATCAGAGGAATACTGGTCAAAAAGGAAGGAAAACACTCTACCTGGAAAAATATAATTTTCTGTCACCTTAGATCAAACCCAGAGTGTTCTCACACCCCTGAATATATAGGTATTTTGTTTGAATAGAAATATATCATCATAAATATTGTGCAATTAATAAATAATATGTTTACATTACATAGCTGATTTTCATGTGTTACGATGTAGATGGTTCCATTAAATTTTTCTGCCCGAGACATACCCCCCCCCCCCCCCCCCCCCCCCCCCCCCCCCCCCCCCCCCGAGTTGGTTTCAATGAATATTGATTAGTTAGTTGATGTACTACTGAAATATGAGGGTAATGAAATCTCTAATAAAGAATATCTAAAACAATTTGTACAAGAACATTTTCCATTATGTTTTATGGTATATGTAATCAGGAATGGATTATTATCAACTTTCGGCACACTCCCTATGAAAATCCCTTTCTGAGAAACCTTACACTTATGTGAGTCTTAAGGACCCAATCTTGTCATATTGTTCGCATTATGGGTCATTAGGAAATGTATATGCTGTCCTAATCAGCTAAAGTTTTGGGTCATTATAGAACCATACATTGTAATATTGCTATGGTCCAGGGTCATTTGGAACATACATTGTAGTACTGCTAAAGAATTGGGTCATTAGGACCACGCATTGTCATCTGCTACAGTATTGGGCCATTGGGACCATTCATTGTCATCTGTTACAGTATTGGGTCCTTGGGACCATTCATTGTCATCTGTTACAGTATTGGGACCATTCATTGTCATCTGATACAGTATTAGGACCATTCATTGTCATCTGATACAGTATTGGGTCATTGGGACCATTCCTTGTCATCTGATACAGTATTGGGACCACTCATTGTCATCTGTTACAGTATTGGGTCATTGGGACCATTCCTTGTCATCTGATACAGTATTGGGACCATTCATTGTCATCTGATACAGTATTGGATCATTGAGACCATTCCTTGTCATCTGATACAGTATTGGGTCATTGGGACCATTCCTTGTCATCTGATACAGTATTGGGACCACTCATTGTCATCTGTTACAGTATTGGGACCACTCATTGTCATCTGTTACAGTATTGGGACCACTCATTGTCATCTGATACAGTATTGGGTCCATTCCTTGTCATCTGTTACAGTATTGGGACCACTCATTGTCATCTGTTACAGTATTGGGACCACTCATTGTCATCTGTTACAGTATTGGGACCACTCATTGTCATCTGATACAGTATTGGGTCCATTCCTTGTCATCTGATGCAGTATTGGGACCATTCCTTGTCATCTGATACAGTATTGGGACCATTCCTTGTCATCTGATACAGTATTGGGACCATTCCTTGTCATCTGATACAGTATTGGGTCCATTCCTTGTCATCTGATACAGTATTGGGTCCATTCCTTGTCATCTGATACAGTATTGGGTCATTCGGACGTGTAACAATCAAGTCATAACGCTACATTATATCCTTACACAAAATTTCCTTCCTACTGGGAAATAAAAACTTGGCAGAATTATAAAAATCAATCCAGGATTTGATTATTAGATAAGATACATCTAGTCACATTGCAATCCACTTATCAAATCAATACATAATCTGCACACTGTAAACCATAAATTAATCACACCTGTGTAAAATAAAACTTATTCTGAATTTCTGATGACCTTGTTTTACCTATAGCTAGTATCAGCATACCATGTTAAGCTGGTTTCCTATTAAGTACACAGTTCAGAGCCTTTAACTCACCCCCATTTCTTGTATCTTCACCTTACTTCACCCCACAAAAGGTCATACAGACAAACCGCCAGAGTGATTAGCTAGAGCTGGAAATCACCCAGATCAATATGTCTGGCTGTTATTATCACAGACCAATTCACAAAACCATTAATACATTAGACATCACCAACAAACTTAGAGAGCCGGTGACTCAAAGACTAGTACCATTCAGGATCATAAAAATCCAGCACTTGAAGGGTTTTAATGAATGTAAATGAGGCATTAGTATTTCAACTGTTCTGTTATAATAAGCAGAAATAAATGTTGTTCGACAACAAAAGATGTCACAGAATGAGATCTTTTTTTTATGAAAATAAATCAATAGCATTGCTTACATGCAGATAGTGTATCGAAACATTACAGTGCCCACTTCTAAAACGTATATTCATAGTGGTAGATTTTTAGCCTCACATGGATACACAAAGTATGGAAGAGTAAGTGTGTAAGCTGGACCATCAGTGCTTTGTTTATGATTCTTCAGAATATGTCTTTAAACTCTTTGGAAAAACCATCAGCCCACCGTTAAACTGACTGGTCAGTATAGGTATCACACCGGTAATTATTTTCACTATATATCACTATAGAGGAAAAAATTCATTAAAAATCAGTTTACAGAATTGATGCCGAAAAACGCAGTCAGAAACGTTCTATGTTACCTATCTTGTCTGCTGACACCAGAAAAACACCACCCTACGCGGCATTTTCGAAAATAAATTACCCGCAAACAAGACTACCCTCAAATCCACATGTTTTTCACATGTGTGTAAACAGCCGGAGTACACCTCAGGAAGTAGCCTCAGCTACCAACAGCAAATAGTTCCTTTGTATACACTTGGTTATTTCTACAAATTACACAAAATTTCCTAATCAGGGGTGCAAAAATTAAGAGAAAAGAAGAAGAGGAAATGAGAAAAATCGCGCAAGGAAAAAAATATTTCTTTAAATATATGGAACTACAATTCACTAAGTTCATTTTGATTGGACAATTACCGGTGTGATACCTATAGAAATAATGTGCATTCTATCATAATGGAGATTTGAAAAACAGAATTAATTTATTTTGAAAATGCTTAATGAACATTAAACATATGAAACAAAACTTACATCAAAATGATTCCCATTGTTACCTGGGTACAGACATTATTTTAAACTCATTTAGATCACCATTCTATTCCTACGAAACAGTGGCTCAGTCGTCCATCGTCACTTTTCTACTCTGAGGAGCCACATACCAGTATTGATATATTCAATGTCCCTTCTGCAACAACAGAAGCATAACTGCAAGAATCCATCAATGCAGCATCCATTTATCTCTCTATCAGATTAATGCAGCATCCATTTATCTCTCTATCAGATTAATGCAGCATCCATTTACCGGGATATATCTCTAACAGATTAATGCATTTTGAGTGTGGTCAGTGTAGTAAATGACCCTGCTCTAGTAATGCAGAATATACCATTCAGTCACAGGCAGCATCTCATATCATCTCATATGAGAAATGAATTTCATTTAAATCACTGCAGATATGAACTGTGATGCTCCACATAGGCATATTTCATAAAGCATATTAGCACTTCATGAGAAGTATTCTGGCATGAGCATTTCTGTTCATACCCTTATGTACTTTCAGAAATGAAATTCATTTCTTATATCTATACATATTCTAATTTCATTTCTATCAGAATTTCCAGCCATTAAAATAGACATACTATATTTATCAAGATTCATAATAATCATTATGTGCATTGTTCATATCTGCATCACATTCATGATGAAATGGCTATCATTACAATTGGTAAAGATATCGAAGGCAAAAACATTGGAAATGTAAATATCAAAGTAAGAACTATAGTTAATGGGTATGTTTAAACATTAAAAATGGATGGCCAAACACGCCATATATTTCGTGACAAATAGCATACATGTATCTCTGTGTCTTATTCCAGGCTTATAATTAAAGGAAATGGCCTAGCTTCCAAAGCTTTAACCAGCTGTTATGGCATCACTACACAGCTCTATGTACATTCATCAGGTAAGCTACATTTAGAGACCCCCCCCCCCCTTTTGCCATTCCTAGCTTGTCTGGTGTATATAAACATGCTGCAACTCATTGTCAATGCCATGCTTTTCTGCTCTAACTCAACTGAAATAGGGTTTTCCTCATATTAATGCTGATTTAATCTCCAGTTGACACATTCCGGTAAATCAGCTTAATATCGGATGTGATTTCTGTAAAGACGTGGACTGTCCTTTTCTGATCAGAAAAATGGTAATAGTACTATGATATACATAGCACAATGTACTAACAACCCTAAAGTCTGGGCATACATAACTCAAAACACCACCCTAAACTTTAGCTTTTTACACAACGTGAGGGCATTGATAGGCATTGAATGTTGCCCAATCCTATTCTGATCTTGATATTAAATAAAATGGTGTTTGAAAAAAAAAAAAAAAAAAGCAATTAGATTAAGTGCTGAATTGTAGGTGTTAAGATTCATGGCCTTGCAACAACATTATATATTCAATAACTCTCAAATAGCCAGCATCAGTCCTTCTTTTTGATATTCATTAGCAAACATAACAGCAAAACTGTGAAATTTCATCAAGTTTCTGAAATTCTGCTCTCTGAAATTTCCCCCTCGAACATCTAAAGTATGGGATTGTCTTATCATCCTGAAAAATATTCCCATTCAATGGTACATTTTGCTTATCTCAGACAAACTCATTATCTTTCAAAAGATACCTCTGCATGCTTACGTTTTCCTGAAATTACCTGAACTACAGTGGATAGTTTTATGAGAATAATTTAAGTGGTGTAAAATTAAATTCCCTATTCCCAATGGTATGATCAATTAATGTATGAGGTATCAAATTCTGGTCAATAATCATGGGGTTTTTTTTTTTTTATATGAATCAATGGAATGCATAACCAGTATCAATAACTGGTAATATACACATATCTGTTCTAGCCACCTGGCCTTATGAATAATAAATACTGTTGTGCTCAAAATATCTTGAATTCCTCGCCTACATTTTCCTTCTGTTTTTATTGGTAAAAAATATGATGTGTCATCATTTTCTCAAATTTACACATCGTACCAGTAATTAAAAAAGAAAAAAACCCCAAACAACACAAGGTACTTCAGATTAATGAATATGAAAAAAAACATACCCGAGTATTGTCCTAAATTTAATCTTAATGTTAGAACACAGCATACTAGCTGAGCCAATATCAAAGTTGAATTTGGAAATCAATGTTGCATGGGAAAAGGAAAGCAATTTACCCTATTTAGAAAATATTGCATAATATACAGAACGGCGACAATGCATTTGGATTACCATGAATCGATCCGATGCAGGAGAATGTTTACATCCGACATCTGCATCAACATGCACATAAAGTGTTCTTATCATGCTTAGAATCATCCATTTTCTCCTGAAATAATTTCCTAAGTCTGTCAGTGTCAGTAATAAAACTGTCTTTAAATTACTGGATATTCCAATTCACACAACATATTCGTATTTCATTAACTTCTTTCTTTGATCTTATTACCTAATCTACTATATGAATTCATATTACATATTTTTATCTGTTTTCGAACTTTAATCAGCAGAGAAATTAAGGTACACAAAATGAGCAGGGGTGAAAGAGTTCATCACATCACGAACTATTACTCAATCACATGATGAACTGTTTACCGGTGACGTGACAAACTGTTTCCCGGTGACGTGACAAACTATTGCCCAATTATCATATTCAGTAAAAAAAAAACGAATTTTGTCACAGCTAGCAGCGACTATCAAGCGGTGCCTTTTTTTATTTTCATGACCTTTTCCTTATGACCTTTCTTGGAGGTCATGAAAAATTTCAATCATATCTTAAGGTTGATCGATCCTCATGTGACGTCATAGGTTTTTGCAAAAATCTTAATAAATTAAACTTTGCGCATGATAGAAATATATCTTTCTGAGGAATATTATTCACTGGATATAATAAAAAATCTGGTAAAATATTTTAATACTGAAAAAGTTTATATTTTCCATAGATAATCAATTATTTATGATTTAAAAATTGTTGTCAAGGGCAATAACTCCTGTGCTGGAATTTCCTCAACTGGATGTCTATTATACATTGGTTTCCCTAATATCCATAATTAATCTATACATATTTATGAATTAGCAGTTTTTTAAAACTGTTGATATATAAATTTTGTCATTTCAACAAGTTTTTATCTATTCTTATTATTCTGTTTAACGAAAATGTGTGATTTTCTGATGTTGATATATACTTCTGTTTTTGTATGTCTGACATCTTTAAAAAGGTGGCAACATATACATTTTCTTTGATTATTAATTGAATTAAACTATATTGAGTGGAAATTAATAAAGTTTTTCCACTTTTAACCATTAATATTGATAAGTCACATGAGGATGGAGCTACCTTAAAGCAACAACCTATGTGTGCAGGTATTGCAGGTAAAATCACCAAGTTTCACAAAATAATGGTCAGTAGCACATGTATGTAGAGAAGCCTAGGTCAGGATGCCATAGAAATACATGTCTAGGATTATTGGTGGGCAATTGGAGGAGTACAATGCTAAGAAAATAGAACCCCTCTGCAAAAAGTTGTCTGGGTGGTCATCCCTATCAGAAAACTTTCTGGATCCGTGCATAACACATGGATTTAATCTGCCAACTGACATATCCTTTTCAGAAGTAAATTCCACTTTTGAAAATGCATGAAGGTATGAACTGTGACACTTCACACTGGCAAACTTAATAAAGAGCATGAGCGCTCCATTAAAAGTAGGCCGACAGGAAGCATTGCAGTTCTTCACGCCGACAAACTTCATAAAGAGCATGAGCGCTCCATTAAAAGTAGGCCAGCAGGAAGCATTGCAGTTCTTCACGCCGACAAACTTCATAAAGATCATGAGCGCTCCATTAAAAGTAGGCTGACAGGAAGCATTGCAGTTCTTCACGCCGACAAACTTCATAAAGAGCGTGAGCGCTCCATTAAAAGTAGGCCAGCAGGAAGCATTGCAGTTCTTCACGCCGACAAACTTCATAAAGAGCGTGAGCGCTTCATTAAAAGTAGGCCGACAGGAAGCATTGCAGTTCACATCCTCATGTATTTTCAGAAATGAAATTTCATTTGTTTATATTTACATTCAATTTCATTTCTGTTGAATTGCCTGCCATTGAAATAGATGTAATGTATCTATTAAGATCCATAGGCGCAGCATTGTTTACAGCTTCATCACAATCACGGGGAAAATTTGTAGAGATATCAAAGGCCAAAACATTGGAAATGTAAATATTTCTGTAATAATGATTTCTAGTTAAATTCCATGACACCCAGATCATCAGCAATGCTTCCATGAAATATGAGCTTCTGACTCTTGTTTGCAGACGTGAATCCTACATATGACATCATCAGGCTGAACATTACACAACGAGCAGAAGGACTGACAGCCACTACATGATGTACTTAGTGTTCTGGGCCATTGTTGAAAATGACAGTTTCAGTGATGTGTAATTTGGAGATCTACTCTGTGTTTTCCTTTAGAAACTAAGTATGTATACTAAGTATAAACTTTGTTGAATATTAATTGAATTTCACAGCCTTAAAAATGGTATACTTCAATATTATGTCTAACCATTGCATAAATTGTCCATATTATGTTCATCTTTCTAACAAAAGCAATTAACGGTTAATCTTGACTATTTCCTACTCAATGACCATTTTTCAGTCTTCAAGTGCAATAATCTTTGATGTAATCAAGCAGACTGAATAGTAACTGTAGCAGCAGAGAAGCAATTTAAAGTCTAAATGATCGATTTTCCACAAAACACGTCTCAATAACTCAGACGAAGACATTAGCTGTGTAAGTCTAAAATGTTTAGCCTACAGTTCTACAAAAGAGTTTAGACAGTAACTTGAGAAAGCCTTCAGTGGAGAATAGAGAACGACTAGAGGATGAACAAAGGCTGCAATCCATGGAAGCTAACCTAAAACAACATTGATTTTACACAATACAATGCTACTATTTCTCCTTGTCTTCCATTAAATGATGAGAATATATGGTACCAAATGCACTGTACTCCATATTCCCCCTGGTAGTCAACTTTAAAAAGTCATTCGTAAATTACACCACTATTGATTCCTGGAACATTGAGAGAATGTGCAACAGATCCGGAATGGCAGCCCTAAGTTCAAAGACTGAAAATGAAGCAATTGAACAGATTCTGCAGACCTCATGTCATAGTTCAGATCTGATCACAGGTATCAGACGATTTAAATGACTCATGTTTCTGGCATGCTGGATATTAATTAAATGACATCACCCGATCAATGATTCGGATGCAGTCTGCATTTCTTTATTGCAGCCCTAACTGCAGAAAAAGTACAAGATTTGTTGCACATCAAGATGAATTACAGTATCCATAAAAAGTGATATATCTCCGAGTCACAACAGAGTCCAATTATGAAACCGATTGATAAACTTCCTAAACCACATAATAAAATTCCTTTATATTACCGGTAAAAGAAAATTCAAGAATTAAACAGATTCAAGCTGTGCCTATACAGACTGTCATGTCAGAATTATTGAACTTTACGTAAAAATCAATCCCAGACAAAGATTTTCTTTTCCACACATCATTACACAATGCTCACAGGCAGCTCAAAGTACAGGAACTGAAATCCCATATTGCTCATAGACAGCTCAGAGTAAACAAGAGGCCCATGGGCCACATCGCTCACCTGAGTCACCTTGGCCCATATCTGAAGACTTTCCATATATATTTGCATGTAAAACCTTGGTCTCTATTATGGCCCAAACTACCCTTTGCAAACTTGAATCTACACTATGTCAGAAAGCTTTCATGTAAATGTCAACTTCTTTGGCCCAATGGTTCTTTTAAAGCTTTTTTCTATATTTGTATGTAAAACTTTGACCCCCCCCCCACTTGTGGCCCCATCCTACCCCCTGGGGACCATGATTTGAACAAACTTGAATCTGCACTATGTCAGAAAGTTTTCTTGTAAATATCAGCTTTTCTGACTCAGTGGTTATTGAGAAAAAGATTTTAACTATATATTTATATGTAAAACTTTGATCCCCCTTGTGGCCCCATCCTACCCCCGGAGCCCATGATTTGAAGAAACTTGAATCTGCACTATGTCAGAAAGTTTTCATGTAAAAATCAGCTTTTCTGGCTCAGTGGTTCTTGAGAAGAAGATTTTTCCTATATATTTGTATGTAAAACTTTGATCCCCTATTGTGGCCCCATTCAACCCCCGGAGCCCATGATTTGAACAAACTTGAATCTGCATTATGTCAGGAAGCTTTCATGTAAATCTCAGCTTTTCTGGCTTAGTGGTTCTTGAGAAGAAGATTTTTAAAGTTTTTCCCTATATATTTGTGTGTAAAACTTTGATCCCCCCCCCCCTTGGGGCCCCATCTTATCCCCGGGGGCCATGATTTGAACAAACTTGAATCTGCACTATGTCAGAAAGTTTTCATGTAAAAATCAGCTTTTCTGGCTTAGTGGTTCTTGAGAAGAAGATTTTTAAAGTTTTTCCCTATATATTTGTGTGTAAAACTTTGATCCCCCCCCCCCTTGGGGCCCCATCTTATCCCCGGGGGCCATGATTTGAACAAACTTGAATCTGCACTATGTCAGAAAGTTTTCATGTAAAAATCAGCTTTTCTGGCTTAGTGGTTCTTGAGAAGAAGATTTTAAAAGTTTTTCCCTATATATTTGTGTGTAAAACTCTGATCCCCCCTTGGGGCCCCATCTTATCCCCGGGGGCCATGATTTGAACAAACTTGAATCTGCACTATGTCAGAAAGTTTTCATGTAAAAATCAGCTTTTCTGGCTTAGTGGTTCTTGAGAAGATTTTTAAAGATTTTTCCTATATATTTGTATGTAAAACTTTGATCCCCTATTGTGGCCCCATCCAACCCCAGGGGCCCATGATTTGAACAAACTTGAATCTGCATTATGTCAGGAAGCTTTCATGTAAATCTCAGCTTTTCTGGCTTAGTGGTTCTTGAGAAGAAGATTTTTAAAGTTTTTCCCTATATATTTGTGTGCAAAACTTTGATCCCCCCTTGGGGCCCCATCCTATCCCCGGGGGCCATGATTTGAAGAAACTTGAATCTGCACTATGTCAGGAAGTTTTCATGTAAAAATCAGCTTTTCTGACTCAGTGGTTCTTGAGAAGAAGATTTTTAAAGATTTTTCCTATATATTTGTATGTAAACTTTGATCCCCTATTGTGGCCCCATCCAACCCCCGGGGCCCATGATTTGAACAAACTTTAATCTGCATTATGTCAGGAAGCTTTCATGTAAATCTCAGCTTTTCTGGCTTAGTGGTTCTTGAGAAGAAGATTTTTAAAGTTTTTCCCTATATATTTGTGTGTAAAACTTTGATCCCCCCCTTGTGGCCCCATCTTATCCCCGGGGGCCATGATTTGAACAAACTTGAATCTGCACTATGTCAGAAAGTTTTCATGTAAAAATCAGCTTTTCTGGCTTAGTGGTTCTTGAGAAGAAGATTTTTAAAGATTTTTCCTATATATTTGTATGTAAAACTTTGATCCCCTATTGTGGCCCCATCCAACCCCAGGGGCCCATGATTTGAACAAACTTGAATCTGCATTATGTCAGGAAGCTTTCATGTAAATCTCAGCTTTTCTGGCTTAGTGGTTCTTGAGAAGAAGATTTTTAAAGTTTTTCCCTATATATTTGTATGTAAAACTTTGATCCCCCCTTGTGGCCCCATCCTACCACCGGGGGCCATGATTTGAACAAACTTGAATCTGCAATATGTCAGGAAGCTTTCAGGTAAATTTCAGCTCTTCTGGCCCAGTGGTTCTTGAGAAGATTTTTAAATGACCCCACCCTATTTTTGCATTTTTGTGATTATCTCCCCTTTGAAAGGGACATGGCCCTTCATTTGAACAAACTTAAAAGCCCTTCACCCAAGGATACTTTTGGCCAAGTTAGGTTGAAATTGGCCCAGTGGTTCTGGAGAAGAAGTCGAAAATGTGAAAAGTTTACAGACAGACGGACAGACAGACAGACGGACAGACGGACGCCGGACAAAATGTGATCAGAATAGCTCACTTGAACCTTTGGTTCAGGTGAGCTAAAAATTGGAATCCCATACTGCTAACAGGCAGCTCAAACAGTCAAAGTACAGGAATTGAAAACCCATACTGCTCACAGACAGCTCAGAGTACAGGAATTGAAATCCCAAACATTATTACAGAATGCTCACAGACAGCTCAAAGTAAAGAATTGAATTCCCTGGTACTGCTCACGGACAGCTCAAAGTACAAAAATTGAAATCCCATACTGCTCACAGACAGCTCAAACTAAAGAATTGGAATCCCATACTGCTCATAGACAGCTCAGAGTAAAGAAATGAAATCTCATATTGCTCATAGACAGCTCAGAGTAAAGAATTGAAATCCCATACATTTACAGAATACTCACAAGCAGCTCAAAGCACAGGAACTGAAATCCCATATTGCTCATAGACAGCTCAGAGTAAAGAATTGAAATCCCATACATTTACAGAATACTCACAAGCAGCTCAAAGCACAGGAACTGAAATCCCATATTGCTCATAGACAGCTCAGAGTAAAGAATTGAAATCCCATACATTTACAGAATACTCACAAGCAGCTCAAAGTACATGAACTGAAATCCCATATTGCTCATAGACAGCTCAGAGTAAAAAATTGAAATCCCATACTGCTAACAGGCAGCTCAAACAGTCAAAGTACAGGAATTGAAAACCCATACTGCTTACAGACAGCTCAGAGTACAGGAATTGAAATCCCATACATTATTACAGAATGCTCACAGACAGCTCAAAGTAAAGAATTGTAATCCCATACACTATTACAGAATGATCAGACAGCTCAAAGTAAAGAATTAAATTCCCAGGTACTGCTCACAGACAGCTCAAAGTACAGGATTTGAAATCCCAAACAAGTTGAACTCTAACCTTTCCAAAACCCCTTATAACAAAAAATGGAACAGAACTGAAAACAACAAAATGATGGCCCCATTTACATTTAGTCTGGACCTCCTTGCTTATATGTAAAATGGTCATCTTACATGGCCCAGGTAATGACTAGTGCAGGTTCTGCTCCAAGTTCACTAAAGCCAAGGTATGAAAGTACCAAGATACTGTCCAAATCATATTAATATTCAAAGAAGTTTAGAACTACATTTAGGAAAAAAATCAGAACTTGAAGATATAAAAACACTCTGTTGTAAGCATGAATTCATTATAAATGTGTTTGCTGTAAGTGTGTTTTACTGTATATTGGGTCATCTTCAACTTTTGATCCAAGTCTCACTTTTATAACAAGAGTACCGCAAACGGTAGATAATACGCCCGTGAAATGCTTACATAGGGTGTTTTTCACAAAATAAGATGGTCCTCACTTGAAAACTGTGGGAGGAGTTGGGCAGACAAATTATGCACCATCCACAGAATATTAATTTCCAAATAGACTAAGTTCAACAACCTGTAATTTTCTCAAAAATTGTAGAAAATCAAAATCCATCCCACATGCACATCTTCAATACCCATACAAACACTCCACAAAATAAGAAGGTTCTCACTTGAAAACTGGGGGGGGGGGGGGGGGGGGGGGTAGGGCGGACAAATTATGTACTCTCCATAGAATATTAATTTCCAAATAGACTAAGTTCAACAACCTGTAATTTTCTCAAAAATTGTAGAAAATCAAAATCCATCCCACATGCACATCTTCAATACCCATACAAACACTCCACAAAATAAGAAGGCTCTCACTTGAAAACTGGGAGGAGTAGGGCAGACAAATTATGTTCCCTCCATATAATAATTATTTCCAACTAAAGGGGCAAAACTCCTGCAAAAAAGATCGAAATGGATCAAAATTGCAGTATGATCTAGAGTGACCCACAAAGAAGCTACACAGCAAGTTTCAGCATGATATGTGAAAGGGAAATGAAATTATAAAGAGAAAACCCCGAACGGACGGACGGAAAGACAGACGGACGTACGTACGTACAGACATCGCTGTACCATTATACGTCCCATCTAAAGACGGGCGTATAAAAACGAACATATATGTAATGTAATGTTATCATAGAACTTTAATGCTGAGGCATCACTCTACTCATTCAGCTTTTCAGACTTTCTGTCTTATGGCTGCAGCCTTATCATTCCAGTATCATCGCCATCTTTTCACTTTTTCTGCATGTATTTTTTACGTACACATTACAAACAGACCGCTGTTCAGTTTGACAGCTCTGATCGTTATTTGACAGCTCTGATCATTACTGGTATATACATAATAGACGATTTCCAAAATAATTTTTTTCAATGAGGTACGTCACGGCTCAGATAAGACTCCGACGCCTATGACATTTACTTCTTTTCCATTCTATGATGTTTTTGCAACATCTTTTATGATTATACATGATCAAACAAGAATCAAGTGAGTTCATGAAATATATAAATAACCCTAGCTGGCAATACCACAACCTGATATATCTGCCATTGGAAATTCCTTGTCACAAGGATTAACCTATTAAAACCTTTGCACTTGTAGTTCAAATTCTAAAACTAAGTATGTCAAAGACATATATTGTCAGGGTCGTAAGTGCTCCTCCTCATGCTGCCCTGCTCTTCAGCCGAGAGTGTCTGTCATGGACAAGCCTAGCCGAGCAGGGTGCTCGTAGCTCATATACTAATTTGAAAATAAGTACCCCTGTGGTCCAAATAAAGATTTGTGAGGATTTTCCCTTTCCATTCCTAAAACATTGACTGTGACTTCCCACTGTAGCTCCAGGAGTTATTTGTCTACCTAAAGATGCTTACTCATTTTTATGTAAAATTCAAAACCCCTATTGAGGCCCCCCACTCTGCTGTCCCCTCCCCCTTCCTCCTCTGGGTTAATGGTTTCAACAAAATTGAATCTATACTGTATATATATATATATGGATGTTTTTGTGCAAAATTTGGCTATCTGGTTCAGTGATTCTTAAGGAAGAGAATATTTAAACACACACTTCACAATTACTTCCCATGGCCCTTCACTTAAAGAACCTGAATCCATTTAATTTAAGGATTGAAACAGGCCCCATGATTTTTAATATAAAACATTCGTTAATTTGGGACAATAGTCATGATTGACGACAACATATGCAGAGAGACACTGGATATTTTCTAATTAGAAATCAAAGCCTCTCTCAAAAGTTAAAAGCAATGTCACAGTGTCTGGGGGGGGGGGGGGGGGGGGAATGTGTGTACTAAAATTGAGAATATCATGAATGTTCCTTAATTTTATGGTATTAAATTTTAATTTTTTTCAAAGTGCTGCAAATATATATATACATATACATATATATATATATATATATATATATATATATATACATATATATATATATATAAATCTAAACACTCTCTAGAAATATTTTGACCGTGTTACCGGTCTTCTAACTCAGTCGTGTTTATCTCACACAGATAAACACGACTGAAGAAGGCCGGTAACACAGTCGAAATAATTCTAGACAGTGTTTACATTTTTTTTTTTTTAAATTTGCTTCGAAAAAAGAGACATATATATATATATATCTGGTACACAAATAATTGCTCAAGACCCAAGATCAAATTCTTATACATGTATCAAAATACCCCATTATTAGAGGATAATGTCCGTGAAACAAGAAATTAGTGTGAGGCAGTATTCTTCTCACATAGTATCTCACACCCCCATCACACGGGAAAAAATAGTATCTCACACCCCCATCACACGGGAAAAAATAGTATCTCACGTCCCCATCACACAGGAGAAAAATAATATCTCATGTCCCTATCACATAAGGTAAAAATAGTATCTCACATCCCCATCACACACGGAAAAATAGTATCTCATGTCCCTATCACATAAGGTAAAAAATTATCTCACACCCCCATCACACAAGGAAAAAATAGTATCTCACACCCCCATCACACAGTGAAAAAATAATATCTCATGCCCCCATCACACAGGAGAAAAATAATATCTCATGTCCCTATCACATAAGGTAAAAATAGTATCTCACATCCCCATCACACATTGAAAAATAGTATCTCATGTCCCTATCACATAAGGTAAAAAATTATCTCACACCCCCATCACACATGGAAAATATAGTATCTCACACCCCCATCATACAGGAGAAAAATAGTATCTCACACCCCCATCATACAGGAGAAAAATAATATCTCATGTCCCTATCACATAAGGTAAAAATAGTATCTCACACCCCCATCACACAGGGAAAAAATAGTATCTCACGCCCCAATCTCACACCCCCATCACACACGGAAAAAATAGTATCTCACACCCCCATCACACATGGAAAATATATCAAGTCTGTACCAAATGTGAGGAATGGCACATTTGAGTATTCTAAGAACTATGATCAATACTGTCAAATGTCTTCTTTGTTACATGAGAAACCTACTGCTATATGATAATATGATTTGTTCAGTGCAAAAAATAGTCCCATTTCAGTAATTCAATGTAACTGCATGCACCCTTTCCCAAAATACACATACAAATTGTTTTGACATAGACTAAATAACTTTGGCACAAACATGCCAAAATGACACCTAGTGTAGTGATGATGTTCAAATTCAGCATGACAGAACATTTCCGAAATCTCAGAACAACTACTAGAGAATAGTTAACAACATCAGGTCTGACCAACCGTAAAATGACCACGGAACAGAATGCTTCACTAATTCCGTGAAATCTCATTTCTAGGCTACATGAATCTAAAAGCAATGAAGATCAATATCTCTTGTTTGGCAAAGAAAAATGTTTTGCTGCCTTTCGTGACCACTTTTTCTTTATGCAATAGTAGCGAGGGGTTCGATTTCATTCCGTGAGACACCTTTTGGGAATTTTTCCAGAACCAAGTTAAAATAACTCGCTGTAGTAAAAGTTGTAATGAATTGTGGGATTCCCTTTCAGTGACCTTCACCTTTTACATTTGAACTTTTAAAACTACAAACATCAAGATTTTACTTACAATTTCTTTTGCCCCCAACATGAAATGGTCAAAGCATATTGTTACTCATTTCTGTCTGTCATATTTTATCATAGTTAGTTTTCGGACTTTTTTTGCTGTGAATGTTGATAATGATACATATTTAGTATATCTTTACAATGATCAAGTATGAGTTTCATGTCAATCGACAAATTTTCACTTCCATTTTTATTTTATTTCATTTTTTGTTTGATTTGCACAAATCATTGTGTTTACATCCTGGGACTTTCAAATATTTCAAACTTGAATGTCAGCAGGGGCACTCATAACATACTGACAAACTCAGGTATTTTTTAAAAATAATTTTAGATCATTGAAAAGTATCTTTAACAATACTTTAGAATTTTAGCCCATTGAAAGCATCTTTAACAATTTTTTCTTCTTTCTAAATTCAGTTCACTGACAGTATATCTTTCATAATTTTTAGAATTATTCATCAAAAAATTTCTTTAACAATTCTTAGAATTTCTGTTTAATGAAACTAACTTTCATCAGTTTTACAAATCAGCTACATATGCATATATGAGGAATTGGAGGCACAGATGTAGATGGATTCACAATTGAAAATAAGTAAGATAGAAAAGACTAAATATATTACATCCCTCCCACTTATATATGTGCATGCAGTGCATGATGGGTACAAAAACACACAATACATTGAAATGGTATATTTTCTGAAGAAATCAAATGTGTGAAGTAAATGTATGCCTTCACACAGAATCATCCACCACAGCATCGCAAAAATCATCAATATTTAAATGACTAGCTAAGAACTGCATTCACTGATCAAGTCTCTGTTTAACAAAGAAACCAATGACCCATTCACAATAACAAATAAACAGTCAATATATAATTCTGCCTTGTTTGGACAATTTACTAACCAAGAAAGCAGAAAATTCCTACAATTCACTACATCAGGCATTCAATCATGTTCAGAATATTAGAAAAGTAGGGACAACCTTTGTTGTTTGGGATTGAGTCTCTTTTTTTAATCTAACTGTAGCATAAGACGTTATTTTAATCTGCAGCCACCAGGGATACATCAGAGGTTTATATTGATCAATTCTACGGACAGAATCAGACAATTATACTTGTGATATTCCAAGATACAAGAATTATGGACACATTCCATCCTGTCATGCAAACTAAAATATCATTACAAATGAGATGGAAAGAGATGGGGTGGTTATTTTCAAGCTCTTATGAAGCAGAGAAACTGAACAAAAACACTCTCCTGCCCCCATTTAATTTTTTGATGGAGGGGTAGGGGCATCAATACAGAGTTCACGAGTCATGTGTGCATTCCAAAAGAGATGACGGGCCTTATAATCTATTTAAAAATTTTCATCAATTGAATTTTCGGTGCATTGTATTTCATTTACAAGCATTGACAAGGTGAACATTAACAACAGTATCTTGCAATCTACAGTGTAAATGACAAGAATTGCAGGTAAATGAAAACTTGTAGATCATACAAAGAAATTCGGGAGCGGTATAGTTGTAACAAGAGTTGTAAATCAAGAGCATTAAAATGCACAGAAAACAATGAAAGTTAAAGGACACCCTTCAACAATCCAACAAACAGATTTAATGGGAAAATCATGCATGTTTGTATTTTAAACTCACCTGAATTATCATGCACAACACTAAATAGTGCAGTTTACTTCCGATGCTTATGTTTCCTTTCAGTACCAGTAAATACAAGTATTTGAAGATATGAGATGCAAATATTTCAGTGAAAGATCTTTTTCTGCTTTAGTATCCCTGAACAAACTTACACAGGATTCCAGCGATTTCCTTACACAGACATGTATACAAACTGTCTGCTACAATATTGATTTTTTCATCAATTTTTCCTCTTAATGGCATAAAAGTCTGCATGTTATAACAGCTGAAAATCATACACCACAATCACCATTTGTTGACCAATTAACATTCTTACCTTGTAGATTTAGATCCTGAAATTGGGACTCTGGTGATTCAGCCATTCTGTGGAACCAGAGAGTGGGCCAGACGCAGCCTTTCTACTGCAGACCAGCCAAGCCTATGTGTTAGCGGTGGAAGTAACAGAAAGCGTGAATCTTTTTTCTCTCTCCAATATTCAATGACTAGTCTCTGAGAATTATGGGATGTGTTTCAGCAGAAGATGAAGGGGTGGGTGTTTCTTTCTGTGAATTATATTGTCTGGGAACTGTTAGATGATATTATGTGGTAATCTGCAAAAATAAAACAACAATACAATGCAATAGACACATGAAATTTCTGAATATGCTGTCAGTAAACAGTTCATACTGGAAATGTTCCTCTTTTGGCATCTTACGCATTACTTTAGACACCACTCGATAGATTCATAGTTGGCTTACATCCATACTTGCACATTATGAATTTATAATAGTTACATCCGTGTCTGACAACAAGATGCGCCAGAACTACAACTTAATATGTTTTTCAAGTAATTAAAGAGCAATTAGGCATGATATTATTACAAGACAAAATCCGCTTTTGTGTCTCATAACAAATATAAGGGTTTCTCTCCAAAGTCTGACAAATATATTAAGCAAATCTTCCCAAAATTGACTGACATTTAATGACTAGAACCTGCTCTGGTAGTCTCAAAACATCTTCAGAACTTTCATTATTTCAAGTGCATGTTGCATAATTGCGCTTCCTTTATGATGTATCTCAACTGACACATAACAAGCCAGCTTAAGAGTGCGAAGGCTGTCTTCTTTTTTGGTCACATGTACTGCCATTTTTCATTCTACAACATTAATCACTTTGTGCGCTCCACTAAATTTAAAGGTCAAAGGTTAGAAAATCAATTTGATAAATGACCCATGTGTCATAAAGCTAACCCGAGTCACCAATCAATTATATACTGGTAAATTTCACCATTAAAACAAAACTGCCAAAGCCTTGTTGTATGGGTAATGAGTCAGTAAACCCCATTTTCAGGACTGTGGACAGGGGTGATTAAGGACAGAACATAGCACCTACCCCTACCTCCAAAAATATCGACCCCTGGGCCTTTTGTGACTTTAATGGTCAATCATTCGTTTATGACACATTTTTGGTTTATCTTTGGAGTTGTAGCATAGGATGGACCAAACATATGTCATTAACAATTGATTGACTAAAAAGTCACAAGAGGCCCGGGGGTCAACATTCTTGGGGGGAGGGGAGGGGGTGTAGGGACTGTGTTCTGTCCTCAAGTACCTGTGACCATAGAAGGAGTTGGTTTGTTGGTTTGTTTTTTTTTTTTTTTATCAAATATGGTTAATGTTGTTAACTTAGGCATAAAAAGCCAATGTAAAAAAAATAGTTAAAAATCCATGAGCCAATCAAAAGCTGTAACTTACTGCACTGAAATTCAGATAATTTATTCTGAAAGTTTGAAGCAATTAAAAATGTAAGAGATATTTGGTTCCACAACATGCAATCCCAGGCTGTAGAGATTCAAATCAATAGCCATGAATGAATAAAATACAATGTGGTGTGTTGTACATGTGTACTAAGATGTTGCTTATTGACACATGTAACCTAGTTTTATTAGCCTCTGGAAGTTTAATGATATTCTATTTTCAGAACAGTGTTCAAGAACATAAATAAGTAACCTATATAATAGAGTGATACTCTCTAGAAGTTTGTTTTAATATAAGCAAACTGTATATTTCGTGGATTCTCGCAGAATTACGTTGGATATTACATTACTGGGGACTGGACTTGGTGGCCAATTAAATTGTTTTGACTGCATTGTAAACAGGCTCATTCTCATGCGAATTCAACTCAGTGGTGAACAAACAATGGACACTGCTTTATGAACCTTAATTACTGTGAGTTAGTGTTTTCATCCATATATTTTATCATACATAATTGTAAATAAATTGTAAAATATTGATTTTTGCTGTCATTCAAGTTCTTCTGACCCATAATTCAAATGAAACAGCAAATTAAACTGGAAAAACATAAGTGAACATAAATTACACTGCATACATGCAGTCCTGAGTTTGCTGTGTTTTAATAGCAGCTACTCATAATAAAATACCTTATGTTAGCAGGGCTGTGACTGAATTCCTCAGAAACCAAAGGAAAACTGGTCAAAAAGGAAGGAAATCACCTTACCTGGAAAAATATCATTTTCTGTCACTTTAGATCAAAACCTATAGTGTTCTATCTTTTTTTAATTTAAGCCAATCAGAGGACTTCCTTTGAAAAGAGGAAAAATCACATCCTTGAGTTTAACCATTACAAAATGGTAATATGAAAATAAAACCCATGAATTTAAAATAGTGTGAAAACAGATTTAAACTGAACAAGAATTCTTGAAATTATCCCATAGTGAATTCGCTGTGTACAGTGACAATAAAAGTTAGGAGTATGTGCAGTTTGTTCTGCAGATTAAAACTCTCCCAGCTCTTGAAAAATAGAGTTAACTACTTTACAGGACGAAGATTGCCATAATGGTTGTAATTCACATTCCATCAGAAGAATCACTAGGGTTTTTATCTAACTGCAGAATCGCTAGGGTTTTTATCTCCCTGTTTATTCACTAATATCATGTATACCAGACCTTATAAATTACTCTTTCATATTAGACACTAATAGGTCACATGACTCGATTAATGATGACCTAGCATGAAATTTGACCATTTGTATGAGTTTACACTAATCAATACATTTGATGCCTTCTGCACAGAAGCTTGCTGAGGCCAGGTCATACCCTCAAATAAAATAGTTCTCATTCAGTCTTGGTATGATAGGATCTCTGCCTACACAAAGCTTTAATTCCCCACAGTAAAGATCAGTTTCATCATAATTAATACTCATTGACACACTTTCTTTGATGAAACAAACACAGATGGAACCATTGATCCATTGTTTATAATGATTATAGTATCAAATGTACCATGGAAATGGCTGTACAATATGTCACTTCATACATCAAGGATCTTAATACTATCAAGCCAAACCAAGAAGTTAAGGGGCCATATACCATTTATTACAGTGTATTGTAATATGTATCACCTTTAAATTGTATTGAAATATGTGTCACCTTTAAATTGTATTGCAATATGTGCCACCTTTAAATTGTATTGAAATATGTATCATCTTTAGATTGTATTGCAATATGTGTCACCTTTAAATTGTATTGCAATATGTGTCACCTTTCAATTGTATTGAAATATGTATCATCTTTAGATTGTATTGCAATATGTGTCACCTTTAAATTGTATTGCAATATGTATCACCTTTAAATTGTATTGCAATATGTGTCACCTTTAAATTGTATTGCAATATGTGTCATCTTTAAATTGTATTGAAATATGTATCATCTTTAGATTGTATTGCAATATGTATCAACTTCACCTTTAGATTGTATTAATCCCGTAGGGATCCGGGTTAGAATAAGTCCTCAGTACCCCCTTGCTTGTCGTAAGAGGTGACTAAATGGGGCAGTCCTTCGGATAAGACTGCAAAAACCTAGGTCCCGTGTCACAGCAGGTGTGGCATGATAATTTAAAGATCCCTCCCTGTTCAAAGGCCATAAGCGCCGAGCATAGGCCTAAATTTTGCAGCCCTTCAACGTCTCCATATGAGTGAAATATTCTCCAGAGGGACGTACAACAATATTCAATCAATCGATCAATCATAGATTGTATTGCAATATGTATCACCTTTAAATTGTATTGCAATATGTATCACCTTTAAATTGTATTGAAATATGTATCATCTTTAAATTGTATTGCAATATCTGTCACATTTAAATATTGTATTGAAATATGTATCACCTTTGAATTCATCCTAAATAGAACTATCATATCATTTTTGAACTGTATAATTTTAAAAATATTAACTGGGATATTTACTCCCTGAGAGGAAAATAACAAAATGAACTGTTTTGCCCTGGCACTGGAGATTTGCTATAACTGTGTTTTACTGTATAATGAAGTTTGGTTACAATGAACTGTTTTCCCTGGCACTGGAGATTTGCTATAACTATGTTTTACTGTATAATGAAGTTTGGTTACAATGAACTGTTTTTCCTTGTCCTAGAGGTTCACTATAACTATGTTTTACTATATATCAGCCAAAGTTATATCCAAATATGTTGTTTTCTGTTTGTAAAATATACAAAATCTGTTCAAATATGGAGAAAATACTATCTCAAATTCCCTTGCAAAACATATATTTTTTGCATTTAGGAAAAGAGACATTTTCATTAGATCTATACTAGAACATTGATGTCCAGTTTGTTCAAATTTGTAAACTTAGCATGAAGTTTCTATATACATGTACAGAATCATAATACTACTTCAAATATCTGCATTTAGAAGTTCGAGGGTCTTTGACAAAACTTTGAAATATCCAGGGATTCAAGATATTCAAACTTGTCTCACAATTTCATTTCAGTGACCTCCCCTTACATTGTTTTATGCATACACAGACACTACAAGTCACAAATGGTGGATGGGTCTTCTTTTGTTTTCATCCCAGTAATAAATTGCAAACAAGAGGTACTGTGAGCAATGCTCACTAAGAATACCCCCCGCTTACCCCAATCTCCCAAAGGGTGTTGGTAATAGGTATAAACTACCTCTTTTCTGAGTGTAAATAACAAATGGCATGACAAACCGAAACATATTGCTACTTCGATGTCCAGTGCGCGTGACCTTTGACCTTTTGACCCCAAAATCGATAGGGAACATCTTCATCCCATGGGTAGTCCATATGTTTGATATGGTGACTGTAGGTGGAAAGGATAATGCTTTAGAGCCCGGAAACCATATTGCTACTTCAATGTCCAGTGCACTTGACCTTTGACCTTTTGACCCCAAAATCGATAGGGAACATCTTCATCCCATGGGTAGTCCATATGTATGATATGGTGACTATAGGTGGAAAGGATAACGCTTTAGAGCCTGGAAACCATATTGCTACTTCGATGTCCAGTGTGCTTGACCTTTGACCTTTTGACCCCAAAATCGATAGGGAACATCTTCATCCCATGGGTAGTCCATATATATGATATGGTGACGGTAGATGGAAAGGATAATGCTTTAGAGGCCGGAAACCATTGCGTCTACAGACGGACGGACAACCCGATTCCAGTATACCCCCACCGCAACTTGTTGCGGGGGGTATAAAAATTCCAAGAATCTTTTTAAACATTTTGCTGTTTATATCTAAAATACAATGATTGCATAGATCCTATGCTTATGATAATGACTTTGAAGCTTGGATGGAATGTTGGTATTGCATTACAAGTAAAAGAACCTCTTAAATAAGAAACTAAAAAGAAGGATGTAAAAATGTATATATATTGAGTACACTGCCGTATTTATTAAAATGTCACTGTGGAGTTGTTATATAGCACCAGATAAACTGGAAATTTTAAACAATTCTGTCACTGCAGAACTGTTGTATAGCACCAGATAAACCAGAAATCTTTAAACATTTCTGTCATTATCTTGGTCACCAAAGAACTGTTACATAGCACCAGATTAACCAGAAATCTTTAAACATTTCTGTCATTATCTTTGTCATCGAAAAACTGTTACGAAGCACTGGATAAACCAGAAATCTTTAAGCATTTCTGTCACTATCTTTGTCACCGAAGAACTGTTACGAAGCACCGGATAAACCAGAAATCTTTAAGCATTTCTGTCACTATCTTTGTCACCGAAGAACTGTTACGAAGCACCGGATAAACCAGAAATCTTTAAGCATTTCTGTCACTATCTTTGTCACCGAAGAACTGTTACGAAGCACCGGATAAACCAGAAATCTTTAAGCATTTCTGTCACTATCTTTGTCACCAAAGAACTGTTACATAGCACTGGATAAACTGCAATCTTTTACATTTCTGTCACTATCTTTGTCATCGAAGAACTGTGTGATGCACGTCTGCGCACAGAAACAAGACAGCACTTGATTTTCTGGAGTCCCAGGAAAAAGTCTGTGTTGTGTGAAATCTCTATCCAGTACTTGTTCACTTTGAAAATCTTTGTTTTATCTACTATCTGTTTTGATAATATGAGGTGTATTATGAAATGAATTATCACTTGAAATCATTGTTAAATTCAAGTTCACTTTGAAAATCTGGGCGTTTATCTACAAAGCAAGCTGATAATGGAGCATCTATTATTAAAAACATTATCAGTAATATTGGACGTGTTTAATTATAATTGGCTGTGAATTTAATCAATTTATGGTCAAAGACAGCTAGCACTAAACACTGAAGCTGTAATACCAATTACTGCCACTTCGATGCGGCATGCCTCACACAGGGTGGGGGTGTGTGAATAGCCGGGTGGGGGTGTGAATAGCTGTGGGCGAGCATGTGTGAATTAATTAGACTCAAAAATTGACTGCACTTCAAAGACAATATAAGCAAAATATATAAGATTATTGTATTTGAGATATTGGGAGTTCTTTAAATCATTTATATAGGTGACATGGCCGGGACCGGCAACTGACTTAAGACATAAATGGGTATTGGAGATAACCCGTATTCGAGATAATAATAGTCACCTATATATGTAGACTGTGCTGAAACCTGAACAAATGTGAATCTAAATGCTTTGTTGTATTATATATAATATACTTTGGGCTGGTGGTTTTGAAATACTCAAATAAACTACTACATGAACTATCAACTTTTTATGTAATGAAATCAATAAAAGAACTATGAAACAAAAAGTCATGACTCATAAACAAGAGGCCAACAGCTAGTTTACACAGTCAAAAAAAAATTTAAGTAATGTACTAGAATCTAACACAGTACAGTATAACATGCTTATAATGAAGAGCTGGGGGATGAACAATTACAGTATAACATGCTTATAATGAAGAGCTGGGGGGGGATGAACATTTACAGTAAAACATGCTTATAATGAAGAGCCAGGGGATAAACAATTACAGTATAACATGCTTATAATGAAGTGCTGGGGACAAACAATTACAGTATAACATGCTTATAATGAAGAGCTGGGGGGACGCACATTTACAGTAAAACATGCTTATAATGAAGAGCTGGGGACGAACAATTACAGTATAACATGCTTATAATGAAGAGCTGGGAATAAACAATTACAGTAAAACACACTTATAATGAAGAGCTGGGGACAAACAATTACAGTATAACATGCTTATAATGAAGAGCTGGGAATAAACATTTACAGTAAAACACACTTATAATGAAGAGCTGGGGACAAACAATTACAGTATAACATGCTTATAATGAAGAGCCGGGGGACGAACAATTACAGTATAACATGCTTATAATGAAGAGCTGGGGGGGACGAACATTTACAGTAAAACATGCTTATAATGAAGAGCTGGGGGGACGAACATTTACAGTAAAATATGCTTATAATGAAGAGCTGGGAATAAACAATTACAGTAAAACACACTTATAATGAAGAGCTGGGGACAAACAATTACAGTAAAACATGCTTATAATGAAGAGCTGGGGGGACGAACATTTACAGTAAAACATGCTATATAATGAAGAGCCAGGGATAAACAATTACAGTAAAACACACTTATAGTGAAGTACTGGGGACAAACAATTACAGTATAACATGCTTATAATGAAGAGCTGGGGATAAACAATTACAGTAAAACACAATTATAGTGTAGTGCTGGGGACGAACAATTACAGTAAAACATGCTTATAATGAAGAGCCAGGGATAAACAATTACAGTAAAACACACTTATAGTGAAGTACTGGGGGACAAACAATTACAGTAAAACACGCTTATAGTAAAGTGCTGGGGGACAAACAATTACAGTAAAACATGCTAATAGTGAAGTTCTGGGGACAAACAATTACAGTAAAACATGCTAATAGTGAAGTTCTGGGGACAAACAATTACAGTAAAACATACTTATAGTGAAGTTCTGGGGACAAACAATTACAGTAAAACACGCTTATAATGAAGTCCTGAGGACAAACAATTACAGTAAAACATACTTATAGTGAAGATCTGGGGATGATTACAGTAAACCATGCTTATAATGAAGAGCTGGGGACAAACAATTTTGATTCTTTATATCCAGTAGTTACCAGTTACAGTTGCTCAGTGGTAGAGCGTTCACTTTGAAACTGAGAGGTTTTGAGTTCGAACCTCACTCGTGCCATGGCCATGTCAAATCTAAGACTTTAACATAAGTAGTGATTGCTCCCTTGCCAATTGCTCAGCATTTAGAAGTGAGAATCATAGGTCTTTCAGATATGATCTTAAAAACGGATGTCCCGTGTCGCGGCAGGTGTTGGCACGATAAAGAATCCTCACTGCTACAGTCCTGAGCGATAAGCATAGGTCTAAATTTGTGTTACTTCACCTACAGCTGGTGACAGCTCAATATATGTGAAAAATTCTCGACGGGACATGAAACAATCAATCGATTAGTTAATCCAATAAGTTTATAATATGTTTAGAACTACAAGGAATGAAAATTGCTCACTGCAAGTGTGAATTCATTATTCACAGCTGTAATCATGTTTTATACTGTAGAATATACGTCCCGTGGGGATCCAGGTTAGAATAATTTCTCAGTACCTCTTGCTTGTTTTAAGAGGCGACTAAATGGGGTGGCCCTTCGGATGAGACCGCAAAAACTGAGGTCCCATGTCACAGCAGGTGTGGCACGATAAAGATCCCTCCCTGCTCAAAGGCCATAAGCACCGAGCATAGGCCTAAATTTTGCAGCCCTTCAACGTCTCCATATGAGTGAAATATTCTCGAGAGGGACGTAAAACAATATTCAATCAATCATATGATTATACCATAGCTACAGGACGATTCTGTATCATTGCTATATGAGACAGATTTACATAAGTCTTCACGCTATTGCACTTAATATAGTATGTTTGTAGGTTTTATGTGAATTGTTCAATTAATAAATACAGTTTAAACCACTTGTAAGTGTTTTTGTTTGTTGTTTTTTGTTTTTTTTGTGATATGGAAAGTACAAAAAGATCACTTTAAACAAGACATGACAATACTGTCTCACAACAAAGGATACATATTCTGCTGCAACATGAGACTGTTATACACAATCACCTGAATTTTACACGAAACCTTGGAAACATACTGGCAATTAAATTGAAACATACCTTATTCATTTCGTAACTACATGTATCATGTAAATTGAGTGTCTGATGGGTTTTTAATTCACTGGAAAGCCTAGTGTCATTTGTATGTACGACTCAGTAAAATATATACTTCAGCATCCTGTAGCCTATCATCAGCCACAAAATTTATTACTTTTTCTGCAGATGGCTGTAAGCAACATACATATAATCAATCATTCCTAATCATTCAGACATTTGTCTTGTTATTGTATAGAACTAAGACTCCTGTACCACGACTCGCATCGAAACATCAGAATGTCAACAGTATTAGGTAAAGTTTCACAAAATCAAACAAATGCTTTGGCAGGGATGCGATTCAATTCCTCGGAAATCAGAGGAAAACTGGTCAAAAAGAGAGGAAAACACCTCACCCTACCTGGAAAAATATCATTTTCTGTCACTTTAGATCAAATCCAGAGTGTTTAATTTTTTCGAAAATTGAGCCAATCAGAGGATTTTCTCTAAAAAGAGGAAAAATCACTCCTGCTATGGAGACTCAGCCCTTTGGATTAAGAATCTTAATGATGTCATCGCTACAATGACAAGAGACTTCAGTTTAAAGGTCTCATCATAAAAACTTTCACTTCTAATGCTGAATGTTTGAGTCGAGTCTGTTGCAGCTGAGGACCTAACACTCACAAATTGAATGCTTCACTAAACGAGATTCTGCGGCTGTCAAGAAGATATTAGAGATTTTCCCAAATACACTTCCATGTAAAACTAATCAATTGGATTGGACCCGGCACCATGGTATGAAGAAACTTAATTATTTTGACAAATTAAAGCTATGGTGTTTTTAACAAGATCCAAAACATTTTCCCTAGAGATATATTTTTGTGCAAAATTTTGCATCTGCACTTGTGACTAAGATTACCAGAGAGAAATCTCCCTGGGCCTCAAAACCACTTCAGACATTCATATGAGAAGTGAAAGTCTTCTTCAATCAGAAAAAAGGTTGATCAGGAAAGCTTATAACCCGCCAATTTCCTAGTCTATAAGTTGGCATATAAACCCAAATTAATGCATGCTGTAAATTTCAGTAATTAAGCAAACGCTTACCTAAAGTGCTCTTCATCAAGAAAAATTCCACAAAATTATCCTCAGAACAAATGTCCGTTCTGAAAAATTGCATGGAAATACTGTACACTTGTGCCACGCATTAAGTGGTAGCTAACACATATGACATGGATAATGCCATTGACCCTATACCTGATCAGGTATTGATACAAGTCAATTAATCTCTTAAATGGATATGCCAAAAACAATAAATACACACAAACTTCTTGTTTTGAATGAAAATTAGATGCATATGTTAATGATATTCGTATTTGCTACTGTTAAAAATAAATCCAGTGGCATTTTAACATTGTAAAATACTCTGGAAGGAATTGGCACGCTCTTCTTATTTCTCTCTGTTTCCCCAATTTTTAATTATCCTATAAGTGTTACAAATCTTATCATGTTTTATGAGATATATTTTTTCATTTTTTGGAATCAGTTCAAATCTCTAAACTTGGGTTATTATGCCATTTCCCATTTTTCTTGAAATATGCTGCCGATTTGCTGACAAAACAGTCATTTGTAAAATACACACTGTATAATGTCTCTCAATATTCATTTACTTTCATCCATTCCGGATTTTGACTCATGAGACAGCAAGAATGCAAACAAAACACAGCCGCCCGGAATGTTGAGGTGACACAATGCCAACATCGCAGTTGCCACGTGAGGATGAAGCACGAGTTATTTATAGAACTTTGTTTATAATTCTTTGTCACAGAGCCCTGCTGAATCTGATCACATGCTTTACTGATACTCTTAAGAACCTGTTGATGATAGACAACCTAAAGCATGCAAAGAGTGACACATGAGCCAAACCACTCTCACACCCTGAATGCTCACAAAATGATGCAGCTTTCTGCAACAAATGTTTAGATTTTTTAAATTTGGTGGAATGCAGTCTGCACTGTTTAGCATCTTTCTGTCTGAGATTGTAAATCATGATAATTTGAAAGTGATGTGTTGTACTTCAGAAACCCAAAAGTTTTCTTGGAGATGATTAGCTCACGTACCACCACTGAAGTTTTATCATTTTTTTTTCAAAAACAGGAATCTGTAACCCCTTCTTATCTTGCACCATCTCCTGAATGAGATTAACTTCTTTACTCAGAAAATTATACACTGCCTTGAGGATATGATGGATGTAAGAATACTAAATTACAAACCTAACCAATGGTCATTTCAACACTTAGAACCCTGTTTCATGGTCGACAAATATTGGAATGATAGTAGACAGTGCAAGTCATTTCTAAAAATAAATTTGACCTTGTATTGGGGTATGACAACTTGGACAAACACTTGGATAAGGGTGTGGCTGGTACACAACAATATACAATAAAATTGTATCATATAATGACACGTCAAAAATTCTTCTATGTGTTTTCCTGATATTTTGTATTTTCTATTCAATACATATTGAAAGACTTTTAACAAGGTTCATATAAGTTTTCCTTTAGACTGCATAATTTATGGGGTTTTTTCCTCCTGTATACTGTTTATTGCGATACACTTTTTCAACAGAGTTGCAGTTCTACCTTATATACATGTAATACCTTATATAATTTAGATCACGGAACGTAATTATTGGAATATTTAAAAATTGCAAATTAAGGTATCAAACAAATAAATGTTTATTCGGTATATACATACATACAAATATACATACATAAATACAAAGGATAACCCATGAAAGCTCGAAAGCTTATTTCCAATGGGGTCCTTTTGTTGCATGGATGTTAGCGCTAGGGGGTCATTTATATGGAAGGAAACCGGAGTACCCGGAGGAAACCCATGTGTCCAAGCAGATAACTACCATACCCTCTCACATACAACCACTGCCGATCACGGGGATCAAACTCGGGTCGCAGTGGTGAGAAGCGAGAGCGCTACCTGGACACCCTATTGGTATATCAAATAGCACAAATAAGACATGTATTTTAAAATGGAACATGACCGACTAGTAGTCTTCTTTTATCTTCAACTTTTTAATTTCTTAAATTTCATGGCATATCAAACTTTCGACCATTTTGGTACTGTATATGGTTGTTACATATTGGATAGCCACAAAAATGGGGCATTAATTCTTTACAGTGACTTTTTGACGAAGTTGTGAAATGCCTTTTACTCTGGCAAGTAAGAAAATAAGAAACTAGCCAATGGAAAACATCGTCTCAATTCACGGTTCGGAGTCTGTATATAGCTCTCTACAGAAGGAAGAGGATCGTACATTTTGTTTGTGGTTTGTGACGATGAAGGAAAGAGACTTTAAAAAACCAAAGCAGCAGTTTGAAATACAGAATATGCACCTATTTTGCTACATTTATATTTTAGCACATTCAGTAAATATGCAAGAACACTAATTCATGATTATGAAATATAATTTCTTCATGAGATCATCCAATAATTTAAAGATCGTAATATAAGAAGTAACTTCTGTTTCAAAAATTAATGAAATTTAGAGGTTTTCAATACAATGATATGGTAACTTCAAAGGTATCAAATTAAAACACTGGAACAATAAACCATTCATTATATTTCCAGAAATTTGATCTGATGAGCAAAGATGCTATCACAATTTATTGACCACAAGAAAACATTAATAATGCCTAAGGAAGCAGTATTGTAATGAAACGAACCACAAGAAAATCAATCCTAACACATGGGATACCCTGAAGTTACTAGAAATCAGTGATGTCATTATCAGTATTGCAATCTGTCACTCAATGGAGAGGCCTTTAAAACATGTTTTCTAAGCTTACAAACTGTACTAAACTGTTCCACAATCAATATCACAATATTATTTTTAAAAGCCTGTCCTTCTGTGCCTATGAATTGTTTTGTTTCCCCTTGGTGACTCATTATTTTAACCAGTGGGTAAGTTGGCAGAACTGATCATGGTAGCCTAGTGGTTCTGATGCCATGCTTCTCTATCGGGAGGGCCGAGTTTGATTCCCAATCCTGGCAGCTGTGTCAAACCTTAGACACAAACTTAGGTAGTGACTGTTCCTTCACTGAGCACTAAGAATCAGTTCTCAAAGTGGTTCAAACCAGTAGCGGTAGCTCAGTGGTACAGTGATCGCTTCATAACCAGTGGTTCCAATCTAATTAAAATCAGATCCTAAGATACACTCACAATCGCTACAATAGGATCTAACATAACCCCATAGAGGGTCATGTCCATATGACCTTTCGCTTGGAATATTCGTAAGAACTTTCAGCCAGTCAGATTGCGCCATACAAACAATGATAGTTATTTAGGCGGTTCCCAACAATTCGTAAATAAGTTGCAGTAATCTCTCTCCCACGAAGTAAATTCCACACTATAAAATTGTTCATTTTCCCATAAGGAATTTTAAACTTTCGCAATAATGCCTAATCTACTCCGTGCATTCAAAGAACAAATCGTACGATGTAAAATACACCTAAATTACATTAATTGTGAAATGCGATTTATGTATGAATAGGGTTGGGTATGATTTGAATAGTTTACGAGATGGTTTACTTAAGTAATGCGAGGAATATAATGCCAGTCGACGTAAACGGTGCATTTGTAACATCACATCTAGCTGTGATGTGTTTTCTTTTAAACCAAACAATCGCATTCATTTTCCTTGAATTGTGAACACCGATGATTTCATAGGCGACGCGCTGATTGGCTAATATGAAGTTCACATGAACATGACCCCTAGTCGGGTTATGTCAGATCTTCTTACGCAGAGTATATGGCACGGATCTAAGAAGTCTGATTTTAATTAGATTGAAAGTGGTTCAAACCAGTAGCGGTAGCTCAGCGGTATAGTACCAGGAGGTTGCGAGTTCAAGCCCCGCTCTTGCCATGGCTGCGTCAAACCAAAGACATAATACACATAGGTAGTGATTGCTTCTTCACCAAATGCTTGGTTGGAATTGAGAATCATGGGTTTTTTGGATATGACCTTATAAAAACATGTCACATTTTCATGGTAGGATTGGTGCAATAAAAACCCTCACTGCTACGACCGTTAGTGCCATGTATAGATCAAAATGTGTGGCATTTCATGTACAGCTGGTGATGTCTCTACACAAGCAAAAATTTCTTGGATGGGACATAAAACAATATCATACAAACAAACATCTTAAAAATGTTCATTAGTGATACTCAATGAGCAAGCCAGTTTGACTCAGGTTTAAACTGACACAGATGATCTGACTCACTAATTTAGTAAATGATTCTGAGAAAGAATCTATACTTTCAAAACCTTTCTGACAAGTTTGATGGCTCAGTGGTTCTTGACAAGAAGTTGGAAATACGAAAAGTTTGTCACCATCACAACTGTTGAGAATGCGATAAGTGGAAAACACACCCGATTCATATAGTGGTTTGAACTTCCAAACTGTTATACACAATGTCATAGTAATGTCTGTGACGTCACACCTTAGTGCATGACCTCAAAGTATGGTGAATACTACAGTACATGAATGGAAATAAAAACAAGTAAAAGAGCTATAGTCTATATTTCATAACAACAACAATAAACAAATTTTGATTCAGATAACTCAATTTGAGCTTTCATTTCAGTTGACATAAAAAGCTCTTGAAATATCAGTGTTCGAAATTGGTTTAAAACTTGGTATAGACCATGGGTCTATGCCAAAACAAGATGACATAGACTTCATCGAATTGGCATAGACTGCAACATTGAAAAAAAAAATAACACAAATTTAAATTTAAACATTATTATTCACTTCTAACGTACTTAGAAAGCATATTTTCTTTCCATTTCGATAACAATGTCCTCATTTCCTCATAACGTTTATCAGACGCAAACTTTTGGGATAACTCTTTTGCTTTAAATCTAGAAAATCAGCATAGACAATTTGGTCTATCCCAATTACAATTGGCATAGACCGGTGTCATTTGACATAGACTCGATCTATGGTTAATTTCGAACACTGAAATATAATCTGAAAATAACCAAAATATGATATAGATGATGTCTTAACAGCTTTGAAATGAGAAAGCAAAATATTACACTTCTTAATCTCTGACTATTCAGGTGTTTTAATGGTATATTACACACAACCTGTATGCGTTTACCTTCTGCATGTTGACAGACATTTGCATTCTCAAAGGGGAAATTACTATGGCACATCTCAAAACTTGTATAATCATAGTGTCTGGTGTATATTATATAGTCAAAACTAGAGGCATCACACTGTGCCATTTTGAAATACAAAGTTTTCCTAACAGAGAGGGACACCAAGAGAGAAAAAATTAGGTTCTTATGTCAGAACTTGAAATATGCAGGCAGCAACACACAAAGCCAATGTACCACAAAGCAAAAATGGTGAGCGCTGAATGCGTGAAAATGAACAGTGGCCTAGCGGGGAACATAGACAAACCAGAGAGAGAGTCCTTGATCACCTTCTGACTCAAATCAAAAATCCTATCATCTCAAAATTGTATTCTGTCTCATTTTTTCATCACTGATAAGTCATGAATAATGCAAAACTGTCCAGTTTTACTTCATTAGATGTGTGAAACTTATCAATAGCTTTAATAATTCACCATTTAATCATCAGGATATTCCTTCACATCTTCCTAGAGTATCAACCCCCTTGTTTCCTGTATATTCCTGAAAGCTGTTATGAAAATTGGAAAATATGAACAAGAACCAGTTAGTGTGTAATATGGAAGTACACAGCCCTCCACCAACATCTTGTATATTGTAAACAGGTGGCATAAATAGATAAACAATCATAAAGGTTACTGTAGGTGTTTAGTTTACATAGAGTGCTTGTCATTTGCCCTCCAATCATAAAAAAGGATAATACTGTAAAGCCATTGTTATTCTAGGAAATTTTAAAATATATTGTAAAGCACTTGTTATCCAAGAGACTTTATTGTGCAGACAACTCTCGGCCATAAAGTCTCTTGAAACATTTTTCACAAATCAACACAATGTTAGTATAAAAAAGCTATAAGAGTCCTCCTAATTCTTGCAATGCCACTACCTCAGTGAAAATTAATCTGTATAATAACCACCTGTCCCAGTAGTTACTCAAATAGAAAATCCAAAATTCAGTTTGTGCTATATGCCATCAACACGCAGACATCAATTCGTTTCTTTGCACCCAAAAAGTTGGTATAACAACGCAAGCGATTTCCAAAAGCACAAAAATCCATGTTAGAGATAATCAGATCCGGTCGCGCCGTTCCAGAAATTTAAAGCGAAAATTGCAACACAAGAATTGAGATTGGAATCAGTATTCTTGTAGTAAGGACTGGTCAGTCCGATTCACTTATGCATAATGTAGATGGTTTGATTTGTGATGCCAGTATCAAAATTCTTATTATTTGGAAAATAGTTTCATACATTTATCTTAGAACTTGGGTTTATTTTGACCTGATCATTATATTTACATTCCTGCTGGTCAGCTCTATGTTGTGTGTCTCTCTGTTTTGTGTGTATCGTAATGTTTATACAACTACGTGCATCATACTCTGCATAGCCTAGGTTAACAGATTGCAAAAGTAGGTCAAAGTCCAAGGTTAAGGTCATTAGGTTTAAAGTCTTGGTACCAAACAAAAGGCCTGGTCATGAGGAATCTATATGTGAAATATCAAAACCATATCCCCAATTGCTTCAAAAGATATAGCCAAGGTTAAAGTTTTCCCCTTAAAGTGCAACGCCAATGCTGACACAGTACCCCCCCCTCCCCCCTGTCAACACTGGGGTCATGGCAATAACTCTCCATACCTTTGTCCTGGTGAGCTAAAAATTACAGTCATACATCAAAACCAAAATCCTCAGAATCATATGTTTCTACCATTTTGAAATTGCTTTATACAGACACCGAACAGGCGACAATGGACACCATTGAAGAAGCTATAATGATATTATCATATTACCATGACTGAGTGTCGGTATCACAGCCCCCAGCTAGTACTGTGGAATCAAATACTTGCATAATTAATGCTGAATAAAATGAAACATTAGCTGTGTACCCTGGTACCCCTTTGCAGTTTACAGTCATCCAGCTTATCTGACACGAAAATATTGTTCTTGATCATAACACAAATCAATGAAAAAGCAATTAATTTTGAAAAGGCAGTATTCAGGATATCCCAAACATGAACTTCATTGATTTTTCTTTAGCTTGATCTCTCTATTTCTCCTTTCCATATGCAATACACCATGTCTGCAGCTATGAAAACCACAGGTCAGACATACACCATCCAACACCGACAACAGCAAAATCGTGTTAACATTCAGATTACAATTTAGCAAGTCTCCCCAATTTATCTGGTCAATTACCTTTGCTCTGTGTTCTCACCTGGTTAAGGTGTTTTATCTCTTCACTTATGAGATTGTCCCTCACTGCCCCCAAGCCTTAGAGTCCACACAGGTAGAAAAGGAATGTCCTTGACAAGGTCACTTTGTTCCACCCCGTATTACTTCCTCTAATTTATATGTTAGTACTGGTCTATAAGCCAATACACAAGTGCTGTATTAATGATCACCAGCCCCATTCACTAATTAACAAATGGAAACATTAATACACCACTAGGCCAGAGAAAGGTCTTTCATTACAATGCAAATTGGCACCCCTGAGAAAAGGAGAGCATATGTATTCACAAAAATTCTCAGTCACTTTTGATTAATGGATAACTTCACACATAACATTTCATCAGGCTAATGCAATTAACATCCACACAAAAACATCTGGCCATGAAACAGGGGGTGCACAAATGGAAAATTGGAAACCTTCCATTTTTAAAAGAAATATATATTTTTTTACCTTATTTTCACACCTGGAGCCCTGTCAGATTCAAGAATTATTTTTAAATTATTCATAAGGTATCACATTGTTCCAGAATCCACAATATCAAATACAAACAATAGCCTGAGTATACCTATGCTGCCTTTGTAGTACAATACTCTTGGGAGCAAATCATAAAAGATTCTACCACATTTAGGATATACTCTTCGAAGGTTCGGATGCTATCTAAATTCAACATCTTTGGCAACTCTTTGGAGTGCAGGAAAAATGAACAAATAATCAGACATGTTTTCTAAATATCCATTGGTCTGGCTAGATAGAAATAATGTGCAACTGATGTCTGTTTCGAATCCCATATTTTGAGGAAGGAAGATTCTAATTCACCATGACTCCTTCTGATGGAATACCTCCCTCTGAACTTCCTCCCTGTTTTTCTCTCCTCCTTAGCAGGGCTCTTCTCTCCATATGTATGAAAACAGTATGTTACAATCAAAACATGATACCACTCACTTTAACGATGACACAGTCTTACTAATTCTCAGTCCAAAATTACATGCAAGTATAGAACACATCAGGACCTCTGTATGGTCAGGCACACACCCATCATATACAAACCCTACCCTCAAAAGTACCTACACACACCCATCATATACAAAATCTACCCTCCAAAGTACCTACACACACCCATCATATACAAAATCTACCCTCCAAAGTACCTACACACACCCATCATATACAAAATCTACCCTCCAAAGTACCTACACACACCCATCATATACAAACCCTACCCTCCAAAGTACCTACACACACCCATTATATACAAACCCTACCCTCCACAGTATATATACATTATCCTACACACAACATCCCAGTAAATTTTAAGATAAAGACTTACTGCTACATGAAAATTAACTTGCTCCAAACAATTTAACCCGTCAGCAATTACTCACAAAAAAACCCAAAACATCCTTATTTGAACAGCTTGAAGCTAACTTCCACAAAATCTGCACCTCATAAATATGTTTCCACTTCATTTGAGTACACTGAGGCTAATTATTTATGTGTATTTTGTGTGCAGTGTGCATTTTTTGCTTTACATTCCATCAAGCAACTCAATGGGGATTTTTAGTGACTATACATCTTATCTAATTGTAAAGGCTGTATTCAAACAGTTAATTACAGTGTTAAGTACATTCATCTGGAGGGGGGGGGGGGGGGGTGTATGAGAGTTTTTGGAGGCTGAAAAAGCCATAATCCCCCTGATTTTTTTTTATTTCTGCTCCTAATCTAGACGAACATTATCCTCTCATTTAAAATGAAAACCACAGTGACCTATTTGAAAAATGCCCATCACCTTTAAAACCAGGGTCTTTGATACTCAAAATACACACTTGTACTTATAAAGACTGAGGAATTCAATAAAATAATTTTTTGACTAAAATTTGTATGCTTGGTCCAAGTTGCCCTTCTAAAGTGCATCATATAAAAATTTACAAGTACAATTAATTGATGACTTGACTGAATATGATTGATACATAAGTACATATCAAAACTGCATGGTTCATATTTGAAATCTATGTTCTTTAAACTAAAGAAAAACCCCAAACAGATATGTTTACAAAATTCAGAGATCAGAAGAAAAATAACAAAAACTTTTCAAATAACATAAAAACTAGATTACCAAATAGCAAGCACTATCTCACAAATTCTCTCACCTGAGACACGACAAGGTGTACTATTGAATACAGTGTCATCTGCTCTATATGGCCAGGTAAATATTACATAACCAGAGGAATTCTAGCTGTAAAACAGGGACTTACTTCTAATTAGTCATGCAGTGCAGGAGAAAAATCCAATGCGGGAGAAAAATCCAACGAAAAATCCTTGCTACAGTACCATCCCTGCAATCAGACAATTTAAAACATCATCCCAGATTAAAATGCGCTATCAGTATACAAACTTGTGGAAATATGAAAAAATACCAGATTCCATAAGTTAAGGGGCTGTCTCAAAGATTGATCTGAGTATCTCAATCAGAATCACGGGGGAGTGCTGTATTCTGTGCAAACTGTTGCAGACTGAAGTCAATCCTAAAATTGTATAATCAATACCCAAGCTCTACGGAAAGTCCACGATTCCAACAGGCTGATAAAGGATTTTCAATATTACACCAGTAATTTCTCTGTGTTTTATCTTGATTGTATAGCAGTGATCATATAGTATTATCATCATTATCATATATCAAAATGATCAAGTGTGCTAAAAACTGCAGTATACAAAAATCACATTTTATATGTGCAGTGTTAAAATATATATATAGTAACTGATTATTTTTTCTTTCCTTTTCTTTTTCTTTCTTTTATTTTTTGTTGCATACATGAAAATTTCAGAGAAAATTGGACAATTATCACAGCATGGTCTAATAACTGTAAGTTTCTTGTTGACGATAGCACAAAGAACAAAAAAAAAACTACAACGCTAATATATTAAGTAAAATATTCACAAACCTATTGCAGAAAAAAGTTGTGCACATAGATCAAGGAACTTGTCAATAATATAAATGTTAGAACCTTTAACATCAAACACAGAACATATGTCATGTAAAATGCCTCAAATGTGCATCATATTGATAAATAAAATAATCAATATTCCATTCATTATTGTTCCCTCTTTTGACAAAGACACACAACATATTGCACAATATTTTGATAGTTCAGTATTTACTGAGTACTTATACATCAACGAATTAGAGCTGGGATAAAAGCTACTTCCTTGTTGAAGCAACAGGTCCTTAGCACTCCCCTCCAAACCAATCCTTAGTACTCCCTACCAAACCAGTCCTTAGTACTCCCCTCCACACCAGTCCTTAGTAACCTCCCCCTCCAAACCAGTCCTTAGTACTCCCCTCCAAACCAGTCCTTAGTACTCCAAACCAGTCCTTAGTACTCCCCTCCAAACCAGTCCTTAGTACTCCCCTCAAAACCAGTCCTTAGTACTCCCCTCCAAACCAGTCCTTAGTACTCTCCTCCAAACCAGTCCTTAGTACTCCCCACCAAACCAGTCCTTAGTACTCCTCACCAAACCAGTCGTTAATACTCCAAACCAGTCCTTAGTACTCCAAACCAGTCCTTAGTACTCCCCACCAAACCAGTCCTTAGTACTCCCCTCCAAACCAGTCCTTAGTACTCCCCACCAAACCAGTCCTTAGTACTCCCCTCCAAACCAGTCCTTAGTACTCCCCACCAAACCAGTCCTTAGTACTCCCCTCCAAACCAGTCCTTAGTACTCCCCACCAAACCAGTCCTTAGTACTCCCCTCCACACCAGTCCTTAGTACCCCCCCTCCAAACCAGTCCTTAGTACTCCTCTCCAAACCAGTCCTTAGTACTCCAAACCAGTCCTTAGTACTCCCCTCCAAACCAGTCCTTAGTACTCCCCACCAAACCAGTCGTTAATACTCCAAACCAGTCCTTAGTACTCCAAACCAGTCCTTAGTACTCCAAACCATTCTTTAGTACCCCCCCCTCCAAACCAGTCCTTAGTCCTCCCCTCCAAACCAGTCCTTAGTACCCCCCCCTCCAAACCAGTCCTTAGTACTCCCCTCCAAACTAGTCCTTAGTACTCCCCACCAAACCAGTCCTTAATACTCCCCACCAAACCAGTCGTTAATACTCCAAACCAGTCCTTAGTACTCCAAACCAGTCCTTAGTACTCCCCTCCAAACCAGTCCTTAGTACTCCAAACCAGTCCTTAGTACTCCCCTCCAAACCAGTCCTTAGTACTCCCCACCAAACCAGTCCTTAATACTCCCCACCAAACCAGTCGTTAATACTCCAAACCAGTCCTTAGTACTCCAAACCAGTCCTTAGTACTCCCCTCCAAACCAGTCCTTAGTACTCCAAACCAGTCCTTAGTACTCCCCTCCAAACCAGTCCTTAGTAACCCCCCCCCCCTCCAAACCAGTCCTTAGTACTCCAAACCAGTCCTTAGTACTCCAAACCATTCTTTAGTACCCCCCCCCCCCTCCAAACCAGTCCTTAGTACTCCCCTCCAAACCAGTCCTTAGTACCCCCCTCCAAACCAGTCCTTAGTACTCCCCACCAAACCAGTCCTTAATACTCCCCTCCAAACCAGTCCTTAGTAATCTCCTCCAAACCAGTCCTTAGTACTATCCTCCAAACCAGTCCTTAGTACTCTCCTCCAAACCAATCTTTAGTATTCCCCTCCAAACCAGTCCTTAGTACTCTCCTCCAAACCATTCCTTAGTACTCCCCTCAAAACCAGTCCTTAGTACTCTCCTCAAAACCAGTCCTTTATACCCCCACCAAACCAGTCCTTAGTACTCCAAACCAGTCCTTAATACTCCCTCTAAACCAGTCCTTAGTACTCCAAACCAGTCCTTAGTACTCCCCTCCAAACCAGTCCTTAGTACTCCCTTCCAAACCAGTCCTTAGTACTCCAAACCAGTCCTTAGTACTCCCCTCCAAACCAGTCCTTAGTACTCCCCTCCAAACCAGTCCTTAGTACTCTCCTCCAAACCAGTCCTTAGTACTCCCCATCAAACCAGTCCTTAGTATTCCAAACCAGTCCTTAGTACTTCAGTCCAGTCCTTAGTACCCCTCTCCAAACCAGTCCTTAATACTCCATCCAAACCAGTCCTTAGTACTCCCCTCCAAACCAGTCCTTAGTACTCTCCTCCAAACCAGTCCTTAGTACCCCCTCCAAACCAGTCCTTAGTACCCCCTCCAAACCAGTCCTTAGTATTCCAAACCAGTCCTTAGTACTCCAAACCAGAACTTGGTACTCCAAACCAGTCCTTAGTACTACCCACCAGTAAAGATCTAAAAATTAGTCCTTATTAAGCCTATAAAAAGTACCATAATCAGTATGCTCCTTTTAGCATATTTCAAATTTAGCAAAATAGGGGTTCGTGCAGCATTTGATGAAATAGGGAAATTAAATTGCACCAGCATGTTCTATGATGATGGATAAACTGAGAATTTCATTTTCCAGTAAATGAAATAGTTCCGAATATGCTCAAATATAAATCAGGCTATAAATCACAATAGGTAACATATATACAGTTCTTGTTGACTAAGTCAATTAAAGCAAATGACATAGATAAGGAAGCAGGAACTTATGAGATTGCAATCTAAATTACATGAAAATTAAGATAACTATTGTACATCCAAACACACTATATATAGAGTAGCATCATCAGGTATAATAAGAGCATCAAATGTTCCTCCACGCATATCTATTATTCAAATGTATCCTATGTCGGTTTAAAGTTTGAGATATTGGCTGAGAATCAGGTTGGCAGTCAACACTTCTAACAGGAAATATCACCCCATGAGTCCTACAGATATAGTTAGTTTGATATTATCAGACATTTCAAGTTCAAAAAAAAAATTACTGATCTTATCCAGAGGGTTTAAATATATCGTACCTTTAAGATTGGGCTGGAATTTGATGTAAATCATATTTTAAAAATTTTATGTCATTAAAGTGTCATAAAATGCTACAAAAATAGCATACTTTATAATAAAGGGAAATAATTCAAATTCCACGTCTACTTTGTTATGTTTCATATCAGACTATGAACATGTTTATATTAGAATACATGTGTTCATGCATACCGAGTTGCATACTCAGGTATACAGTAAAAAAAAAAGGGGGGGGGGGGGGAGAAGACTATGCCTTAATATTTTTCAAAAATTTGTGAATTTTTCCCCCCAGAAAACATAGATTCTGGTCTGGGGTGCCGATTTCTTGTATGAATACAAGAACCACAATTAACCAGTCCACTGGTGCCCTGTCCAGAGTTACAATGTACTCCAAGTGACCTTGATTAATGTAAATGACCTTGGTAAGGGTTCAATACAGAAGTAACTGTCTTAAAGTATGATCCTTAAATTAATAAAACAATTTATAGTACTAAAATAAGTCTCATTGGCATTCCATTCATACATACATTTGTGTACTCCCATAAAATTTCAGGAGCACCTTATATTGCATGACTGTACACAGAATGTTAACAAAACTGTTAACATAATAGACAATTATAAATCAATTAAAGCTCCACAATGCAGGAAGAAATGTAGAACTTCTAAACAGTCGAAGGATCACTGCAGGAGAATTTGTGTTCACGAACAAGATAGCTGGTGACCACTGACCAGTGAACCCCTATAACTTAGGGCTGATCATTATGATTTTTATAGTTTTTGGCAAGGTTCCGTTAAAGTTTAACAAATTACATCACCTCAATACACCCCAGAATAAACATTGTCCTAGCTAATGATAGAAAAATCCCAAAACTCTGGTAAAGGAAAAATGGCAATTTCTCTCATTAATTGTTGCTGTCCTATAAAGATTCACATGAAAGCAGTCCTGAGTTATTATAGAATGTGCGAGAAATTGCTTAAGATTTTGACATTCAAAGTCCAATAACTCCAGAATGATTATCAGAGAAAGACTTCATCAAAGTCTGATACGAAATGTTGGAGAAATGGCACTCACAAAAAAATTGTGGATGCCAGGCAAATGGACAAAGTAAAACCTAAAAAGTTCCCACATTTTCACCGCAGGCCCCTAACAAATGGTATCAGTAGAATTCAACAACAAAAACAACCAAACTGAAGCAACAGCACCTTAAGGTATTCAATGTACAACGATCACATTTCATATCTAGTAAATGGATGGTGAGATTTCTGTAATCATGGTGTCATTTTGAAGAGTTTATTAGATGAAAATAATCCACTACAGGAATTTACAAAATTTTCATTACTGCTTGATAAGTTGATATATAATTATTTCACTTTTAATTTTACATTGAAGTCTATGGGATGTTTTATCAAAATATTTTAAAAGAAATCGTATTTTCATACAACTTTTTCTTTAAGAAAATATGAAATAAAATTAATCATTTATCACACATATTTTCAGAAAATTAGATTTTCCTTATTTTTGACCAAGGACGGATACCTCTTGCAAAAAGTCTCAAGTGCAAAATGATCGGTTTCTTATAATCATTTACCAGTCATCTGGATTTGATCTACTTCACTTTCATCATTATCTAACAATAAACATCTATTTTGATTTAAATTATTCAAAACTGTTCAGTCTCCTTTCATTATACGCTTACACCCTAATTAAGTTAATCATCTGTGGAGCAAAAGGACATATTAAATTCCAGAGACAAACAGCATAACCATGCCTAGGGGTGCCTTATGAATAATTTACAGAGAGACAGTACCATCGGTTTCCTAAACTTATCAGGAATCAATAAAATATCAGTATTTCTCATCTAATATTAAAAGCTGTAAATCAAATTAATTGTAGAACAATTTATGTCCTGTATTTTAATAACAGACTTTGAATTATAGAGAATATGGAAAGCCTGAACTTTTTTTTCATTTCAAAAGACAAGGGGAATAACTCTTATCATTTACACTCTTTAAAAAATGGCTTTTTAAGGTTACCAGCCCACATGTTGAGTTTCCATTTTCTACAATGTAGTTTTATAGATAAGATTCATTTCTAAGGTTATTTTCTGGATCTGAAGATATTGATAAACAAATAGTAAGATTCAAAATTACAAGTAAGATTGGGATTGAAAGTCTGGGAGATCAGGAAGATATTTTTCATCTGGTGTAACTCTCACCCCAATCTGATTAAAATCAGATCCTATGATCCGCTCACATAGATCGCTACACTAGGTTAGGGTTATGTATTATGTACACTAGTGTAGCAATCTACGTGAACGGATCATAGGATCTGATTTTAATCAGACTGCTCCCATCCCTACTTTCAAAGATAAATTTGTCTGTAATACCTTGTGTTTACCATTTGCTATCAAATCACAGTGACAATAAGATGCATGATTTATAATCATCATTTATGCAAGGTAAAACTTTTCAGAATAAGGTATAATTATTGGGTAATCTCAGTACTCTTTCTTGTCTCCATTCAAATGAAATATTCTTGAATTTGTACCAGTAACCAATATCATGTTCTAAATAGCACTTTTAACTAGCATCTGACAATCTCAAGCAACCACCCCATGTTGTCAGCTATGTTCAGTATTTTGTACTCGATCTGACCAGTATTTTGTACTCGATCTGACCAGAAACTATTCAGACAACCTATTGTTCTTTCTTGGTTGCCAGACAAGTCAAAAATTTTAGGAGTGTCAAGTCCTGCAAACCAATTGCAAAGTTTTTATTAACTTACTTATATGGAAGGATCGAAATGTACAGACATGTATACCTACTTCCTTCCTTATTTCTATACCTCCTCCCTTCCTTAATTCTATACCTCCTCCCTTTCTTTATTTTCTATAACTCCTCCCTTCCTTATTTCTATACCTCCCCCTTCCTTATTTCTATACCTCCTCCCTTCCTTATTTCTATACCTCCTCCCTTCCTTAATTCTATACCTCCTCCCTTCCTTTATTTTCTATAACTCCTCCCTTCCTTATTTCTATACCTCCCCCTTCCTTATTTCTATACCTCCTCCTTTCTTTATTTCTATACCTCCCCCCTTCCTTAATTCTATACCTCCTCCCTTCCTTATTCTATACCGCCTCCCTTCCTTATTTCTATACCTCCCCCTTCCTTATTTCTATACCGCCTCCCTTCCTTATTTCTATACCTCCCCCTTCCTTATTTCTATACCTCCTCCATTCCATATTTCTATAACTCCTCCCTTCCTTATTTCTGTACCTCCTCTCTTCCTTTATTTTCTATACTTCCTCCCTTCCTTATTTTCTGTATCTCCTCCCTTCTTGTATTTCTATACCTCCTCCCTTCCTTATTTCTATACCGTCTCCCTTCCTTATTTCTATACCTCCCCCCTTCCTTATTTCTATACCTCCTCCCTTCCTTACTTCTATACCACCTCCCTTCCTTATTTCTATAACTCTTCCCTTCCTTATTTCTATAACTCTTCCCTTCCTTATTTCTATAACTCCTCCCTTCCTTATTTCTATACCGCCTCCCTTCCTTTATTTCTATAACTCTTCCCTCCCTTTATTATCACTATAACTCCTCCATTCCTTATTTCTGTACCTCCTCTCTTCCTTTATTTTCTATACTTCCTCCCTTCCTTATTTTCTGTATCTCCTCCCTTCTTGTATTTCTATACCTCCTCCCTTCCTTAATTCTATACCGCCTCCCTTCCTTATTTCTATACCTCCCCCCTTCCTTATTTCTATACCTCCTCCCTTCCTTATTTCTATACTGCCTCCCTTCCTTATTTCTATACCTCCTCCCTTCCTTATTTTTATACCTCCCCCCTTCCTTATTTCTATACCTCCCCCCCTTCCTTATTTCTATACCTCCCCCCTTCCTTATTTCTATACCTCCCCCTTCCTTATTTCTGTACCTCCTCTCTTCCTTTATTTTCTATACTTCCTCCCTTCCTTATTTTCTGTATCTCCTCCCTTCTTGTATTTCTATACCTCCTTCCTAGTATAATTTACCTATTTTATGCTCTGCCAAAGTCAAACTGACTTAATTTCTTCTACAATGTTCCAGCTCGGTCAGGTCACTAGTTATATAGCTATATACACTGCTGAATTGATCCACTTTAATAGACATCTAAACACATGTTGGCTTCTTCAGCACAAAGAGAAATTTATAAATGTCCAGCAAAAGTTTGCATTTTGTCAAGTTAATAAGTCATTTTGCTTTAAATATAGTGACAAACAACGTGAACAGGTGAATGTCCATGGTCTAATAAGGCTACAAAACTAATTTCGCATACACAACAAGAAATCAGTCCTGCCTTTAACCCATCATGTGATTTGTAACCAGTTACAAAGTTCCTGGGAAGTCAAACTTGCTGACAACCACACTGAGTATCTTCAGCAACCACGACTTATAGTCTGCTTCAGGGTGAGCCCTGCACTGAAAAGAAGCCGTCGATCTTTGTAACCAGAAAATGGAGGCTATAGATAAAGAAAAATAAATAAATGAAAAGCAGGATTGATTTCTTGCTACATTGTTCAATCATTCTACCTCGTTCTGTAGGAGTTAACTCCGATCGAGTAAAGATACTTCGTAATCGCCGCCACAACCATAACGAAGGTGCGTTCGATTCAAGTTTCTGTATCCGTGTATGTGTGATTACGCGAATAATTTGTAACGTACATATAAATATCATAGTTGATTGTGAATTTACCTCATATATTCAGGGTTACCTATTAGTTTATTAGCACCTAACTAACCGATACAGTCTATTTCTATTTCAATCGGAAACATGTGTTTTTGAGTTCTGAATCAAATCCACACAAAACATAATATTTGAAACATATATGGTACACACGGGATTGATTTGTGAGTACAATAATCGTTCTTAAAACTATCGTTATTGCATATAGTGGTCATGTATCACTATTAGGTGAAAGAATTTAAAATAAGTGTATTATGAGATTAATAAATCTGTATAAAAAGCAAGCATAAAACAAACACGAGACCCATTACAGCATCCGGAATAGTCCGAATTTATTCTAATTGGACATTCGTATATCGTCTTGGTCTCGTATGACATATATATACGGCATAATACCGTTATCTGCACCGCATATCTTTAATATACAGTTTATTCCGTAATTTAGGTTCCTTCAGCACGTTGGGAACACTTCCCCTATAGCGAGATATTCTCGCTAAAACGCGATTATCCCTCTTCAGCGAGAAATAAACATGACCATAAACAGGTGTTTTGGCGTCTATATTGAAAATAATGGCAAATCCCGTGCAACCCTGAGTGAATAAGTGCGACACACACTCGACATGAAGAGAATTGTTTCTATGAAATTGACAACATAGTCAAGAAATTTCATATCAAAGTTGCTGCGTAAGAGAGAAGCAGTCTGAAATCCAATACACATCGTGAGTGTTTTTGTTTTGATTTATATAATTGCAGAAGCATCACACATTTTAGCACTTTTTCTTCTTTACACGTGAAACACGAAGAGATGTATTCCACGGGTGTTTTTCTCGGTTGTACAGGATATATTTACTCTCGCTAGAGAAGGACAATCGCGTTTTAGCAAGAATATCTTGCTATAGGGGAAGTGTTCCCAACCTGTTCAGGAGGGTGTGTACGCTGAGGCCTGTCCTTGATGTTGGACGTCCAAGGTGTTCTCGTAGTAGGACTGTCTTTGACATGTTATTGTGCCTTGTTGAGTGGCTGAACTACAACATCTTCCACTGTTTGACTGTTACTATAGTAGTCTAGAGGTTCTTGTTTGCCAGACAGTGCCTCTATCTGTTGTCAGCAGACATATTTGTTGGTCTTGTGATCTCTGTGCAGGATCTGTCTTGGGCACTAATTTCAAATGCTTGAATGTGGTGTTCTGTTTCCGCAGTAAGTGTCCATGCTTCACAGCCATACAAGGTGATAGATGAGAGCCTTGTATAGTTTGATTTTGGCATGGAGCCTAATAATATCGTTTCTCCACACTTTCACCAGTCTAGACATGGAGGAGAGTGCCATGGCAAGTCTGATCTTAATTTCTTATGTGCCCTCTTTGGTAATGGTTGCACCGAGGTACTTCAATGTTTCAACCTCGTCAAGGGTTTCTCCATGTAAACAGCACAACACCAACCACTCCCAATTGTATATATGGCCCGATGTTGAAATCAGACAGAAAAAATGTGTACTTATATACACAGTATAAGTGGAATTTTTAGCGAGACTCAAATTTAACGATTTTCCATATTACAATGAGTAGGCCTACATATATTGAGTGAGAGATATAATTTTAACAACTTTCTAATCCTATGAAAGATATATAATTATAACTATTACCTCAGATATGGAATAAATTGTTGGCGATATTGAATTTTAGCCATCTCATCACTCTCACCATTAATGCCAAATTAAATCCTTGCTAACAATTCTGCTAATACGGTATAAGGTGTGCTTTCAATTTATGGCAATTTGTTTACACAATTGTATATTTCAGGTAGTCCATTATGGAAGAAAACCCATTCAAGAATTTGAAAATTTCATCCTCAGAATTTCTGAATTCGTTAGAAAATCGAACTGAATGTCCAAAATGTTTGAAGTCCAGGAAATTTTACTGCTACAATTGTTTTGTTCCAGTTAAAGGCACAGAGGACCTTATTCCTAAAGTACATGTAAGAGAGAATAGTTAAGCTGACTCACATAAAGCATACATTGTGTGTCAACAATGCACATGATGTGGCACATGATCAACAAGATGAACATCTACTCCAACAAATCAGTAAAATGATTCTAACTACAGGAATATAAAGGGTTCATCTCAAAAGTTGTTTAACTTCTTGTATGCACAATTTTCACTTTTCTGTCACTTTCAAATGGACACCTATGTATGAATGGGTTGTCTTGAATAATATTAGAGTACAAGACTGCTACAGTCTGACTGACTGCAGACACCACCCCTTGGTACCCTCTGTAATCAAGTCAACATTTTATAATTTGTTATATTTTTACTTCTCTGACTGGTAGTATTGTTCACTTTTATTGTTATCTTGATCAAAAACTATATATGCTCCCTGAGTGTTGGTGTAGAATACAGTTTTTCTGGTTCTCAAGATAAATTTTTAAACTTTATTTTTTTTCCACAGTTGCCTTTAAAAATTGACATCATCAAACACCCAAATGAATGTGATGGTAAAAGCACATCGGCTCATGCTGCAGTTCTGGCTCCGGATGATGTCAGAGTGTTCACTTATCCGTGTATTCCAGATTATCCAGACAGAAATAAGGTATCATCATCCAGATCACTTCGTAATATACGTACTAAAGTAAAGCAGATTATCCAGACAGTAATAAGGTATCGTCATCCAGATCAATACATAATATACGTACTAAAGTAAAGCAGATTATCCAGACAGTAATAAGTATCGTCATCCAGATCAATACGTACTAAAGTAAAGCAGATTATCCAGACAGTAATAAGTATCGTCATCCAGATCAATACGTAATATACATACTAAAGTAAAGCAGATTATCCAGACAGTAATAAGTATCGTCATCCAGATCAATTCATAATATACGTACTAAAGTAAAACAGATTATCCAGACAGTAATAAGTATCGTCATCCAGATCACTACGTAATATACGTACTAAAGTAAAGCAGATTATCCAGACAGAAATAAGTATCGTCATCCAGATCAATACGTAATATATGTACTAAAGTAAAGCAGATTATCCAGAAAGTAATAAGTATCGTCATCCAGATCAATACGTAATATACGTACTAAAGTAAAGCAGATTATCCAGACAGTAATAAGTATCGTCATCCAGATCACTACGTAATATATGTACTAAAGTAAAGCAGATTATCCAGACAGTAATAAGTATTGTCATCCAGATCAATACGTAATATACATACTAAAGTAAAGCAGATTATCCAGACAGTAATAAGTATTGTCATCCAGATCAATACATAATATATGTACTAAAGTAAAGCAGATTATCCAGACAGTAATAAGTATCGTCATCCAGATCACTACGTGATATACGTACATGTACTAAAGTAAAGCAGATTATCCAGACAGAAATAAGGTATTGTCATCCAGATCACTACGTAATATACGTACTAAAGTAAAGCAGATTATCCAGACAGTAATAAGTATCGTCATCCAGATCAATACACAATATATGTACTAAAGTAAAGTAGATTATCCAGACAGTAATAAGTATCGTCATCCAGATCACTACGTGATATACGTACATGTACTAAAGTAAAGCAGATTATCCAGACAGAAATAAGGTATTGTCATCCAGATCACTACGTAATATACGTACTAAAGTAAAGCAGATTATCCAGACAGTAATAAGTATTGTCATCCAGATCAATACGTAATATACGTACTAAAGTAAAGCAGATTATCCAGACAGTAATAAGTATCGTCATCCAGATCAATACGTAATATACGTACTAAAGGAAAGCAGATTATCCAGACAGTAATAAGTATCGTCATCCAGATCAATACGTAATATACGTACTAAAGTAAAGCAGATTATCCAGACAGTAATAAGTATCGTCATCCAGATCACTACGTAATATACGTACTAAAGTAAAGCAGGGGGATCTATTGTCATCACTTTCAGGGAAGATGAGATTGTAGATATAAAGAAAGACAACTCTTCTGATATGAAATTGAATCCCAAGGAATTTATGTTTGTTTCTCCAAATAAGGGAATAGAAACAGGTTTACAGTACTTGGGACATTCTCTACCCAGAATTCTGTGTGCTACAAGCACTATATCCCTATTTTAACAGCTTTTTACAGAAATCTTGTATAATTTTCTGATATACACTGTACATCATTTATGTTTTGGACTGAATATTTATTCATATTATGAAATGCTTTTGGTGCAATCAAATTGATTTGTTTAAAATCACTGTTTTCTGATCCTGAATTTGAAACTACTATGTAATATGCGTATGAATGTAGGAATCGAATGTAAAAAAGGCTGTAAAAACTGGTGAGAGAATGTACTTGAGGAGGGAAATTAAAGGCACTGTTCATGATTTTCCCCAAAATCTTGTTTCTCACTTTTAATGATCAAAATCTACTGTCAAATGTGGTTAAAAAGTTTCACAAAAAAATTAAGGTTATACATCATCACAGAAGCTCATTTTAGAGAGTTTGTTATTTGTTTTGTAAACAAAGATTGCGGTATGTTATTGTTTACGATATTTTCAAAAGAAATGGATATCAATCTAAGTTTTTTTTATATCTATCATATTTCAAGCATTCTTTAGGTAAAATGTGTCATTTAAAAGTCGAAATTTGTGACTATGCAAAATTAAGATGCTTTATATTACAAAATTAATATTTTACTGGTTTGTTTGTTTACATAAAAAGACTTCTGAGTCTTGTTTACATAACACAGAGTTAAGGTTAAAATATAGCTTTTATTCTTCCATTCAGAAGGTGAAAATTTTGGCTGTCAATATTAAATGAGTTATATTCTTAATGTTTAACATAAAAAATAAAAAATATTTTTTTCAAAAATCGTGAACCAGTCCCTTTAAAATAGTAATGCAATGTAGATGAAAATGCGTCCAATGTATTTGTTAATAAATGTGCTATTGGTAGGTATTTCATTTAAACAATAAAATGCTTTCTTTGTTGTTTCATTGGGTGATGAAGGTATAGCTAGCATTGCAGAAAAAATGTGGTTTATGTAAAAAAAAATTCTGCAATGATTGCTATTTTCATCACCCAATGAAACAACAAAGAAAGACATTTTAGTGTTTATATTCATATTTTTATACCCCCCCCCCCCCCCCCCCCCCCCGAACGAAGTTCTGGGGGGTATATAGGAACCACTCTGTCTGTCTGTCCGTCCGTCTGTCTGTGCAGATTCATGTCCGGGCCATAACTTCTTTGTTCTCTGACTTAGGCATACCATATTTGGCACACAGGTAGATCACCATGAGACGATGTGTCGAGTATCTATATGACCTTGGCCCTTGACCTCAAGGTCAAAATTAAAGGTTTTTTACAATGGATTCGTGTCCGGGCCATAACTTCTTTGTTCTTTGACATAGGCATACCATATTTGACACATGAGTGTATCACCATGAGACGATGTGTCATGTACCTTCATGACCTCCATATGACCTTGACCTCAAGGTCAAAATTAAAGGTTTTTACAATGGATTCGTGTCAGGGCCATGACTTCTTTGTTCTTTGACATAGGCATATCATATTTGACACATGAGTGTATCACCATGAGACGATATGTCGAGTACCTTCATGACCTCTATTTGACCTTTAACTTTGACCTCAAGGTCAAAATTCATTATAGGGTTTTGACATAGTCATACCATAAGACATGGGTGTATCACCATGAGACTATGTGTCATGTACATTCATGACCTCTTTATGACCTTTGATCTCAAGGTCAAAATTATAGGTTTATGCCATGGATTTGTGTTCGGACTATATCTTCCATTTTCTTCTACAAAGGCATACCATATTTTTACACTCAGGAAAGAGGTAATTTATACCTATTAACAACACCCTTTGGGAGATTGGGGTAAGCGGGGGGTATTCTTAGTGAGCATTGCTCACAGTACATCTTGTTATGTATTGTCTTAAAATATAAACTAGATTTAAGTACTAAAATATCATATGGTTGACCCATTTGTTACATTTAACGGAAAAGCCAATGCACCCTTTGACCTTGATCCATATTAGGTTATGATTACACAGACAGGTGGTACTAAAAACCCGGATCGAACTAGTTTGCAACAAACATGCATTGATCATTGTCACAGATGAAAGCAATGTCAATTTCAAAAGAAATATAAGAGAAATGATTCAGTAAATATAATGTAGTAAATGGATTACCATTTATACAAACATTGCATGCAAGTTTTGCAATATATTATTTTGTTTTCTTCCTCAAGGTTGTTTTAGTGTTTCCTGGGAAAAATTCATTGACTATGGAAGAAATGGCAAAACGAATAAATAAGAATGACAGTTATAATGACTGTGCTGGAGATTCACAACATGATTCCCCAAATACTGACATGAAAAGACATGATTCAAAGCTAGGAGAATCTGATGATGAAGAAGAGGAGAGCAAGTCTGTGTCAGATGAAACTACTGTAACAATGGAGGGGAAGTCAGACAAAGGTTTACCCTCAAAAAGAAAGGCTGAGGATCACCCGGGGAGACAGAAGAAGATCAGGAGTTCAAAACAGACTGTTCCTTTTGAAAGAGCTGTCTTTGTCGATAGTACTTGGCAGCAGACTAAAGGGATAGTAGCTGATGACAGACTTAAAGGTAACGGGTATTTTATCCCGCAGAGCTCCATTATGGTATTAGCATTTAAGGCTGCGTTCTTTTTATGCCCCCGGAATCGAAGATTCGGAAGCATATAGTCCATCTGTCTGTCTGTGGTAAAAAAAAACCCTTTAACTTTAACCTTGGTGATATTTTTTACACCATAAGAGGTAGAACTTTCATATTTGGTATGTGTATTTCTTGTGGCAAGACCTTTCCATTGACACCAAAATCTTTGACCTTGTAACCTTAACATTGACCTTTGACCTGGTTCCACTGTTGTAATCTGGGGGCATCGGTGTTTCACAAATACATCTTGTTCTCTGAACATGCTTTCAGTGGAGACAATTACCTCTGATTATAGTTACGCCATTGATACAGATACTGAGAAAGCATTTAAATGGGGGGCATGGAATCCCAAGATTTTACCATTTCATTGGGATACAATATGGTTTCTGTAAATTTAAACATGTAAATTGTGTAGGAAATTCTTGAGTTCGAGGTACCAACGAAGATTGAGCCCCCATGATGATTCCACAGTATTCATGGTTAGTCAAAGAAATGTTAAAAGAGAATATTTTATTTCAGACATGACATGTATACAGTTGGAATCAAGGGAAACCAAATTCTGGAGGCACCAGAAGGACAACCCAGCGACATATTTATCCACTATTGAGGCAGTGTATTATTTGGTGCGGGACTACCATGACCTTTTTGTGAATGATTCTTACAATGGAGAATATGACAATCTTTTATTTTTCTTTACCTTCATGTACCAGAAAATAAGGAAGATGTATGATGGCGGTAAAGACCTAAAGGCTTACAAACAGAGAATGATAAACTCGTCTGGAAGTGAAACTGTCAAATAAATTGTTCGGCAAATACATATTTATCCCGCTTCAGTCAAATTTGTAGATAATTGATTGGATAAAAGCGAATCACATAATGCCCTGAATTTTTTTATATTACGTCTCTGTATGGAGGGTGTATAAGTTTTGACAAATCACATGATATCCTAAAATTTTCAATACACTGTCTCCGTTCAGAGAGTTTGGCAACTGTGACGTCACTTACGAATCATATGATGCCCTGAAATTTCAATACACCACCTCTGCATGTACAAGGGTATATTGTTCTGACAGCTACCATAGCTTCCAATGTATGTCTGCTTTCAGTTTCAACATACATATGATTTGTTTATTTAATGTAATGTGATACCAAGTTTGATATCTCTGTCAATGAAAGAGTTCTTAGATAATAAACAGACAGTATCTTTCTACCTCCAGAGTAGTTTTACCTTGTGACTTCGACTTCAATATGCGGTCATCTAATCCTTAGGTGGAATCTGTGTACCAAGTTTGATGTCTGTCAAGCAAAGGGTTCTCTAGATATTGAGTTGACAATCTTACCATTTTGTTTGACCCTTGACCTTGTAACCTCAAAATCAATAGTGGATATTTACTTTTTCGGAGAAAACAAATTGATGTTTATGTTCAGCAAGTTCTTTGATATTGAGTGGACAGTGTTTTATATCCAGGGTAGTTTGACCTTGTGTCCTCAAAATCAAAAGCGGTCATCTACTCTTTAGGTAGAACCAGTATACCAAGTTTGATGTCTTGTCAAGCAAAGGGTTCTAGAGATATTGAGTGAACAACACTGGTCTACAGACCAACAGCTGCAAACCCTTTCTTTCTCTAGGACATTATGAGTAGCAATATGGAACATGAACTTGTATTCTATATTGTGCATGTTGTTCACTCACGAATCTTTCACTCATTTTGGATGTCGCCAGCTGTTGATGTGCCAAATTTAAACCTTTATGTAAGGCATATAGTGCTGAAGCAGTGAGACTTCATGGTGCTTCCACCTGCCATGGTATGGGATAGAAAAACCCATGTTTTCACTTCATGTTAGGGATCTGGCATATGAACAATCACAATCTATATGGGTTCGACAGTCCTTGGAGATTGAACGCAAGACTCCCGGTTACAACCACTACGTTACCAGTAAGTGTACTGCATGAACTTGTAATGATCTCCTTCATAGATACTCCATACCTCCAGTATAAACAAAGCCATGCACTATCAATATCATCCAAGGGATTAATCCAAATAAATTTTCCTAGTTACAGTCAATGAAATTGCAGCAGTTTGTCCAGTCATGATTCTTGAGGGGGTATAGTACATTGCCATAATGGCCGACTTCCGTATAAAACCTGAATGAAAATATATATGGCTACAATATTTTGCATATTCCTTTATAGCCCAGTATGTTTATGCATCAACTGCTGATAGCCGGTTCGAGTCCAGCAGGGGTTTTAAATTTTTTCCAGATAACTCGAAACTGCATATTTTGACTAATGAAGCAAACTAGAAAGTTTTCAATTTCAGAATATTATTGTACATATCCTCCACTTTTCCTGTTTAATCGAATTTCTATGGTGTTATTCTTCCCTAACCATGACAGTACAAGTCATTTATCACATCGTATACTCATCCAAACTGGATTGTATTGTCAGGATGTTAGTGTCCAGTATCTGTGGACTTGCCAATTAAGGCTGCAGCTGTGTGGGAAGATATTGGGAAACCACAGAATATTTTCCCCAGAGAGCTACAGATCTGCAGCTATGTCCATTCTGGTGGCGTTTAAAATGAGCTTGGAACATATGTCCTGAACACATGCATTACATTCCCTGTTTACTTCATCATCTCTACCAAAATCTAGTGATCTGTACGTCAGTCATCTGCACAGCTTCTTTGAAATGCTCGGCCGATAAAAAGTTTTTAACGAAAAAGCAATCTACTTAAAATTCAATCCCTATCAGGTGGCAACCTTCATGTTGATCTGCCTCTGGTTTGCGATCTGCTCATGCAGTATTTTTAATGGTTCCATTGTTGAAGCTTAAATTACAAGACACGATTAGAGAAATGCTTGCTTTATTTACCAATATTTCTCACGCATTCATACATTCATTTATAATACCTGGTGATAGAGAAAAAAAGCATGGAATATTTACAGTAATGAACACTCATTGGAACAGCCACCGTATAATATACATGTATGCCGAGTTATAGAAAGCAATGGCACACAAGCAGATGGTGGTCGAAAACATTAAATGTCCCAGAAAAAAAAATAGATTTGTAATGATGAACATCAAAATTCAAAACTGTTATGTATGCCAGCATTTACAATAATGCACTAGTTTTCTCCTAGGTCAAAAGCATACGGAGAATATGCATACAAAAATGACTGAAATTTGGAGTACATCCACTTCTGTAATGCCAACACACAACTAAACATTTTCTGTGGATGTTTGCTGCAGTAAAAAAGTTTGGTATGCAACAGTTAATGATGTAGCACTAGTAACCAGGAAGTACTACAGACCACTATGAACTCATAAACTGCCAATGGGACTGCTCCGGTATGCTCATAAAAGCTTGATATGTTAGATTTTGACAAACCACAAATCGAAGCAACTGCTGTTTGTCAGCTTCATGACATATATATGTATTTACTTTCGTACAAGTAATACAGTTTCATATACTACAACTGCACCAGAAAATATTTTGCATAATCAACTGCAAAAGTAATTTTTTTTATAATCCAGAATGTTTTTGTAAACAACATCAAAGATTTAATGTGACAATCATAGTGCTGAACTCTATTAAATAAAATATTTCTCCCTAGCTTTTGATTACAAGGGAGTAATATTAGCTTAGCTATCTTAATCTTTGCAGCTCAATCATAAAAAAATCAAATGAAGTACAAATTTAGTATCTATATAATTACAATAAATATGTACTTCAAGTAACCATAGTAACAACTATTAAAGGTATCAAAATTCAACATCATGATAACCAAAAAAAGAAAAGCTTCCAAATGCAAACAGATTGTCACAATCCCTAGAGAATCCATGCTGAACACACAATATTTAAACAGTATGGATTTATTCCCAGGTGATAATTGCAGTGCATGAGTAACTATTCATTGCATGATTTCAATTTTACAATCATTACATAGTAATAAAATTCATCAACTTCTGTACAGCCTTCTGTGAATATAATTGCAAAGGACAGTTTGTAATATCAATCATTACAAAGGATAAAATCAATAAATAAAATAGCCAATTTATGATCCAGTTTTCTGTTAAGGACATCCACAATTTGACCTTTACTCCACCACCTCTTCCTCATCACTGATAAGGCCTGCAAACTTGTTGGCATCTGTCCAAACCTGTGTGAAATAACGGTATGTTTATTTGTTCCACTCGAAGTTTGAGTTTATCAAAAGCAAAATCTAGAGAGTTCCAAGGAACACATGCCACTTGCAATGACAGTTATTTATCATGGTATATATATTGAATAAACAACACATAGTCATAAAGTTCAAGTAGGACAGACAAATAGCAAGATAGATGAATAATGGACAAAGTAATCTTCAAATGCCACTAAGCATCACAGGCGATATAAAAAAGCGAAGGAGTAACAAAGATGCAAGTCTTACACACAAAGTATGAAGAATGGTCTTAACATACTGTGTGTAGTGTAACTGGTAAAATTTCTAATCACTCAAACAACATCTAGTGCTTTCTAACATCTCTCTCAACTTTCAGATCACTCTAACGACATCTAGTGCTTTCTAACATCTCTTCCAAATTTCAAACTAACGTCCTCAGAGAACTAACGCCACTGCTAATCTTTTTTCTCAGTGACTTTCACCTTGTCCAAAACTCCTTGGATTAGGATTATGACACATCTTCAGGTCATTAGCAATATTCTATCCTTTACAAAGTTCATGGCCATTACATAAAGGAGTATTACACTGAAGTATTGTACTGTGGCTGACCACCCATACCTCATCAAACTTCATTTGGGAGTCTCAAAAAAAGTTATATGCAAATACTTTGCGTAGAAAAATTGTCATCAATACATGCAAGCGCCATGACATTATAAGATCCTTTTTTTATTGAATGGATACATGTATGTATAAACTTTAAATATTTTTCAAGATAACTCCACCTTTTCTTTCTTTTCTTCGTACTTGGGCATTTCATCAAGAGATTTTGGGATTGCTTTTTCCCTTAAGGCTCTGTAAGAACAAAAACAATGATTTTATTAATAAACATTAAAATGACGTATCGGTGTCAATTTCCTGACTCGTAGATACTTCTTATACCACCACGGCTTCAAGTACATGCAAGAAAGGTGACATTTACTTCTGTTTGCCTCCTCGTCCACGCATGGGTGCCCCTCGCCCTCGTCCACCTCTACTGGATCCACCCCTTCCTTCACCTGGAAAACTTCCTCTTTCTTCTGTAAAAGACATCAATTACAAATTAATGCATATCACAAATAAACATTTATCAGTTAGTGAAAAATTTGTGCTTACTGGCAGCATTATCATACAGTGAAATTTGTTTAATCCAAATGCTGTGCAATCTGAAATGTTGTGTAAATGTTACATATATTTGACATCAATTTCAATTTGAATTTTATCATTAACGAGAGAACCAAGGACCTTGATCGGTCACCCGAAAATCATGACAAAGAGAGAATTAAGTGTTGCCTGTTGTATGGGAGGGGGGGGGGGGGGGGGGGGGGGGAGAGAGAAGTAATGGCTGAGACAAATATTCTAAACATTTTGTTTGTAAATAACCTTGAAAATGGTCATGATTATAGTTCAAGGTCAAAACATAGTATGATTATAAGCAACCTTTGGGACAAATCTGAGTTTCTACTGTCTCTCTCCATTACTAATTCATGGCCCAAGTAATATATTTCTGACAATTTGTACCAGTGGTATTGACCTTTGCCAATTGACCTTAAATCCACAGTCCTGATATGCTGTCTCATCACTTGAGTGTAAACTTCTAATATCCCTCCATGTGAATGTTCAGAGAAATGTTTTACCTATTTTAACCAGTGACCCTTTGTCCAGGGTCACGAAACATTGCTGGCTAGCAACGTTTGTGTCAAGAATCACTATCTAATATCTTCATTACACAGTTATGATCTCAAACAAATACTTCTAACATTCATACAGATGACCTCCACTTTGGCTGAATGACCTTAGTTAAGGATCATGACATACAAAGTGGATTTATTGTCCCTTTAATGTCAAACTATTACAAAAATGTGGCCCAGACAAATTGTCTTATTTCTAGTATCGATCTTGAATTTGGCCAACTTATTTTGATTCAAGATCAAGACACAATTGTCCGTTCATAAAAAAAACAACCCATTAATTTGTGCATTTGTCTGTACAGTACAAAGTTCTGACTCTGGCCTCAAACCTATAAACTGACAATAGACTTAAGTCTAAATTCTTCAATCCAACTAAAGTTGGGTTTAGGCAAATTTTTCTAACAATTTATTTTACTACTGACCTTCATTTATGGACATGATACCGTAAAGTGGGTTTTTTTCCATGGGGTGATAAATTTGGCTTATTTTAGCAGCAAGATATCTTTCCGCCAAAATATCATTTGCCAAATATTCACCCAACTGCGACTTCAGAATTTGCAAGAGAGATATCTTTCTTATCCGCCAAAATATTCCACTAAAATTATTTGCATGCCTTTGAGCCAGCAAATTGCCAAATCTATATGTACCATCTAAAACATTTTTGATCAGATATGATATTGTTCAACAATAATTTAGACAAGAGATGTTTGTAAAACACATAAGCCCCCATAGTGCAAAATTGAAAAGGGTTACACACATGCATCATTTATTTGACAGTAGTATTACCAATTCAAAATATTGAGCAGACAATATCTTCCTATGTCAGAAGTGGATTGACCATGTGACCTAAAATTCAATAGGGGTTATCTACTCCTTATGCTGTACCAGTATACCAAGTTTGGTGTCAATCAAACAAATAATTCTTAAAATAAAGGAGACAATATATTACTTTGTCCAGTTTAACCCTTGATCTTTGACCATGTGACCTCAAAATCAATAGGGGTTATCTTCTCCTGAAGATGTACCAAGTTTGATGTCTGTCACACAAAGGGTTTTCAAGATATTGAGTGGACAATACATTCCTATGTCTAGTTTGACCCTTGACCATGTGACCTCAAAATCAATAGGGGTCATCTTCTGAAGATGTACCTGTGTACCAAGTTTAATATCTGTCAAGGAAAGGGTTTCTAAACATTGAGCGATCAATATTTCCTATGTCCAGTTTGACCCTTGACCATGTGACTTTAAAATCGATGGGATTAATCTACCCCTCACAATGTGTCAGTGTACAAAGTTTAATGTCTGTCAAGGAGGGTTTCTCAAGATATTGAGCGGAGAGCATCTTCTTATGTCCAGAGTAGATTGACCCTTGACCTGAAAATCAATAGGGGTCCTCTTCTACTCATAACCAACCCACATATGTACTATCATTACAACGAAGTGAATGGTTCTCATGATATTGAGCGGACAACATGTGGTCTACCATCTGACCAACTGCAAAGCATCATGCCCCTCTTCTTTGAAGGGTGGCATAAAAAACAAGAGATGTTTGTAAAACATATATGCCCCCCCCCCCCCCCCCCCCCCCCCCCCGGGTGCAAAATTGTAAAGGGTTATATACATGCATAACTTGATTGATAGCAGTATTACCAATTCAAAATATTGGGCAGACAATATTTTCCAATGTCATCTACTCCTTATGCTGTACCAGTGTACCAGGTTTGGTGTCAATCAAGCAAATGATTCTTAAACAAGAGATGTTTGTAAAACACATGCCCTCATGGTGCAAAATTGAAAAGGGTTATACACACACATCATTTAATTGAGAGTAGTATCATCAATTCAAATATTGAGCAGACAATATCTTCGTATGTCAAGAGTGGATTGACCATGTGACCTAAAAATCAATAGGGGTCATCAACTCCTGAAGATATATCAGTGTACCAAGTTTGATGTCTGTCAAGCAAAGGGTTCTCAAGATATTGAACGGACAGTATATTCCTATGTCCAGTTTGACCCTTGACCATGTGACCTCAAAATCAATAGGAGTCATCTTCTACTGAAGATGTACTAGTGTACCAAGTTTGATGTCTGTCAAGCAAAGAGTTCTCAAGATATTGAGCGGACAGTACATTCCTATGTCCAGTTTGACCCTTGACCTTCGACTACGTGACTTCAAAATCAATAGATGTCATCTTCTCCTGAGGATGTACCAGTGAACTAAGTTTGATGTCTGTCAAGCAATGGGTTCTCAAGATATTGAGCGGACATTATTTTCCAATGTCCAGTTTGACCCTTGACTTTTGGCCATGTGACCTCAAAATCAATAGGGGTCATCTTCTTCTAAAGATATACCAGTGTACCAAGTTTGATGTCTGTCAAGCAAAGGATTCTCGAGACATTGAGTGGTCAATATATTCCTATGTCCAGTTTGACCCTTGACCTCAAAATCAATAGGGGTCATCTACTCCTTAAGATGTACCAGTGTACCAAGTTTGATGTCTGTCAAGCAAAGGGTTCTCAAGATATTGAGCGAACAGTATATTCCTATGTCCAGAGTAGATTGACCCTTAACTTTTAACCTTTTGACCTGAAAAACAATAAGGGTCTTCTTCTTTTCATAACCAACCCACATATGAAATATCATTACGATCAAGTGTATGGTTCTCAAGATATTGACCGACCGAGAGGTGCAAACCAATATGCCCCTCTTCTTTGAAGGGGGGGGGGGGGGGGGGGGCATAAATATAGGAGACAATATATTACTATGTCCAGTTTAACCATTGACCTTTGACCATGTGACCTCAAAATCAATAGGGTTCATCTTCTTCTGAAGATGTACCAGTGTACCAAGTTTGATGTCTGTCAAGCAATGGTTTCTCAAAATATTGAGCAGACAGTATATTTCTACGTCCAGTTTGACCATTGACCACGTGACCTCAAAATCAATAGGGGTCATCTACTCCTTGGGATGTACCAGTGCACCAAGTTTGATGTCTGTCAAGCAAAGGGTTCTCAATATATTGAACGGACTGTATATTCCTATGTCCAGTTTGACCCTTGACCATGTGACCTCAAAATCAATAGGGGTCATCTCCTGTATGTGTAGCAGTGTACCAAGTTTGATGTCTGTCAAGCAAAGGGTTCTCAAGATATTGAGTGGACTGTATATTTCTATGTTCAGTTTGACCCTTGACCATGTGACCTAAAAATATATAGGGTTAGGGTTCTTCTCCTGAAGATGTACCAGTGTACCAAATTTGATGTCTGTCAAGCAAAGGGTTCTCTAGATATTGAGTGGTCAGTATATTTGTATGTCCAGTTTGACCCTTGACCTCAAAATCAATAGGGGTCATCTTCTCCTGTATGTATAACAGTGTACCAAGTTTGACGTCTGTCAAGCAGAGGGTTTTCAAGATATTGAGCAGACTGTATATCCCATGTCCAGTTTGACCCTTGACATTTGACCTCAAAATCAATAATGGTTATCTACTCCTTAAGATGTATCAGTGTACCAAGTTTGATGTCTGTCAAGCAAAGGGTTCTCAAGATATTGAGCGGACAGTGTCTTCCTATGTCCAGAGTAGACTGACCCTTGACCTGAAAAACAATAGGGGTCCTCTTCTCCTCATAACCAACCCACATATGAAATACCATTACGATCAAGTGATTGGTTCTTTAGATATTGAGCGGACAACATGTGGTCTACCGACTGACCAACAGGTGCAAACCAATATGCCCCTCTTCTTTGAAGGACGGCATAAATATATAACCGACTTATAGACGAGTATATAAGGTAACCAAGAACCTTTGAGATTAACATGACATTTTTTCTCTCCCTCTAGATTTTCGAGGATTCAATGTACTTTCATTAAAAAAAGATCCAGATTTCTGCCATGGAGTCTAAACCCCAACCATGACCCAGTGAATTTTACAATTTTGGTTGAGGCATCCCACTTCAATATAATTCTGCACCATACAGTTCTGTTTGTGATATTGTATAAATTGTGTCATGGTTCCTCACAAAGACTTGAAGGTAAAGCTGAATGAATTTTAAAATATATATGGTAAATTTGTTTTAACCTACAATATTAACAAGAAAAGTCTAGAGTTTGTGAAACCAAAATTATGATATAATTTATGTTGATCATCAAATATGTATGGTAAATTTGTTTTAACCTACAATATTTAACAAGGAATGTTTCAGAAACATGTATGCCCCACCCACCACCCCGTGGTACAAAATTGAAAAGAATCATATACATGATAGTAGTGCCAATACAATTCTAGTTATCAAGCAAACAATATCTTCCTATGTCCAGAGTGGAACAACCCTTCACCATGTGAACTCAATATCAATAGGGGTCATCTACTCCTTAGGACATACCAGTGTATGAAGTTTAGTGTCTATCAAGCAAATGATTCTTAAAATATAGGAGACAATATTATTACCATGTCCAGTTTGACTCCTTACAATGTACTAGGATACCAAGTTTGATGTCCGTCAAGGAAAGGGTTCTCAAATTATTGAGTGGACAATATCTTCCTATGTCCAGAGTGGTTTGAACCTTGACCTCAAAATTAATAGAGGACATTTACTCCTTAGACTGTACCAGTGTACTAAATTTGGTGTCAATCAAGCAAATGATTCTTGAAATATAGAGAAATATTATATCCAGTTTGAGCAGACCATGTGAAGTCAAAATCACTACGATGTACCAAATTTGATGTCTATCAGGGAAAGGGTTCTCAGATATTGAGCTGACAATATCTTCCTATGACCAGAGTAGATTGACCCTTGAAGATGTGACCTGAACATCAATAGAGGTCATCTACTCCATAAGATGTACCAGTGTACTAAGTTTGATGTTAGTTAAGGAAAGGGTTTTCAAGATATTGACCATACAATTTCTTCTTATGTCAATAGTGGATTGATCCTTGACCATGTGACCTCAAAATCAATAGATGTCATCTACTCTTTAGGATGTACCAGTGTACCAAGTTTAATGTCTATCAAGGAACCTGTTCTCTAGATATTGAGCGAACAATATCTTCCCCATGTCCAGAGTGGATTGACCCTTAACCACGTGACCTCAAAATTAATAGGGTTCAACTTCTCCTTGACATGTACCAGCATACCAAATTTGAAATCTGTCAAGGAACAGGTTCTCGAGATGTGGAGTGGACAATACCTTCATATGTCCAGAGTGAATTGACCCTTGGCATTTGACCATGTGACCTAAAAATCAAGGTCATCCACTCCTTAGGATGTACCAGTATACCAAGTTTGGTGTCAATCAAGCAAACGATTCTTAACATAGGAGACAATGTATCATTATGTCCAGTTTGACCTTTGGCCATGTGACCTCAAAATCAATAAGGGTTATGTACTCCTTAGGATGTACCAGTGTACCAAGTTTGATGTCTGTCAAGCAAAGGTTTCTCAAGATATTGAGCAAACAGTATATTCCTATGTCCAATTTGACCCTTGACAATGTGACCTCAAAATCAATATGGATCATGTACTCCTTAGAATGTACCAGTGTACCAAGTTTGATGTCTGTCAAGCAAAGGGTTCTCAAGATATTGAATGAACAGTATATTCCTATATCCAATTTGACCCTTGACCATGTGACCTCAAAATCAATAGCGGTCATCTACTCCTTACGATGTACCGGTGTATGAAGTTTGATGTCCGTCTTCAAAAGGGTTCTCAAAATAATGGGCGAACAGCATCTTCCTATGTTTAGAGTGGATTGACCCTAGACCTTTTGACCTAAAATTCAATAGGGGTCCTCTTCTACAAATAACCAACCCACATATGAAATATTAAGATCAAGTGAATGGTTCTCAAGATATTGAGCGGGCAACATGTGGTCTACTGATCGACCGACGCAAAGCAATATGCCCCTCTTTTAAAAAGGGCATAATATGCCCCCTTTTCAAATAGGGGTATAAAAATTCATATTCAATCATAGTTTTTACCCAAGAGTTTCCGGACATTACAAAATCTTACAGAGCTGATAGGGGTAGTGAGTTATAGATAGAGAATCTGTATTTGCACTGTACTGGAAATACCACAAACAAGAAAGGCATAGAGGTAAAATGTCTGTGATACAAATGTTGAGCACAAAAAGTATCCCTATAAGAATAACCATCTAGAGATACAGAAATTGATACTTTATATAACAAATATATTTCATTTGCCGGAAAGGGTCTGACCATTGGGCTGCCCCCCCCCCCCCCCCCCCTTCTTATTTTCATAAGGCAAAACAGAAATTGGCAATCTATAATCTTAAACATGATTTTCCTCTTTTTTATATGATCAATATTTCGAATTCTGTTGTTAGTTTACAATCTCAAAAGTATCTAAAAAGTTCATTGCTACAAACTTTTTCAGAGTAGGATAAAGAAAAAATATATAACAGCATAAATCACTAGCAGTAATTTATCCACGGGTCGCTTTACAAGAAGCATTGAGAGCATTAAAGGTTAAATTCTAGATATTCAGGATAAAGACAACATTTTCACTGTGAAAGACATACAGCCTCAGTCAGCCTAGTGGTTTAGACATTCTCATCACACCCGAGAGCCGAGTCAAACTTACACTGTTAAATACAGGCACATGTAGGGGCTGTTCCTTCACGTCGTGCCCAGCATTAGCAGCGCAAATCACGGGTCTTCCAGACATGACCTTGAAAACAGAGGTTCTGAGTCATGTTGGTACCAAAGAAAACCCACTGCTATGACCTTGAGCAACAAGCATAGGCCAATATTTGTGGCATTTTGCCTACAGCTGGTGACATCCCCTATATGAGCAAAAAATTCTCGAGTGGGAAATAAAACAAACAAATAAAAACTATGCACTCAGTTTGGTTATTTAATGTCCAGGAGCATAGAAGATTTTAAAAGAATAAATGCATTTTCAATACAAGATCCAAAGAGCCCCGTCTAAACACCCGAATCACTGACCCAGGGGCCATGAATTTCACAATTTAGGTTGAGGCCTCCACATTCACCATGACTGCCTGCTAGAAGTCTGGAAGTAAAGAAGAGTTTTAAAGAAAGCATAATTTCTAGAGGTTTGAACCCCCCACCCCACCCCCTCGGGGACCAGGGATCATGAAATCCAAAATTGTTGTTGCCCTTAACATGTACATGTAGGTGCTAAAAATTGGCCCATTATTATTTGTGAAGTTAAAAATGTTCAAATCATGCAAGACAAGGTCACAGACAAAACAGATCGCAATAAGTCACTCAGGTGACCCACAAATACTCGGGAGAAGTTTTTCGATCCCAAACTTTTTTTCTGGCCACCAGACAAGACAAGTTTGGGGCAAAACACAGTTTAAAAGAAAAATGCAGTAAAACGAGACTTATAGTGAATTAATGTGAAGCAATACATTCCCCTATCAGAGGAACATAATGAAAATTGCATTGAATAAAACAAAGTTTGGTTATGATGAACAGTTATTCACTGGCCCTGGAGGTTTGCTATAACTTGAGTTTTACTGTATTCTCATTATAACCATTTCCATTTCTACAATCCCTCAGTATGCAACATTGTTCAATCCCCATTGTCCATAAAAAGTGGAAACAATTTCACAGTATTTATTTTACATTGAGGTATCAGTGAGAAAAGAAATTCTATCTCGGTAGGCAAGCGGATTAACAAACCAATCAATTAATACGCATCAGTTTCAATATTTGCAATATATTCTATATACCAATATAAAAATTCATATATTGGAGTTTGCGATGTTGTACCAGGCAAAATTACAATTTGCTGTGTTCTTAAGAGTAACTAACAGAATGTAATCCATGAAATCAATGAATGAGCCATTGAAATATGATTTCACAGAATCAGACACTAGCTGGTTAACTCAAAAGCTCAAAAATCTTTATTTCTAGCTGTGGTATTTTATAAAATCATACCTAAATGTCATAAAACTACATGCACCTATTCAACCAAGTATACATTTTATATCTCACCTGGTTTACCTTTGTTTTCTGAAGGCCTCAAGTCAGCTGGTTTGCCTCTGCTCCAAGCATTTGTTGCTGGTGGGTCCTGAAACACAAACAATATTAGAAATACTCAGCTGCACACTACATCACTATGACAGACGGTGGGCGATAGTTACAAACTACAAGATGCAGTGATTTTTCAACATTTTTTACAAGGGTCCTGTGGCTTTCGAATTGGGAAAAATTGTCGACATTTCAGTCAAATTGGGAAAAATCAATTTTATCTTAGTAAAGTTTTAAATTCATATCAAACATTATAGTATTTCTATGTTACACACGATTTTCTTTAACCTTCTAAAATTTTCAACTATTCTATCCAAATCATTCCCATAACTCTTTGTTAAATCTTATGTATAGAATTCACATCGAATGTTTATTTTTTTTTCAAACACGTTTCCCTTTCATAACTTTATTTTTGGGGAAAATGCAAGCTAAATTGGGAAAAAATTGGCAATTTTTAGGAGGGGAAAGGGCCGAAATTCGGACCCAAAATGGGCCTTAAAAAATCACTGAGATGTCAGAGCAAGTTAAATTGTTGTTACCTCTTGTGACCTTGGATATGAACACATGACCTTGAATATGAACTTGAACTCAATCTTGTTGCATCTCACTATTTCGCATTTGTTATAAATGCGACTCCATGCAGATATGCATTGTCGGAAACCCACGGTCGGTCGCACTTCTTTTACCTCCCTTGGGACAAAACGTAGATATTTTCATACCTAACAACTTATCTCTTTCCTCCTTCATCTGGTCCACTTCCGTGACCATTGTCTCGTTGAGTTTGCATACCCGATTTAATTTACTCATTCAGAGGCTGCACGCAAAGGATGCGTCTGTTGGGTGAAAGTTTAGGCACTATAGAGCATAGCTGTACTGTTCAAGTGAAGTTTATGATGACAGATACCTGTAATTCCGATCTTTGATAGTGGCACAATAAAATGCACACACTTTCAGGGCGCACATTACTGCTGATGCTTAGAGTTTCAGGAATACTTACAGTGATTACCATTGGTCCTCGATAGGTCACGCAGGTTCATGCATTTTAATGACCCGAGTTATGCAAAAATATTGGCGTTGTGTCCCATGGGAGGTAAAAGAAGTGCAACCGACCATGGATTTCCGACGATACCAGATATGGAGCTAATGTTGACTACTAGTATATGATATAGCTATTCATGGATCACCATGAGTCTGTGGCAAACACAAGATTATTCAAATTGTTGTATCAATTATTCATAGTGCTGATCTTTGAATATTACAAAACATTGTCAAAGATATGGCAATCGTAATATAGAGTCAAAAAGTAGGAAAAATTCTGATTTAATTTATCCTATACATATAAAGGTATAAATAGTCTCAAACCCAGAGAGTTGAGAACCAGTATCATAAACAGAACAGTTCACAACTATGCAACATCAATCTCAGTTGTGATGGTAAGGTATGAAATTGCACACAAAGAACAGAATACATACTGCAGGTGTAGGATTTGACTTAGATTCAATCTTGGCAGGGACTTGGGAGTTGCTCCTCTGTGGGGACTTTACATCATCAGAAGGAGGGCCTTGTTTCTGAACAGGTTTTCGTTTATCCCAGGGATTGGTTGAAGGGGGTGGGGCTGGCACTAGCTTCACTGGGTCTTCTCTGTGTATCGGAGACAGTGGACTTTTGGGTTCTTCCTTGCCATCTTCTCCGCCCGAGAAGACGTCCTGGGAGTGGTTGGATTTTTCACTGTCTTTTCTGGGACGACCTTGTGCATGACCTACAAAAAATTATTCATAAAAGTTATAAAGGGAAGAGACAAGTACAGTAGCACGTGATTCTACTAAAGCCTGAATGTCAGTGTAGCCTTTCTCATAGTCGTCCACGTGATTTTACAATAGCCTAAATGTCAGAACGATAGTGTAGCCTTTCTCAGTGTAACCCCTTCTCATAGTCGTCCACGTGATTCTACTAAAGCCTGAGTGTCAGAACGATAGTGTAGCCTTTCTCATAGTCGTCCACGTGATTCTACTAAAGCCTGAATGTCAGAATGACAGTGTAGCTTTTCTCATAGTCGTCCACATGATTCTAACTAAAGCCTGAATGTCAGAACGATAGTGTAGCCTTTCTCATAGTCGTCCACGTGATTCTACTAAAGCCTGAATGTCAGAACGATAGTGTAGCCTTTCTCATAGTCGTCCACGTGATTCTACTAAAGCCTGAATGTCAGAACGATAGTGTAGCCTTTCTCATAGTCGTCCATGTGATTCTACTAAAGCCTGAATGTCAGAACGATAGTGTAGACTTTCTCATAGTCGTCCACGTGATTCTACTAAAGCCTGAATGTCAGAACGATAGTGTAGCCTTTCTCAGAGTCGTCCAGGTGTTAATTCATGAACAGAAAAATAGCTGAATACTGCAGTAATAAAAGCGTTCAACCCTGATAGTTCAAATTCATATTGCACTAAATAGTTCATGAAAGTTGTGGTAAATTTTGAATGTGGTAAAGTACACAATGAATATGTTGTTTATGTGAACAGAAACAGAGACTTACCCGAGCGCCCCCCTTTGCTAGAACTATTGCTGCTGAGTCTTCGTTCTCGTCTGCTGCCCTCATGCGAGTCCCGTCTACTGCCATCATATGAGTCCCGTCTATTTCCATCTTGAGAATTCTCACTATCTTTACGTGGTCTACTAATAAATACAAATGAATAAATAGCAGTCACCTTTTAGTTTTCGTACTAATAAGATGATAGTCATTTTACGTTAAGCACCTAGTTTTCAATTACACAAAATGGAAAACAATGATGAATACAAGTTCCAACGGTTGTTCAGAGATAGATTCTAAAAGAGAAAGAAACGGGAAAGTTATCAAACATCACATACTTGCACTTTATAGCAAACAAGGCGTACAGCTGAATGAATTCTCACATATACAAACAAAACATACAGCTGAATGAATTCTCACATATACAAACAAGACGTTGACCAGTCACAGTAGCCTAATGGTATGAGTGCTCACAATGAGGCCTGGTGTCGATTATCAAACTACGTGGCCGTGTCAAACCTAAAATGTTTCACGTAGGTAGGAACTATTCTTATACCAAGCAATCGGCACTTAGAAAAGAACATCACAAGTCTCAGATATGACCTTAAAAACGGAGGTCTCACATCACATTAGGCATTAATAACCTTTACTGCTACTGCCCTGAATGCTAATCCTTGCAAACCACGGCTGAAATGTACCCTCCTCGGGGCTCGAAATTAACATATGCCCGTCAATTTACGACTCGTTAAAAGTCTGGCGGACTGGCTGACATTTGTTTTAGTCAGTCTGATGGGACTGGTTAATTTTCTAAAGCATCATTTTGGAAAATATACTTAAATATGAAATTTTATACACACATTTGGCATGCTTCGATCTGTAGATATCAGACAAATCTGATTCGTAAATATAAATCCCACATTAAAGTGTTAAAATATTGTCTGAGGCATATTAAGTTAAATTTCATTTTAATGAGGCCAAAAAAATATATGTTGGTTTCCACTTTCACCTCAAAATTTCTAAGGGTCGGTAGGTGTGTTTAGTGGGGTTTTTTTGTTTTTGGTTGTTTTTTTTTTTAATTTTATAGGTTGAACTATTTTTATAGTATTCTACTAAGCATAGAATATAATGATTATCTAGTAATCAAATAAAAGTTATGATGAATCAAAACATTTCTTCCACTGTACTTTAAACAAAAACTGTTTCTGTACGTGTTTTGGAATCTGTCTAGTATTGGTGCTTAATAAATAACATAATAAGTCAATATACTCTTTCTGTAGTGATGACATTCGCAAAATCTGTGAGAATGGAAAAAAATGTGTTAGGGTCGGCAGAAATTTTTAGGGTCGATCAGGAAAGTGGAAACCAACATATATTTTTTTTTGCCTAACATTAATGAAGTATGTTTAATTATTCCTGGAAAATTCTGCTGCGGACTGGTTGAAATTATACCCCATCCGTCCAGCTGGACTGTTGACATAAAGTTAGCTTCAAGCCCTGCTCCTCTCCCCTTTCAGCCGTGGCTCACTGCAGGACAATTTCGTTTCTCATAAATATGCATGACGAGAATGATGTAACCCGTTATCAATAGAATTCATTCTTAGCCTTAAATGGAAGATCTGGTCTAGCGCAGCCAAGTTTAACTTGTAAAACAGCAATAAAAATGTGCTTTTTGCACCGAAATTATTGGAAACAAAAATCCTACAGATCAATGACATCTGAACAGTTTCAAGGTATATTTCTTATATATGTCCACTTGTTCTGGGTGAAGGGGTGTGGGGTGTGTATGTGTGGGTATTACCAATACACACAATGTCGTCATTAGACTCCCAATATTTCATTGGAAACCTCCGGTAGCATAGAGACTTCTCACCACCTGTTCTTAGTGATGGAAAAACATCATTATTCCTCATCAAATGCGCCGAGATATCAGCTTGTTCATAACTGTCAATGTCAAACACCTTGTATACATATGGATTCTGCATTGGTTAGTTTACCAAAGTAGTGGGAAAACAAGTGTTCTGATTGGTCAAAAGTAATATAAAAGCATTCTATAAACAGTTTAAATCTCTGACTAACTTTTGCTCGGAAGCTCATCCATTGGCCGAATCACATCATGCGTACTTATGAGAAACAAAGAAATTGTCACGCAGAGAGCCACAGGTGAAAGGGGAGAGGAGTGCAAGCTTCAGCTCTGGCTTGCAACGATGCTGAATGCCCTGCACAATTAAAAGTCAAAATTTGTGGCACTTCACCTACAGCTGGAGATGTCTCTAAAAGAGGGAAAAATTCTTGACGGGATGCAAAACAACCTAGAAAAGTTGTTGCCATGATAGTATTCTCACATATTTCTGTTCTCCTTCTCATCCTCGGCCCGCCGAGATTCCTCCAGCTTTTGTCTGGCCAGTCTTTCCTCAATCTCCCTTTCCTTGGCTGCTGTGTCCACAGGTTTGGCACCTCCAAAGATGGATGCCTTCTTTTCTTCTGTATTCTTCTTACCCTCATTTTCAACAGGTTTGGTTCTGGGTTGAAGGTTCAACCGTGGTCGTTCAGCTGGGGCCTCTGTGTTAAGATATATTAAATGTTTTTATACCACATGCCTGAGATGTAATAACTTATAAGCAAGCAGTAAGTCTTCCAACATGATTTACCATATGATATTTCTATATATGTGGGTTTTCAAAATTATAATGTACATACACACAGGTATTAGTACAGAGAAAGCATGTGACAAATTATACAGCGTAAATAGCATGATGTATATCTACAGCATGTTTTCTTAAAGGGGCATGGACATGATTTGAGCTTTAAATTTTCTTTCCTTTTTATTGTTTAGTATTTCTAATAGTCAACCAAAATTTGAATATCAGTTGTTGGGTTATAAGTGAGATACAGCACTCGGAATTCTTTGTTATGTAAACAAGGTTAGTACCATGTTTTTGTTTGCATTAGACTGATTAATAGAAAATAGTGTTTAAAACAAAATGAGATGTGCCAAACACTAGAAAATATTTAATTGTGTTAAGAATTCACTGATAAATTGAAAAAGTCTGCATCAAACGAAACTTTTATTAGTTCATTTAACCTATGTAAACAAAAACATGACACGAGCCTTGTTTACATAACAAGGACTTGTGAGCTCTGTATCTCCAATGTACCTTGACTACTGACATTCAAATTTTTGCTGATGATTAGTAATACCTTAGTTAGCATTCTAAACATTAAAAATCAAAATTAAAATTCGAAAATTTTCTGCTCAAATCGTGTCCATGTCCCTTTAAGTAGGTCAGCTGTCATCTCTGAGCCACTTAAAGTGCAGTATTTGTCAATCTTAATACAAGACAAAAATTGATGTGATAAATTTAAAATAAGACGTGTTGGAATGAAAGGAATGCCATAACTCTGCAAAAAGTTATCCAATATTGGACTGCATTTTTCTCACGATATATCTATGCTCCTAATTTAAATTCAGAATATCCACATAGGACTGAGATAATATGCGGAACTGTGAATTGTGTAAAATTTGACCAGCATTTTTTGAGCATGTATCTATATCCCAAACTTCAATTCAAAATGTCCATGTATAACTAAGATAATGAGCGAAAACTGAATTGTGTCCAAAGGGCACATAAATCTGTCAATTTTTTTTTCAAATTCAAAATGTACATGTATTGCTGAGATCATGAGCGGAAACTGAATTGTTCGAGATTGTCTAAGTCCAGGGGGCACAACTCTGTAAAAATAATTATTCAACCAGAACCAAATAAGAACTTCACCTGGATTTTTTTCATGATGTACCTACAGCTGTAGATACCAAATTTTAGTTGGATATACATGTATGCATCCATAGTAGAGGTAATGAACGGAAACCGAATTCTGTCAGAAAAGGGTTACACTATATGCCCTAGCCATTTCATGGCAGGACATTAAAAAAGGTCAATCCCGAAAGATTTCAACAAAGACAGCATTGTTAATTTCCATAACCTTGTACATAAATGATATCGAAACTATAGTGAAAAAAATTCCCTGAACTCTACATACATTGGTGAATTCAATGCTGCACATGATATTTAACGAGAGCAGTGGATGACAGTAAAGATAGCTAGGATGATCCGAGTCTATAGTGGAGAAGCTGGGACATAATATATAAAAAGAATGTCCTATCTATCGTAGATAATGATCTCATTTATTGAGAACACATTGTGTTTATATAAATCATGGATATGGGAACATCAATCTCAAAGCAAATTTGATGAGATTTTTTATCTTATTTTATATTTTATTGATTTATTCTCAAGAAGACAAATCAATACCTATTTTGTTACAGTATTATGATCTTTATAATATTGAGATACATGTATTGTATTGTTGTATAAAGGTGCATATAACATCAAAATATCTGTGTATTGTCCCACCCCTATAAAGTTCTGGTATTAATTTACAAACCTCGACTCGATTCCGGACTTCTTTGTCTGTCATACCTGCAATATTGATTAGAATTACACTAGTTTCAATAAAAAAAATTGTGACTATTTATCCAAAATTCTCTTCATATAGCAAGTTCTCTAACATAACCTATATCTTATTTTGGATTTTCAATTTCTGAGATTACTATTCCTCTGATGATTCCATTGCTGTAGTAATCAGGCAAAGATAGTCAAACCTGCTACACATGTTCCCTAAGTCTGTACAAGCAAGATAATCAAGTCATGTCCATAAATAATAACTTTTAATGCTCTTCAAATTCAACTACATTACCTCGGTCTGTCATGGCCATCATCTCTTCTATCATCTCTTCTGAAACCGGATCCAAAACCCCGTTCTGGAACAAACAAAACAACGTTTTAGAAACATATATGACAATGCCCCAACTCCCCCTCCCCCAGCAATATTGAAAAGGAACTTTAAATTTAGAATGTCTGTAATGATAGTGAAAAATATGGGTTATTTACTTGTCAGGGGCAACCACAATACTAAGTTTGTTCTATGTCAGGCAAAGGGTTCTAAAGATAGTAACCTGTTTTATTTCATATCCAGAGTGAATTGATTTATGACCTTGTGAAATTTTAAATGTAAACGAGTCAAATACCATAAAACAGTTTGACCAATGGGGGTCACCTACTCTTTAGGGAATACCAGTTTACCAAGTTTGATGTCTGTCATACAAAGGGTTTACTAGATACTGAGCAGACAATATTTTATATGTCCAGAGTAGTTTGAACCTTGTACCAAGTTTTATACGTATCAGGCAAAGAATTCTAAATATAGAGCTGACAATATCTTACTATATGTCCTATTTGACCCTTGACCTTGTGACCTCAAAATCAATTGGCGACTTCTATTTCTTAGACAGAACCAGTGTACTACATTTGATGTTTGTCAAGCAAAGGTTTCTCAAGATATTTAACAAAAAATATCTTCCTACTGTTAGAGTACAACGAACTCGTGACCTCAAATCAATAGGGGTCATCTATTCTAAGGGGAAACCAGTATAACAAGTTTGACGTCTGTCAAGCAATGGGTTCTCAAGATATTTAAAAGCAGACAACAATTGGTCTAACATCATACCAACCAGGGGGGCATAAAAATTTGTATCTCACAATCCATAAAACATTAAGTAGCACTTACCTCTGTCATCATATCGATCCCTGGACCTTCTGTCAAAGCCTCTATCACCTCTATCTCCCTGATCATATCCCCGGTCTCTGTATCCTCGACCACCATCACGATCAAAGCCCCTGGATGGACCCCTATCATCAAAATCTCTTCTAGAATTCCAGTCATCTCTTTGACCCCCACCTCTGTCAAATCCCCTGTCACGGTCATATCCTCGATCTCTGTCATAACCCCTTGGACCTCTGTCATCTCTGTCAAAACCCCTTGATGGGCCCCTGTCATCTCTTTCAAATCCCCTTGATGGGCCCCTGTCATCTCTGTCAAAACCCCTTGATGGGCCCCTGTCATCTCTGTCAAAACCCCTTGATGGGCCCCTGTCATCTCTGTCAAAACCCCTTGATGGGCCCCTTTCATCTCTATCAAAACCCCTTGATGAACCCCTATCCTCAAATCCTCTTCCCCCTCCCCATCTATCACTATCCCCTCTTCTGTCTTGATATCTGTCATTTCTGTCAAAATCTGAAAATGAAAGAATCAAAAGAATTTTATGTACAATTCTAACCCTGACCCACAGTTCTATATTACTGCATTAAACTACAGAGAAAGGTTCCTACACTACAACCTGCATTAAGTAATCAAAAAGAACATGAGTAGTTTATGTCTGTCAGAACAGATAAGGACTTATGCAAATTAGATAAACCAGGGCACTGAGCAAATATTACTCTGCTATAATAGAGCAGGGAAGAGAGCAGTAGTTATTTATAAAGCAATTAAATGGCTTCCACATCAGTATCCTATCAAATCAATACCTCTCATTATATGTGATTATATATACAGGTAATTAAAAATCTTAATGAAGATCATTAAGATGGAGTAATTTTTCCATCTTAAACAGGTAATTTATAAGCCCTTTTCAAAACTGTTTTGCTGTTTAATAGGGTCATTGTGACCTAGTTTTATACCTTACACCCAATATATGCATCACTGATTATTCTAGTGCTGATAAGGGTTTACTACATTGGTCATATCATTCTTAATTGAGGTCACAGTGACCTAGTTTTAGAATGCAACACACCATTACCCTTAGACACATTCAACTGATGGCTTCACCAAACCTTCCTATGCCCCCCCCCCCCCTCCCCCTCCTATAAACATTCTACATATTTATTTTGCTGCTAAAAATGTTGTTTATTTTCACTTCTTCCAGTACCTGAGTCCGGTGGGGGTCCTCTTCTCCAATCAGAGTCTGTTCTGTCGGGGCCCTCATTTCTTCGGTCTCCAAATCCTCCCTTCTGGTTTTCTATAACAAGGCACTGACAATATATCTACAACCTTCTATATTATTTTAAAATTCCTACATTTTTGAGAAATCACAATAGCTACGTTTACCATTCTGAGACTGTCCAGCTAAGTCCACTCAGAAATCACAATGGCTACATTTACCATTCTGCGACTGTCCAGAAATCACAATGGCTACACTTACCATTCTGAGCCTGTCCAGCTAAGTCCACTCGCATCTTTCTTCCACCCATGTTCTGGAATCATAACATAAATACAAACTAAACATTTAAATATATCAGCGCTGTGACTGAATTCCTCAGAAATCAGAGGAAAACTGGTCAAAAAGGGAGGAAAACACCTCACCCTACATGGAACAATATGTTTTTCTGTCACTTTAGATTTAATCCTATAAATTCTTTATTTAAATTGATCCAATCAGAGGATTTCCTCTGAAAAAAGGAAAAATCACACCCCTGATATATACTTTCTTATTCCTGGACTACATATAACTTTGCAAGACTCTCAGTTCTCTAGGACTCAAAGGTTACCATTTTCACCAGAATAGAAAAACACATAGGAGCTTTTTTATACAGGTATTTTTTACATATTAATGAATTCACGCCATAACCTAAAGTACCAGCATACCTATTTGTTGTGACATTTTCCATGTGCAAAACTCCTTCAGCTTCCATGCGAGGTTATATTAAATTCACCAATCACACTCCCCTGCAATCTATTGTAGCCTTGCACTGGTTTCGCTTATATTTATTGTAGCTTTAGTGTAAATATGACTTACTTACCTCATCATTTAATCCCAGAGCATCTATCAATGATTGTCTGTCCTCAAACTCCACATATCCGAAACCCCTTAATCTTCCTTGGTCTGTGGGCAATCTCACGTTTACCACCTAAAATCAAATGAGTACAGTACGTAGATTTGCCAAGCAGCATGAATATAATGCCATGGTAACCATTTCCTTTCTACAGGTTAATTATACAAATGTTCACACGTATACTTAACCAAGAAATGACATTAATTAAATAATACAAAATTCTTTTATCGAGGCCCATTTCTCCTCGCTTATGGAATTCTATCCAAAATAGTGATAGATGCTAAATCATACTCAATTCCAAGTACAAACAAGACATGGTTGTGTGAAATACTATACCCTGAACAGTCAATTTCCTTCTGTGCCAAATCGTGACTTTTGACCTTGGCATATATTCATTCTATCTAAAATCTTTGACCTTGACCTTTCTGGTTATTAAATATGAAGTCTGTCAGCCTTACAAAGTTCAAAATGTATAACCATGATTAAAATTGCAGACCAACATACAAACACAAGCATAGAAACAATATGTGTACAATCTATATTCTCAATCAAGGACGCAAACAACCCCTTTTCATAAAGAAACAAACCTTCTGATTTTTGAAAAAGTTAGCAATAAGTTCTTCCGTGGAGTCGTAAGGCAGGTTTCCAACGAAGGCTGTATATGGTGGCTGAGCAGGGACGCGACTGAGGTCAATGTCTGGACCACGAGCTGCTTTTGGAGCCGTTGGTAATTTGGATCTATCGATCAATGATCGATGCATGTCTAAATCCATGTCTACAAAACAATGGGTTTTTTTCTATAGATAAATAGCAATTTGTAAGTATTTCTCAAAATCTTTATTAGCCAACATCATGAAGAAAAATCCATATAATTTTGCCCCTAATTTTGTAAAATAAATCTAAATTTCCAGAGTTACTGTATACCTGTCTTTTCTGTCAAAATCTGAAAACGAAAATAGATAAAAACCACTCTTCTTCTGAACGGATTTACCATCCAAAGCATTGGACAGATTACTCATCCTTATTTATGTTATGATGGATCACAAACCATTTTAATTAAATTTTATGATTTTAAATTCGACCAAACAATGATAGAGAATCAACACTTCTGGACATGCTGTCCCAATACTTTAAAATGACACGGTATGAATTTTTTATAGATAATGAAAACATTCTTTGAATTAAATGTAACCTGCATTCAAACAAAACCTAGCTTTTATTTGTGCACTGTATAAATAATAAACAAGAAAAATCATAAAACAATGCTCACATTGCAAAAAATGCCGCACCAATATATATGTTTTCAGTAATGTAGTAGTAAACAAAAAAAAAATAATCATCCAAATAAATTATTCGATCAAAAACTGGCTCTGACGATGCTTTTTTAATACTTTCTAATATCAATACTAAAACATTACTTTTCTTAGATGGCTTTGTTTAATGTTGCATGTTAAATCAAAGAAATAAACTACAAGTAGAGAAGCAAAATCATAATTTTTCAAAATCTACTTGGCACCAACACCATGAGAAACAAGTACACCAAGTTTGATGATTCTATGCTTATAAGTACTGTTTTCCTTTCATGATATTACCCATAAAAGCATGACCTTACTGGGCTGTCAATGTCCCTAAAATGGGTCTGATAAAAGGATCCCATCTAATTGGAAAATAAGAAGAAATTTCCAAATTTCCCATAGTCTAGAAATTCCCAATTTGAGATAATGTCAGTAATATGCATTTCTCAAAAGATCACCTATTGTCAAAATACAGAAAAATACCGAGATTTCTAGACTACACTTCCTGTACTTCGACAGGGGATCGGGGGTGGGGGTGTTACAGAATAATTGTAACCAAGTGATACAGAGATTTCTATACTACACTTCATGTACTTTGATGGGGGATTAGCGATCGAGGGGGATGGGGGGTGGGTGGGTAAAGAATAAATGTAACCGGGTGATAGTCGTGTCTTGGTCTTTATCTCTAAAAAAGAAAAACTCCTTATCTGAACAAAAACTTTGAGTAATTGTATCTTAATTAAAAATTCCCAATCTGAACAAAAAATTCCGATAGGGATCAGGACTCTGTCCCCAAAACTATAGTGACAGCTCCGCCTTACCTATGACTTTAGAAACAACAGGCATCTTCCTCTCACCATGGGGAAAATGTGTACCAGGTTGGACTATCTTTGCCCGTTAACTACACTTATTTTTATCCTTCCCACACGGTGCTGACAATTGAACAGACAGAATACAGACAGCAATACTGCACTATAACATAATATAACCCACCTATGATGATTGGATATGTGAATCAAGTTGGATTATCCTAGACTTAGCAGTACTGTTTCTGTCTTATTTTGTGTAAGTTTGACCTTGACCTTTGAAACTGAAAAACAATAGGTTTCTCCCTCTAATCACTGCATGGGTACATGCATACCACAGGCACTTATATCGCTTGGGGCCTAATTACTATATATAAGAGTACTCTTATATATAGTAATTAGGCCCCAAGCGATACTCTTATATATATAGTAATTAGGCCCCAAGTGATACTCTTATATATATAGTAATTAGGCCCCAAGTGATACTCTTATATATATAGTAATTAGGCCCCAAGTGATACTCTTATATATATAGTAATTAGGCCCCAAGTGATACTCTTATATATATAGTAATTAGGCCCCAAGTGATATAAGTGCCTGTGATGCATACCACCATTGATGATTCTAGATGGACAGACACACAGATGAATGCACAGAGCCATACCACAATACAATCGTCTATGACAGCATGTAATGAATAGAAGAAAGTAAAGAACTAGAGATTTGTTGGAATTAGTAAGTTGTGAAACTTAATCTGTATCTACTCAATGAATAACCACATATCAAATTTCAGTTTTCCCGGAGTTAAAGCTGGAGAAAAGAGCAGAAAACTATCTGCACAGAGTCTCATCAATCTCATAAAAATCAGTCAACTGTGATGAAACTTAAACGGTAAACCTGATCTGTAAACATTCATTAGCTTATCACATGCAAAATTTCAGCTTTCTAAATACATCAAAAACTTAAAACATGGCAAAAATAGTCTGGAAAACTAAAACAGACAGGACAGAGAAACCAGTAGGCAGTATATGTGTGTGAGTGTGTGTGTGTGTGTGGGGGGGGGGGGGGGGGTTCAGAATCTGCATAATATTTTGTTGTATTTACTGGTTATAGAATATTCTACCCTATTTTGGAGTCAGTGATTTTTTTTGTTTTTCAAACTACCACCCCTCCTTTTGAATTAGGAAAAATTAGCGACATTTTCCTCAAATTGGGAAAAATCATTCATAGTAAATTAAAATGGTAAAGATGCATAAAATTATCAAATAACAATCGAGGTTTATTTCAGATCTGATTTAAAATCATAAAATAAATCATTATTTAACATTAAATATGTATTGGAAGTCACACCTTGTATAGATATTATTTACTTTTCCTAAGAAATACTTATTGTCCAATTTCATAAAGAAAATAATAAATTATCAATTCACCAGTATTTGTACCCATAATCTTGTAATTATTATATTAATGATCAAGTTTCCAGAATGTCTCTCCTGTTTGTATTTTTCGGATTTTAGTAAAACCCTATACTGTTGGCCATTTCCTGTTATTAGCCTGACCCTACATATAATGGCGGTCAAACTAAATTGTCAACAATATGGCTTAATGTGTATCTGGAAACTATATACTTCGCTGCATATCTGCTTATATGGATGCCTCTATTGCTTTACATATTCTTTACAAAATCTTTTGCATGTGCAGTGGTTTGGAGAATAAAACTGAAGACAAAAACGTATTTACTCTTTGTCAGCAATATATGGTAACCTTTTTTTAAATGGCCTAATTTCCCTAGATTTGAAATTGGGAAAAACATATATATATATAAATAATTGGGAAAAAATAGCTAATTTTAGTGAGGGGAAACAGCCGAATATCGGTGACATTTTGGCCTAAAAAAAATCACTGGGAGTAATAGAAGAAGTTTTCCCCATCATAAATGGAAATCAAACTTGGACCTACATGATGAAAGTGCAAAATTCCTCGCAAATAATATTCTTGACAAAACCCTAAATTCAAGCTACAGCTGTACTAAAGGGATGAATACTCTATAAAATTATAAATCTTATATCGACAGTAGGGCTGCAACGGGTACCCGAAATAACTGAAAACAGCGGGTCGTGTTGTTCGGGTCAGGTTCGGTTCCATTTTTCCTTATTTCAATTTGGTTTTTAAAATAGAATCATTATTAGAAATCAGTTTAAACGAATTGTCGTCAAAATCCTTAAAGGTGGCGGTATTTTGATCAATCGTTAAATGATGGCATTGTGGACAAAACTGTAAATAATGACAGTATATGTAAGATATGACAGACGCATTGAAAATACGCCACAGGATCAACATCGTCAATGACAAAACATTGAAAGCATGGATGGAAATGAGTAGAAGTGACAATGCTGTTTCTAGTACCATCGATGTCGAGTCTAAACCTCAGTCCACATCCCCGAGTAGTTATTGTGACAAAATACGATAAAGATTTTTTATTTTAACTGTATATCATATTTTTGAAATAGTTATATAGACCCGAACCCGAAGTAAAAAATTTAGAACTGACCCAACACAAAAATTTTTGGAACCATGACAGCCCTAACCGACAGCATGAATTATGATTGCACCACAAATCCCTTCTAACAAACTTCTGAACACCCAAAACAAGTACTCCTACAGTATTTGTCAGCTCTGGTTTCTCAGTCACAACATGCAACACATACCATCCAGCTCATTGGAGTCCATTTCTGCTGCCCAGTCTATTTTGTTGGACGAGAATGTTGGGACAGGGCCTCCCCCTTTGTCATCTGACAGAAACTCTGTCAGATTGATAGTCTTCCCTTTCATCTTCTTCTTACCTGTATAAATGAGAACAAAAGTTAATAAATCAAAATGGAAACAAAATGTTCTATGACCGCCCTGTATACACTGCAAAGGGGAAAATATTTGCTTAGGTTTTATTTTCACTATATTTGCAAAGTGCTGTTCAAAGTATTTGGGGGTATGAGTTCATATATGAGAAGGGGTTTATCTGCAAAATTTACACCATCATGAAATATCAAATGATAAAAATTGCGAAATTTTAGTCCCACAAAATTAAAGCCCTTTACAGTAAACAATGAAAGAGGAGCCCTGGACATTTCCTCAATGCAAACAAAGTGGGAGTCCTCCATCAACTTTAGCTAGCCCAAACAAGAACCTCCAATTGAACTGCTATGCTGTAATTCAATTTTATCGAACTTTTATGCTTTCTTTTCACATAATTTTGATGGATTATATTCAGAATGGATGGATTTTTTATGCTTTCTTTTCACATAATTTTGATAATTATATTCAGAATGGATGGATTTTTTATGCTTTCTTTTCACATAATTTTGATAATTATATTCAGAATGGATGGATTTTGTACGTCTGTGTTATATCTCAATCTTTACCCCCCCCCCCCCCCCCCAGAGATATAGTTCTGGATCTAACACTATTTCAAGTCAATACTTGATAATACAGTGTATGACTAGTGTTAGGGGGAGGGGAGCTGTTTGCTGGTTATTTTTTCCCACGGAAAACACCTAATTAAAATAATTGCCTGCATTACTGGAAAGATGCAAAATTCTTTGTCATAAAATCCCAGACCAAAATCAAAATTTATTAATAAAAACACAGGTGGATAAATTCAGGTAATATGTTACACTCTAGTGATCCGGGATACAGCCGCAAAGTTCTGTTTGTTCGTTTAGTGTCAGTCGCTTTGATATATTGTACATCCAATGTTCCATTCATTTGTAAATATTATTAGTACAATGAACTTTTTGTACTTTCATCAGCATTTATCTATAATTTATTTCAATTTTACAAACAGGGATCTATGATAAATGTTTGTCTTCCAATAGCCATTTATACCAGAATTTAAACATGCTAAAGTAGCATCATTTGTTAATATTTACACATCAATGGAACACAGAAATGGTACTCAATTGTTCTATCATCATCATCATCATCCATTTCGATTATCCAGGCCAAATTAACCCTTTTGCAAGGGTGAGGCCTGGCTGTCCTGTCGAGGTCAAAGTTTGTTTTTCCATCCTTGGCGATCCAGTGGATTCATCCTATCCAATCCTGTAGACTCTAGGTCTTGTTTAATAATTATTTATATTCAAGCATTGTTTTACCTACTAAAATGCTGTCATATTGATGTTGTGTTGATATGAGAGTCTGGATAAGAATTTCTGCCAGCATGGAGAAGTATCATATAAATTCTTGTTCATTCGACTTAGCTAATGATTACATATTTTAATCATTATGTGTATAGTTATCACAATCATGATTGGGTAGGTAATTTGAGCTATCAACATGGCATTGTTTGCAATATTGTTCAATAATAAAGTGAAAATAAGCGAGTATGAGCTCGTGTTAATTCGGAATAAACAGGGCATAGTCGGATACCCATAGTGGATTACATCACGACAGAAAACGAGTGAAGCGTAATCAATTGTGGGAATCTGACATTGTAAATTATGTGATTCACAAAGGACTCATGAAATTTTCATTGGACTCAAGCTATTAATAAACTAAGAGGTGGGACTCTCCTTGAAAAAAAAAAATCCTTATGACAACCTTGCAAAATGAACAGATTTTGATGGATGTTTTATGCAACTACCAATGATAAAGATGGGTTCTTTAAATCTAATCTCTACTATAAACTTTATGAGCTTTAAAGGGACCGATTCACGATTTCCCAAAATTTTTATTTTTTACTTTTAATGTTCCAAATCTACTGTCTAACATGTTTTAAGGGTTTCACATAAAAATTTAATAAGGATATACATTATCACAGAAAATCATTTTAGAGAGTTCATTATTTGTTTGTAAACAAAGATTGCGCTGCATTATTGTTACGAAATTTTCAAAAGAAATGGATATCGATCTAACTTTATTATATCTTTCACATTTCAAGCATTCTTCGTGTAAAATATGTCATCTAAAAGATAAAATTTGTGACTATGCAGAATTAAGATGCTACATATTACAAATTCAATATTTCACAAGTTTGAATACATAAAAAGACTCGAGTCTTTGTTTACATAACACATATTTAAGTCTAGAATATAGCTTTTATTCTTGCATTCAGAAGGTCAACATTTTGGTTGTCAATATTAAATGAGTTATACTTTTAATGTTTAACATCAAAAATGAAATATATTTTCTTCAAAAATCGTGAACCAGTCCCTTTAAATTTTAATACCCCAACACCTCAACTCATCTTCACACCAGATTTCCCATTTAACAGCTCCTGTCATATGATTCTATCATAAATTCTTGAGTACTGTTCCAGTTTATGTTATATATGTAACAATAATTTACATTTAAAGAAATCAATACACATGCTTTAAAGTGTTATACCGAGTGAAGCTCGGACGGGCTTAAGGCCCGTCAGCGAGGCAAGGCTCTAAAGGTAACACATATGTAAAAGAAAAAATGAGAAAATCAGTAAATGAATAGAGATAATCTCTACATATGTTCACTGAAATTTTTGTGATCCATATGGGTGCCGCCATTTTGTTTTCTTCCTTAGTTGCTTCTACAGTTATTTGTGTTTTAATTTTGAATGCCAAAAATCCAAGACTGACGTGCAATTTGTAATTCAAACACTCAAGTTTCTTAAAAATGAATGGTATAATTATCATTGTTACAGTCATCAAATGGAGAATCAGAAGTACAAATAGATGAATGAGTTAATGCGTTTCCTTAAATAAATATACATGTATGCGATATATTTACGCTTACTTTTTACCACCTTGTAGTTCATGGTTAATTTTGTTTAGTTTTAACTGTCTTTTAAATTGCAAACGGGATGTACTGTTGTTGTTAATAATTGTTTGATTTGAAAGAGAGAAAAATGTTGAGGCTAAATGTGATGTCACAATGCATGGTTTACAACAGCTGGCGTTACATTCCCCGCGTTAAATGGGATCCTGTAGTTATCCTCACATATCTCCCCTTTAATATTTAGATGTTACTGGGCGTTTAGCACAAGGGGAATTTCATAAATAAACTATATTTTCAAATGAATTATAATTTATCATACTTAACAGAATTAAAATTATTACTTGGGACACGCCAATGACCATTCCATGCTTTGCTCGGTCACACCGTATACATATTATTGTTACTATTTTCAAAACATTCATGCATGTATACAACAGTTTCAAAATAACCCTATCAGGGCAAGGTTACACGTCTACGATTTAACAATATGGGTCACGTCAAATAAAATTTCGTCTCCATGTGATATTGGGCTGTTTGTTTTACTACTTAAATATCAAATCAAACAAAACTTTCCCACGGATTCAATAATTTTGCAATCATATCAGTTACATTTATTACACTATCTATCTAAAGCTTGTGCATGATGTAGGTCGTCCCACATGGTGCGTGGTTGTCGTACTATGAGAGCAGTTTTCAGTATAGCGTTCTCCATATTTTTGATATATTACATGGTAACAAAAATGTTATGAGACAAAATACAAATAAAAGTCTCTAGAGAGACGTATTATAGTCAAAACAAACTATTCCCATGCTTTCACGTACCCTGCGCCGCCATTTTCCGCTTTTGCAGTGACCTGTCTAAAAAGTATCAATTGTTTTCGTGCGGATATAAACGGAATTTCTTTGGCCATTAGATAATTAAACAAAACCAGTAATAATTTTCCCCAAAAAAAAATTGTTTGGAGATTCCGATGGTATTATTCGAGATATACAACTATTTTTATTTCGCGTGATTATTTTCTCGTGTGCTCGATATATTATCTCGTGCTCTGTATTAAATGGTTTTCCATCGAAGCCATTAAGCAAGAGTTATTTCCCATTGGCCGCCATATTGTAGGTTAACATGCCCGGATTCCTTCATTATTCAACCAAAATCAGCCTTGTTATTCTGGTCACTGAGGTGGAGATAAACTGTTTTTCTTATTAATATACATTTGTTAATGCATCTTTTACTTCATAATTGCAATATTGCAAAGATTTCCCCCATATATTTCTGCCTTACATGTTTGAAATTGGTTGCCCAAAGAGGAAAATCCACAAGTTTGACCTACAAGATGGCGGCCAAGGGGAATAACTCGGGGCCAAAATACGTCATATGAAAACCATCTAATAGTTATCTTGTTGTGCTTTGTACCTCGTATGCACGCAGTGGCGGAGCCAGGCATACCCCCCCCCCCTCACTTTTTATAGAAATACCAAAAAATATGGGTCTTGGGGGGGGGGGGGTCATGTAGAACTCACAAGTCAAGGGGTTTCGCGGTCCCAATGGTGATTGCCCTGGACCCATTAAGGGCCTCAAGACACACACCCCTTCCGCCTTCCAACTGTTTGCTAAACACATCCGTTCAGGAATTTCCCCACATATTATTTCACGAATCTGTTATTTGATTGTAATGTTAACTTATGCTATTTATAAAATATAATAATAAAAATTGTAGTTGTGCTCTGGAATCTACAAAAATCTGTAGCAGAAGACAAGGGAATTCACAGCAGAGGAAGATATGATTAGAACAAGCTAACAGATCAACGTCACTAATAGTAAGTCCTGGAACACCCACGGAAAGTACGAGAGGAAAGCAAAGCTTGAAACAACGGGCGGGGAGACTCCGATGCTTGTACCAGACGGTTAATAGTGTACGGTGCATGTAGATGTCATAAAATTACACACAGAATAATTATCATGAGACTAAAATGGGTTGAATTGTTGATTATGTAAAAGAAACAATGATATACGTCACTGTGTTTATTGAACTGTTGTAATATTAATCTACATAAAGACGGTGTGTTTTTCTGGAACATCATGAACTTTGAAAATAAAGAATTAAAGTGGTCTTAACAAGAGCCTTGTCGTACACCAGCACCAATAGACAACTTAGATAACAAGGCTTTGTGCATTATACATGTTGAGTTCTGTCATGCAAAGAACTTATAACCCTAAAAGGCAGCATGAACAGTAGTAGATGTAATAGATGAAGTAGATAAAAAAACAAAAAAAACACGACTAACAGAAACAAGGCAGTGAGACAAGCAAAACTTCCCTCGACACTTCAGAATATTTTTTTTTTCGAGGTATTCGCTGAAACAAATATCTCTAACTTCGGGAGTTTCTCGTCAGAATTGTCAACAAAAGGTCCATTCATCTGAGTAACTTGGCCCTGTTGTTCTTCAGAAGAAGGCTTATAAAAGACGCTAAACCATCTTTATTCCTACGGGGAAAAAATTGTAACCGAACTTGGGTCCACTTGATTCAATACCATTACTAGCATGGCCTTGCTGTTCTGGAAAAGACGATATTATACAGAATTTTTTCCTGTATTCATGTGTCATGTATAATTGCATTCCCAATTTTAGCCCCAAACTAACACCAGGGTCCATAATTTGGAAAATGACATTTAAAAAAAAAAAGAACCTACACAACTTGGTAATATTTGCACATCGATATGAACTGGTGTGCCCCTTTGACTCCATCTTCACAAATCAATGGTTATTGATCCGTTACCTGTTAGTGCGAGGTAACGAATCAATAACGCTTGACTTGTGAAGATGATTTACTCTTGTAAGGAGTCAATATAAGATCCCTATACATTTTCTAATGTAAAACTTTGAATCCCTATTCCAGCTCCACTTTAGCTCCAGGGACCAGGACTTTATCAAATACCGGTATATAAATCTGTACTACATTGGAATGTCTGCATATTAATGTGATTGATAATGGCTAGTGGTTCTTAAGAAGAAAATGTTTAAAGAATTCTCATGACCCCCCCCCCTCCCCATTGAAGCCTCACTCTACCTCCCTGACCATGATTCAAACAAAGTTGAACCTGCACTACCCGAGGATGACTGTATACTAGTCATGGCCCTGTTGTTCTTGAGAGAAAACTTTTCATTTTCAGTGGCGTAGCTTCCATTGAGGCAACCGAGGCAGCTGCCTCGGTAAAAAAAAAACAACAACACCTTTTACGTTGTTAAAATGTCGATAGACCCCCTGCCTCGGTAATATTCGAACCCAAGCTACGCCTATGATTTTCTCCCCATATTTCCCCATGCAAACTTTAAATCTGTATCGTGGCCCAAACCTGGCCCCAGGCGATGATTTGAAGAAAATCTAAGGATGCTTGGATATTAATATGACTACTTCAGATCCAGTTGCTCTTGGAAATAAGTTTTTCTCTTATATATTCTTATGTAAAACGTTGATCCTTTATTGAGACCCCCCCCCCCCCCCCCCCCCCCGCATGAATGACTTTGAATGCGGAATTCCTGGGTCTACTCGCATATCAGTATGATCAATCATGGACCTGCTGCTCTTGAGAAGAAGAATATAAATTGATTTATACCTATATATCATATTCCAATATTAAAGTTAAAATTTTGATTTCCTCTTGTGGCCCAACTCCACCCTCAGGGCCATAACTTCGAAAATTTGCATCTGCATGCACTTCACGAGAATGTCTGCATATTCAATTGATATGACTTATACTATAGCCATGGTGTTCTTGTGAAGATATACAAGAGAGAGAGAGAGAGAGAGAGAGAGAGAGAGAGAGAGAGAGGGGGGGGTAGTAAAACTGTAAAGTGAGGACAAATTTCAACCAATGGACAGACTTTGTGAGGACAAGAATTGCACTATGAGGACAAATAAATATCCTCACAATTACGTCCTCATAAATGTGACCTGCATGTGAAAGATATAGATACAAAATATTAGCTCAGTGAGGACAAGTGGTGTGGGGACATGTCCTTACTAATATTCTCTCTCAAAAACCATTTTTTCATAATTCAAAAGAGAGTATTAGATAAACTTTTATAGATATCCCTATAGCTATTCCTAACATATTACTTTTTTGCCTTTAGAATAATATATGTGTGTATTCTCTCCTACACATTGTGAGGATGTCCTCATTTAGTAGGTTTGGTCGGCGAGAGAGAGAGAGAGAGAGAGAGAGAGAGAGAGAGAGAGATGTAAAGTGGGGTCATTTTTAACCATTTGACCTGTACTGTGAGGACAGAAGTGCACTATGGGGACAATGCCATTTTAGTTATCGTATGTCCCCTATAAACGTTACCCATTTAGTACAGGGACTTGTCTCGAACTGACCCTCTCTATAGAATAGATACGCATATGTGTCCAAGTTTAATAGTTCAATTCAATACAATTTATTGATTCATCAAGCATGTTAATTGGCATACAATCATGATAGACAATATAAGATATCAATCTGATTAAAATCAGCTCCTCGATCCGCTCCTCTTTCTATTCTTTTTTTTAATGTCGCTACGCGAGGAGCGACATTAAAAAAAGAAGAGGAACTGATTTTAAAAATCAGATTGTTTGAGTGCGAGGTAACGAATCAATAACCCTTGACTTGTGAAGAATAATGATAATTTATAAATCTAAAACTGGCTGCCCCCCCCCCCCCTCTAAAATTTTCAAATTTAAGGTAAATTGTGGTCTCTTGTTTAGAACACAGGCACCTGAAATATGGATATTACTACTTCCCTTTTTTAAAAATAAATTGTTTGTGGCAATAATTTCTCTGAAATGTGTGAATTCCCGGTCTATCCCATCCCTCTTTCGATTCCTGTAATCGTTTCACGCTTAGACAGTTAGAAGGCCAATCTCTAAAGCTGACATAAAGCGTGAAACGATTACAAGAATCGAAAGAGAAAAGAAAGATGAGATAGACCGGGAATTCACACATTTCAGAGAAATTATTGCTACCAAAAAAAAAAAAATATTAAAAAAACGGGGGGGGGGGGGGGGTTGGGGGGGGGGGGGTTAGTAATATCCATACTTCAGGTGCCTGTGGTTTAGAAGAATGTAAACGATAGAAGAAACAATAATTTCTTCCACTCTCGGAGAAATAAATGGCAAAATCTTTTTATTGATTGAATTACTTTTATTGGGAGAACTTACATTTTTTCCAAATTAATTTCACCTTATCAAAAATGACAGAAAATAGTAAAAATGACTGCATAGACATATTTCTAGCCCTATAAGATATGTAAAATCCAGGAGCTTCCGGACCCACACCGCCTCAAGGCGCCCCCCCGACCCCCTGCCTCAAAAAGTTGCCCCCCCCCTAATCGCAATTCCTGGATCCGCCCCTGTAGATAGTACAGGAAATCAGATTAGTAAGTGACGTGGGGATATATCTCTACTGATATCTCTCTAAAAACTTTGTTTCCCTCTCAATTCGAACGAGATGTATAAACTTCTAAGAGTGTCCCTACTTGTTCTACCTACCTAAAATAGGGTGTGTGTGTGTGTGTGTGTGTGTGTGTGTGTGTGTGTGTTACACTAGCGTATACAGTGTGCATTCTCTCCTAGACAATATGGGTGTCCTAACTTAACAGATTATGTTGGACAGAGAGAATTAACGGATGGAAAATTATTATAATTAAAAAAAAAAAAAAAATCATTTATGGTGCATTTTTTGAACAAGTTGCCTTTACATTTTTCGTACGATTTGTTTGTATGCCAACCTCGATTTGGAATATTTTTCCTGTCAACAGTGACGCTTTTTGAAGTTATTCCCATTCCTGCCAGTATTAGGAGATACTGGCAATACTTTTTGTATCAAAATGGTAATACGATATTGTCAACCATATCAATAGTTTAAAAATGTCTGTTTGGAATATTGCTAATATCGGCAAATTAAACTATGAAAACGTCAGTATGGTTCGAATTTCCTCAGTAAGAAAAAAAAATTCTTTGATCCGTTCACTTAATTTGCTACACGAGGATCTAATGAAACTGTACTAGGGAGTCAGGTTCAGGTGACCCGAGATAGTGTAATGAAATCTATATTTCAAATTGTTGAGTTGCTATATTTGCAATTACATTTAAGATTTTTGAAAATATGTGAAGGCATGAACTTTTCGTTTCACACCGGCATGCTTCATAAAGCTTCATGTAAAGTATGCTGGCTTGAAACGTTGCATTTCATGCTATTGTGTATTTTCTAAAGTGATAGTTTATTTCTTATATTTACAGTTTGCTTTCATTTCTGTCAGAATTCCCAGCTGTTGAAATACACATGTATATCTATGATATTATATTTATCACAATTCATATGTGCATTATTCACAGCTACAGTGCATTCATGAGGAAATAATTATCATTACAATTTGAAGAGATATCAAAGGCAAAAACATTAGAAATATAAATATTAAAAGATGAAATGAATTATATTAGATCTACCGTTGTGAAAGAAAAAAATCTTTTGGATATAGCAATATTTCTTCAAATGTTAGAGCTGAAAGTATGAACAAAATAAAAAGAAAGATGGAATTTGAAATTACTCTCTGAACTTATGAAGTTTGCTATGGTTTTAAAGATTAGGATTAAATAGTTTTGTGATTATTCATTGCCAGGTGGTGGACCCCAATTTAGTTTCATTTGATCCCTTTGTAGAAAAGTAGATGAACTGATTCTGTTTATCATCGCAGGGTTTAACATTTACTTTTTTGAGCACTAGACCAGTCGGGCTACTTAGAATAATTTTTACTAGACCAGACCTAACATCCACTAGCCCTGACAAACTTTCTAGAAAAAACTGATAATTTACTTAATTTAAATGACAAACGTTAAGTTTGAACCAATTTTAAAAATGTATTTAATTGTCTCATAAAAATATTTAGTCTCATCATTGATGCTTTTATTTTAAAGCACAACATTTTCAGTTTCTTTAAATTCTACCTGGCACGGAAATTCTTCAGTCCATTTAGAATAAAACAATCTCGACCGTTTATTTCTATTTCATAAGGCTGCTTTGCTTCTTTCCTACATTTTTTTCTCTTGGGACATCTTTCTGTGAGGACAAGAAACTCAAGTTGTATTTGAATAGACATTTCCGCACATATGTCAAGACTGAAAAATACCTGTTTACGACGTCGTTGATTAAAATTTGATAAAAAATTTCTTACATTTAATTCAAATAAACTAAATTAGAGTGAATTCAATTTATATATACTTATCTGAAACAAAACTTTACACACATTCACACTTTTAATTAACCATGAGTTACTCAGTAAATGTCGTAAAACATCACTGCTGACTGCGACATATTTATTGCAACTAAGAATAGAGATTATATCATCACGCGGTTTAAAGTTGTTCGCAAAGTTTTTACAGTTATTTTCTAGTTAGGCCATGCCAATTTGTAATCTAGTTCGTCGGATTCGCCGCTCCTATATGAAATAAATCCAAATTATAATATTATCAAAAAATAATTTCCGCCCGCGTGTCCAAAAATATCCGTAAAATATTTTCGACATTTTACAACAAGCGCAAAAACGACCTTGATGTATGTGGCTGACAAATGACATAAGAGCGGGCTCTCGAGAAATTTCCTAACAGTGTAATACGGTGTTTTTAAGTTATTCATGATGTCTACCTTAATATGTACGATACTTCATAACACTGGATTGGAAGTTGATCCTTATACTGCAATCGAACTGGAATCCTATGGAACTTTTGAAACGCTATTTGATGCCACTATTTAGAGAACATCGACAGCGTACGATTGATTGATTATATATTGAAAATATTTCACTCACATGAAGACGTTACCATTGCCGGTGAAGGGCTGCAAAAATTAGGCCTATGTTCAGCGCTTGTGGCCATTGAGCAGGGAGGGATCTTGATCGTGCCACACCTGCTGTGACACGGGTCTCAGTTTTTGCGGTCTTATCCGAAGGAGCGCCCCATTTATTCGCCTCTTACGACAAGCAAGGGGTACTGAGGACTATTTTAAACCGGTCCCACAGTGAAGACACTTTCACAAAAGGTTTGGTGATTATTGATTAAGTGTGTCCTATTAAAATTCAAGAAAATGCTAAAAGCGATGCAATGGAGATTTCAAAACTGGCCATGTCCCTAGCGATATGCATCTCTGAATCGAAAGTTTGTAGAAATGAAACTTAGATAAAATTCTTCAAAAAGACATTATCAGTTATAGCTGCAGAACTGTAGCTCTCTGAAAAGATATTTTGTTCCGTCAAAATATTTTTTCAGAGAGCTACAGTTCTACAGCTATATTAGTTTATGTTGCAAAGTACATGTTTTAGGTATAAAGAAAATAAGTCTTTGAAACCTGAAATACTTCTTATTTATTGTAAACTATATCAACAAAGTTGAAAAATATTAAGTTCATGTGGTAAACAAATGGTAGTTGATGAATTTAGATCTTTATTTTTAAGCGCTCGCTTTTTAAAATCACACTTAATTCAATTAAAAAATATATATGTTTCTTGTATTCGCTCGCCTCATAATATTTATCTCCAAAAAATAATATTTGTAAAATAATTTCGCCCTCTCGCCTCACTTTTTTTGTTTGAAAATCCGAAGAACTAGTTTACAAATTGGTGTGGCCTTAAGAATAAAATATCTTATGGTTTAAAATAAAGTTTCTTGTTTATTTTTTCAACACAATCAGACGGGACTAGTAAAACAACATTTTACCCAACTGGACCTATCATTTAGAAGACTCTGTCATTTGGACGTGCCCTAGTGTCAAACCCTGCATCAATGACAACAGCACAGAGTCCTGATACATATCTGTTAACAGGGATTTTTTAGGGTCTGTAGGGGGCCGAAATAAGGCCCCATTCCCAATGCTAAAAAGCAGGTATTTTCCCCAATGTTTGCTTTGAAATTCCCAAACAATGAAAACAAATCAAAGTAGGCTAGCCTTATTGTTCATATATCTTCTTCACAGGCCCACAGATTACAATTTTTGCTTCAAAATTGTTAAGTAAACCTAATTTTTGGCCTCTGCTTATTTGAATGAGGTAAGCCTTGACCAAATTGAAAGTCAGAAGGAGTCCAATTATACCTTAATGCACTCTGGTTTGGTTTTCTCCCTACTTCTTTGTATGGACATTTTTCCCAATTTCAAGCAAATGTCTCAGTTTTTTCCAATTGAAAAGGCCCAGGACCTTGAAATGAAGACCTTAAAAAAAAACCTGGTTAAATATTAGACACAGTTTTTAGGAACAGATTATGACATGTTTTGTACAAATATAGTACCCCCTATTGGGTACTACTAAACAGAGTAAGTTAGAGCACGCTGGTAAAATTTCACAATTAATGCAATTTAATTGTTTATTTGTATTTTTACCACTTAGATAATTAAAACACAATTATAGAATAATATTGCAAAATTTGTCAAAAGTATTTGTTTTTTAGCGATATTTTGACCAGAAAACAACATTCAATTTATTGAAGATTTATGGCATCCCGATCCTCATTATTAGTATTTTGTTTGGAGAAAGAATTGAGTGATGTGACATATTACATCAGTTTGAAAATGAAAATTTTGTCTAGTAAACAAAATTTAATCACATGATTTGCAACCACACGGCTAGGATTCATCACTCTTTCACTTTTTACTCAACCATGAAGGATGTCAACATTTTATAATTTTTCAAAGTATTGAACTCTGGATCAGCTCTTAAATCTGCAAAGCAAATGTTTTTCACAATACCAATTAATTCATCACAGGTGATTTTCATTGGTTATCGATAAGTCTTTAAAGTGTTTGATATCACACATATTTAATATCAGTTCAGTGAAAAATTTGTCCTAAAGTCAGACAGGTTGTAAGAGATATAAATGAGACAGGATTTGGGTTTGCTGAGAGAACCAACATGTATTTGAGGCATATTTAACCATAAAATTTCACTGGTGCAATGCAAATCATGATAAAATTTGAGAATGATGAAATAATTTTAAAGTTTACTGAGGGTGATGTTATGTTTGAAAAATGAATATACAGTCACATCATCGGAAAATCCATTGATGTGGAGACATTAAACTTATTGATTGAAAATCTATTGATGTGGAGACATTAAACTTATTGATTGAAAATCTATTGATGAGGAGACATTAAACTTATTGATTGAAAATCTATTGATGTGGAGACATCAAAACTTATTGATTGAAAATCTATTGATGTGGAGACATTAAACTTATTGATTGAAAATCTATTGATGAGGAGACATTAAACTTATTGATTGAAAATCTATTGATGAGGAGACATTAAACTTATTGATTGAAAATCCATTGATGTGGAGACATTAAACTTATTGATTGAAAATCCATTGATGTGGAGACATTAAACTTATTGATTGAAAATCTATTGATAAGGAGACATTAAATTTATTGACTGATATTTTATTTTTATTATTATTATGTTTCAGTCTAAGCTTGGAGTAAATGACCACCATCAAGCTCAAGTAATTAATTACATGCGGTTCACACGCTATCAACGAGGTCAGAGATTACGAGCTGTTGAGATGTGTTTTGAGGAGCTAAAAAGCAGCAGGTGGTGTATCGACCATTAAGGATTGATAATTCAGTGTGCGAAACTAACTTTAAAATCCTATAGACTTTTGGTCCATAGTCATTTCATTTCCTATATACCACAACAAATTCCTATAGACTGAAATTTAACATGCAATATTCATTGTTATTAAAAAATAAATAATAGACACAAATTCGATTTGGTAATTCGTTCATAGTTTGATTATATTCTTTTTCAATTTCATGCATAAGCTTTTCAATTAGTATTTCGTTTTCTTTTTCATTCTGCTCCAGCTCAGTTTCACTGTCTGATTCTTCATCTAAGTCACTTCTACATTTCGTTTTCTCATAATTTTCTGCGACTTTAGCCTTGCTGGAACTTGTTGTACTGACCGCCTTCTGTTTGATTCCAGGTTCCAAGGAGTGCACCTTCCACATATTTTTAATCATTCAAAAAAGGACTTTCCAAATTTGCACGAAAATGATGTACATTGAAGTAAATATCAAATTGATCCCCCCCGTTGAAAATGGAATAATCTGATTCGAATGATTTGTAATTACATTGTGGAACATTTTATTACAGCTAAGGGGTGAACAGAAACATAAGCATAATACATATCAACTGGTCCTGCTTCTCATATATGTTTAATAAGTGGCGGGAAACCACTTTTTTACTCAGAATTCCTACAGACAAGTCGGTCTATAGCTATTTCGATCATTATAGACCGACTCGATTTTCTATAGACATTATCTATCGGTCCATGGTTAATTTCGCACACTGTAATTGAACAATATGTAATGAGTTCAGAGGTTATCTTCAGGTTCTTCTGTGTAAATGATATGGTGATTAAGAATAGTTCTGATAAATATAGTTATCCTTCTCTCAAATTTCTCTACCTTGCACATTTTAGAAATGGTTTGTATTCCAAATGACAATGCTTTTATGGGTAAAAAAAGAAAATTGATATACTTGGTAATAAGACATTCCATGGCTTCATATTTGATGAAATTATATATATGTGTGTGTTTAACAAATGCAAATTGATTAGAGTTTTCTTATCGTATTTTGAATATTTTCATTCTTTGAAAAATAGATTGGATGAAACAACCTACACAATAGATGAGGTGACTGAAATGTTAGACGGATTACTGTCAGTTGTCAGAGGAGAAGTGGAAGGGGAGTTAGACAACACAGCCTACACAAATGTTCTGCTGCTCAGACAGATGTTTCAACAGGCAGAAAAGTGGCATCTCAAACTGCAGGCAGATATCTCGGAACTAGAAAATAGGTAGGGATTCAGTTCTGGAGTTTGTGAAGAAGAAAAAAGAGAGAAGAAAATTTATCTTTCAGATCAGTTTTACAGGATTTAGCAGTTGTATACAATATTTATTGTAGTCTTTGTTTAGACAATGTGGCTAGAGAGCATGTAATTTTAAGACCAAAAACAAATGGACATATATGCGATTTCTAAAGTAATTGGAGAAAACAGATTGTTTATCATTTATACTATTGTTACAAAATTGGAAAATATTGAATTTGAGGATCCTTAAAGTAGATTAATGAATTTCTCTTACCGGTACCAATGTGGTAGAACAATAGTTTTCTCTTGTTTTCCTTGATAAGACACTGTCCTGAAAGGTTTGAGTCTTGTTGACAACTAGTCACTCATCTGATAAAAACATCTCATCTCCAAAGAATTTTTTTGTAGAGAATTGATAGAAACTATAGCAGACTTTGAAGAGAAGGAATTTGCAGGAACAAAAAGGGACACAGATTTCAACAGCGTATTGAGGAAAATGAAGTTGGCTCCGATCAATGATTCTGGAGGTGCTGCCCTACTGCACATGGTGAGTTCTTCTGTTCAGCTTATGTATGCTTATGTTCAGGAACAATATACAGCTATATTGAATAGAACACCTCATTAGGAAGTGCTTATGTTCAGGAATAATATACAGCTATATTGAATAGAACACCTCATTAGGAAGTGCTTATGTTCAGGAATAATATACAGCTATATTGAATAGAACACCTCATTAGGAAGTGCTTATGTTCAGGAACAATATACAGCTATATTGAATAGAACACCTCATTAGGAAGTGCTTATGTTCAACAATACACTGCTATATTGAATAGAACACCTCATTAGGAAGTGCTTATGTTCAACAATACACAGCTATATTGAATAGAACACCTCATTAGGAAGTGCTATGTTCAAGAACAATACACAGCTATATGAATAGAACAGCTGATAAGGAAATACTTATGTTCAGGAAATGTTTCCTAACAGACCCATTTCCTGTAATGCTCTTGATTTTGATAACCTGGACTGCACTCAAGATCGTAGCAGCTAGGCTCGCTATCTAGGTTTGTTGTATATCTAGGTCGCACTGTATAAATTAACATTTGTTATATCTACATAAGAATAGTGTAGATATTCGTTCAATATCACAGTACTATCTAGCACTATATGTAGCTGCTATGATCTTGAATGCATTCCTGGGTATATCAGATAATTCTCCCATCAGATTTGATTGTGTGAAATTTTTTTTATAGAAGCAATCTGTATAAAGGTGGCAGTAAAGAAGAGAATTGATTAATGTGTTTTTGACAATTGAAATAGCATTACTATATATATGTAACATGCATGTGTATATACTCAGATATGTATGCTTATCATGAACATAGTGGCAAAGAAATGAAAACAGAGGGGAAAATGCACATTCTCAGTAATGTGAACAAAACTGATCGATTGCTAATGTTTCATATGAATTCTCATCTTAGGCCAAATAGAATTAATCAATAGTTTCTCAGGTCCCATCGCATCCGTTGAAAAGGTGCCGCACGGAATTTTTGTTTTTTTGATTTATATTTGTTCATTTAGGTAATTGAGGTAACTCTTCTGTTATAGATATTTATGTAAAACTTTCATAATACCTATAAAAATTATAGGTATTTTTTTTATCAAATAATTATTGAATGCACTCATATATGTGCAAGTGTTTAAAAATACTAGCGTAAATTTAATAGCAATTAATGTGAAGCTATTTTCAATAGAAAAAAATGTCATTGCTTATTCTTACAAACATGTACATGAGAAAGAAAAGATAACTCATTCTACTGTTAACCATAAACAAAAAACAAAAAAACAAGATGTGTTTGTGAAACACAAATGCCCCCGATAATGGCCAATTCCAAAGATGGCCAAGGTCACAAGGGCAAATATCTTGGTACCAGTAGAAAGATCTTGTCAAAAGAAATGCTCATGTATAATATGAAAGCTCTAATATTTACCATTTAGAAGTTATGACCAATGTAAAAAAAATTAAAAGTAAGTTAAATATCAAGGTCAAAAGGTTTAATACCAACGGAAAGGTCTTGTCACAAGGAACACTCATGTGAAATATCAAAGCTCTATCACTTATTGTTCAAAAGTTATTAGCAAGGTTAAAGTTTTCAAAAAGTAGGCCAAACTCCAAGGTCAAGGTCACAGGGTAAAAAATGTAGATACCCATGGAAAGGTCTTGTCACAAGGAATACTCATGTGAAATATCAAAGCTCTATCACTTACTGTTCAAAAGTTATTAGGAAGGTTAAAGTTTTCAAAAAGTAGGTCAAACTCCAAGGTCAAGGTCACGGGGTCAAAAATGTTGGTACCCACGGAAAGGTCTTGTCACAAGGAATGCTCATGTGAAATATCAAGCTCTATCACTTACTGTTCAAAAGTTATTAGCAAGGTTAAAGTTTCAGACAGAATGAAAGAATTACAGATTTACAGAATTACAGAATGACAGACAGGACAAAAACAATATGCCTCCCCCCCGATCTTCGATCTTGGGGGCATAAAAAGAATACCTGCGTGTCTCATCAAAATTTTAAAATTTTGGCCTTAGAAACTATTTATTAATTTTATTTGGCCTTATGAAAAAAACTTTTGTCAACTCCTGTTTGACCATTGTTTTGTGAAAGTAGTCTTATGCAAAGAATTGATTAATATAATTTCATAGGTATGCGTTTGTCAGAATCGTGTATCTTACTTCTGATTGTAAACTAGGTCACATGTCACTGTTCTTCTGATTATAAAGTAGGTCACATGTCGCTTTTCTTCTGATGCAAACTAGGTCACATGTCACTGTTCTTCTGATGTAAACTAGGTCACATGTCACAGTTCTGATGTAAACTAGGTCACATGTCACAGTTCTGATGTAAACTAGGTCAAATGTCACGGTTCTTCTGATGTAAACTAGGTCACATGTCATTGTAATCTAGGTCACATGTCACAGTTCTTCTGATGTAAACTAGGTCACATCACAGTTCTTCTGATGTAAACTAGGTCACAAGTCACTGATCTTCATTAATATAGATTTATTATTACTGCAATATTTCCAAAAACAAACTATGACATGTGGAGAAGGGCTATGAATTATATAACTTAGAATAGCATGAAAGCTGAAGTTAAGATGTTGTCTTTTACTATTCAGTATGTTTTCAAAATAACTCTGGTTTTGTTTTTGTTTAGAAAATTGAAGAATTAGAAAAGGAAAATCTGAAATTATCAGAGCAGAGAACACAGTTTGAGAGACAAATCAAATCTTTGGGAGGAACTGTAAGTGATCATATATTGCTATGGTATTTATAGTTATCATTTCTTAATTTAAATGTATCTAGTAACCTCATCATTTCATGCTTGCTTGTAGATGATTTTTAGATTTCTAAAGACTATTAAATTCTGAATACATTTACAGGTAATATAAGATGCCTTGAACTTCAATCTTTCAAAGTTCTTGATCTCTCCAAGCAAGATACTTATCTCAATTTTTTTGGTATGAAGCTGAGTATCTTGAAGTAAAATCTAGGTTCTATCAGGCATAATCGTTTGAATTTCTCTCTTGATACCCTGTAGTGTAGTTTGTTATGCCCCCACCAGGTTTAGTGTTACTCATGCCTGTTTTCAGGTTTCTGTTGCATTTTTTGCATTTAATTAATTTCTGAATAACCTTTAGAAGATGACGCCTGATTAATAGCCATTATCAAACTTCATAAACACGACAACTTTACTTAAGGAATTTTTAACTAGACCTCATCTACGATATCAACTTCATATTTCTAGATCTCTCATTTAGCACAGTGATTTTCATTACCAGTAGTATTAAAACATTGGATATTAAAACTTATTGGATAAAACGAATTGTTTATAATGAATCAAAATAGTTCATCCCCAGCACTTTGCTGTAAGCGTATTTCACTGTATATAACCAGCAGGGATATTCCAGATGTTAAGTTCATGCACACAACAATGATTACAACACATATTTTTACAGGTAGCTGTTAGTGCAGCCGCTTCATCTGTTGCGGGTGGATCAAATAAGGTACAGTAGGAGTATACATCTAATAGAATTAAGCTCACGGCAGGTGTGACCGGTCGACAGGGGATGCTTACTCCTCCCAGGCACCTGATCCCACCTCTGGTATATCCAGGGGTCCGTATTTGCCCAACTCTCTATTTTGTATTCCTTATAGAAGTTACGAGATTAATCACTGTTCGTTATCTTAACCTTTTCATTGATAACTGTTCTAACTATCTTATAAAATGAGTAAGAATTTCATTCCTTGTAATTTGATTGAGTAAACTGTGTTTGATAATATACAATTATGGACTGTTTTGTCGGGAGACATCACAAATTATCAGGTCTGAGTAGAGTTATCGGCGATAACCCTACTCAGACCTGATAATTTGTGATGTCTCCCGACAAAGCAGTCCATTATAGTTTTATTATCCTGAAGAATCCTAATTTAAAGATACACAGAAATTAGATCAATTGAATTTATTTTCACTTTATTCAAAACAACAAGAACAACAGAATCATAACACCTTTTTTTGTAAATCAACAGTGTCAATCTACTTATTGTTTATGTTAAAGTTTACAACACATCCTGTGATGTACGAAACAAATTTGTAATTAGCTACAACACTTTCAAATGGCACAGGTTCATTCACATTAACAGAACTAGAGGAACACATGTTTTCTCTATCAATTTGAGAAAAGAATTGTCAAATAAAGCTTCTATTTGATCTGGGGACATGTCTAATACTCCGTCGCAGTCTGCAGTACATTCAACGACTTGCAAATTGGTTTCCGTCGTCTCAATGGGTGCAGCAGACAATACTTCGCTCATATCATGCTTGCGTTTAGTGCCAACTTTTCCTGTGTAACTTTTTAAGGAAGATTCTGATTTATGATCGGAAACGGACATAATGTCACGGCTGGAAAAATTATTCACGTCCAAAATAGTTATGCTTGTTGCCTTTAAGGAGTGGTTGTTATGCAGTGTTTTTAAACCCGTCTGCTTACAAATATTTGGTAACATCTTTGCTATCGTATTCTTACCAAGCAGTTGTTTGGTATACCATACATTGTCGCTGTTTTAAAAAGAATTGAAAGGCCGCTGCCACAAACTGTTGTTATTCGGGTTCAGTTTTGACAAGCAATTTTTGAAGCAAATAACTGGACAACGAGGGTGACCTGTAAAGATAAAATTTCAGACAGCTACTTTTTATTATATACTTCACTATAAAATCAATCTAATATGGTTAAAAACATATTACATTAGGATAATAGGTCCTATATATATGTTTAAGAAATTTTACCTCTTATTTCATACATTCTGCCATCGGTGACTTTTGCAGTCGGATCAGAGTGCACACAATGATTTTTATCTAATTCATCCACATCTTGGTACACATATTCTCTGCTGTGCGCATCAGCTGACACTTTGAAAGTCTCTTTGGTCATGAGACGTAGATTTTCCCTACCACTTCTGCATAGATGGTACATTATGTCAAACCAGGCCTTTTGTAAAAGGCCTACGGGCGTGTCAGGATCAAGAGTGAAGCTTGTATACATGTATATGGTTTTTAGGTCCTCATCCTCTATAGCTGGCGTATGTTCTGTTTTCCCCAGTCCATCACATTTATGGTTGACACACACCGCAAGGAAAACGTCATTTGCTTTCTTAAAACCAGGGTCTTTTATGATATCCACTCCACATTCGCTGTTAAAATGCCTAGCTAGACCAAAGCGTATAGCACGCAGACCTGACAATTTGTACCTGTCACCATTTTTCTTCCTGGCATCTGCATAAAATAACATCAATATTTCGACTAATCCCTGGATTGAAAGTGAGTTAAGGTCAGTTGACTTGTTGTTTTCCACCAAATGCTGATTAAGCACAGTTAAAGCTGCCTTGGTGGCTCGTTTTGTGTTATCCGAGTCTTTACTATTCAAAATATTTTGAATTTCAATGTCACTGTTTTGCACTTACCGTTTGTTTATTTCGCTTTTTCAAATCTGATTCAGAATCTATCCTTTAGCAATGAAAACAAACATACGATATTATTACTGACGTCACGGTTATGATTTTATTGTTTACCGATCCCGCAATTAATTACAGAAAAGGGAGACAATACAGTTGTCACCCTGCACGTGAGAGAGACATCACGAATTGTCTCCCTCCACGTGACCAGCTTTCAACCAAAGAAATTGACTGTATTATTCTGAAGGATAATAATATTTGGTGAATAATTCTAAAGAAAATAATGAATTTGATATGACGCAGACCAATATTGCCATAGCAACAAAATGGAAACTGAACAGCTTAGCGTATTGTGACGTCATTTCTAGACTAAATGGCAACTTTGTTTATACAATATTAAGAATGTTGATAAAGTCAAATGAACCAATCAAATTGTATGTTATAAGTGAAATTAAATTATTACCTATGTATTTCACAGTTCAGTGTAATGGGTTCATTTGGGGGTTAACTTACGATGGACCGATGTCCCTTCCAAAAGGAGTCTCAACTGCCATATCCTGTAACACCATAGAAATCAGGGATAAGCACTGGATTTGTTAGCGTCTAGGACGATGCTTTTCTCAATTTTTATACGTCCATCGAAGACGGGACATATTATGGTATGGTGCCATCCATCCGTCTGTTCGGACCTTGTGGGCAGGATACAGATCGAACCTTAAAAGCTCTAGGGTATTACAACTTGGTGTATTTGATCACCATGTTAAGAGAAAGATGTCTTTTGTTTTTCAAGGTCAAAGGTCATGGTCATACTATCACTTAGTAGGAAAACCTAGTAGGAAACCCTTGTGGGCAGGACACAAACTGAACTGTAAGCTCCAAGATATTACAATTTAGAATATTTGATCACCATAATGAGAGGAAGATGCATATTATTTTTCAAGGTCAAAGGTCAAGGTCACAGTATCACTTAGGAAAACCTTGTAGGCATTTTTCAAACCGAACTGTTGGGGCTAGGACCGTCAAACTTTGTACACATACACTTTATGCCAAGTGGAGGATGCCTATTGTTTCCAAAGGTCAAGGTCTTAGTAGCAGGATGCAGACTGATTCGTTGGGGCAAGAACCATTAAATTTGGTACACATACATCTTATGCCAAGTGAAAATATTACATGGAGAGTACATGATTTGTCTTGTTTTTTCGATGCAAAGAAAGTATGTCACACCCTGATGATTGCTGATACTACTTTGAAGTCAAGTTCTGCAAATCATGCTGTAAAAAAGCCCACCCTATATTAGCTTTTCACGGGTGTATTATGTACCATTGGCATTACTCTTGTTAAAAAATATTTATACCTTAATTTTTCATGATTACTTTTTCAGAATGATGGGGAAGTGAATGATCTGAGAGCGAAGTTGTCTAATCTGGAATCAGATTTTGATAATGTAAGTGTTAATTTATTCTCAATCTTTGTCATTTTGTCCCAGAAATCATCAAATAAAATATCACTATGACTGACCAGAGTTGGTTTAAATTACAATAATTTAAGGGTGATGAAATTAAGCTTTGATTTATTGATTCTTTTATCACATATATTTTTGCACACTTTCATGTATCCCAGTTTAATTAGGAACCCACTTTTAATTTGTAGAGTAGGAGGAGCACTGCCAATTCATCAAATTCAATGGAGAAAGATTTAGTTTCAACAAAACATGAGTTGCTTCGCATCAGGGAAATGTTAGAAATGGCGGAGAAGGTACGGGAAAATGGTTGTGAATGCAAATCTGAGTGCCCATGCTAATTCATAAAGTGTGTAAATCTTGTACTAAGATGGAATTCTCTGAGCTTGTCTATGCTAATTCATAAAATGTTTAAATCTCTTAGAAAGACTGAATTTTCTTGGTATTTTTTTGTACATATTGATACATGTGATTTGATATTGATATCTTGAAATTTGCTGTACATAGGAACTTGAAAAGAAAGTCAGTCAAACCAATCCATTCAAAAATTTGAAGCAGATGCTGGTGAAGAAAAATGACCAAATGAAAGAACTCCGAAAAAGACTTTCAAAGTAAGTCTTCAAAATGCAATTTTATGAAATATTACTTTTTAGCTCGCTGGGACGAATGTTCAAAGAGCTATTGTCTTGACCCCGGTGTTGGTGTAACTTTTTAAGGGAAAAACTTTAACCTTGGTTATATCTTTTGAACGAAGGGAGATAGGGCTTTGATATTTCACAGATTTCTCATGACTAAGCTTCTAAGACTTTTGACCTAGTGACTTTGGACTTTGACCTGCTTTTCAGAAACTTTTAACCTTGGCTCCATCTTTTGAACGAAGGTGGAGAGAGTAAGTAGAGTCACGCTTCAAGATGAGCTACGTTGTCTTCTGACAGCTCTTGTTTGGAAATGTGTTGATAGAGAGGGAGATGTACCTCCTTATTCTCTTGTATATGGGACAGTTCGTGTGTGGGTGAGTGGGTGTAACACAGAGATTGTAGATACTCTATATGCCACATTTTTTCGCTCGATTGAATTGATACTTAAGAGTTGGCTTTGTTATCTAGAGAGGAAGAACTCTATTGATTTTAAGATCAAATGTCAAGGTCACTACAGGACTTCATACAAAAAGCTTGTAGACACTCTAGAGGCCACATTTGTTGCTCGATTGATTTGATACTTTACAGGTAGTTTTGTTATCAAGAGAAAAAGAACCCTATTGATTTTGGGGTCAAAAGGTCAAAGTACAAGGTCACTATGGAACTTCATAGAGAAAGCTTGTAGAACTTTACATGCCACAGGTTTAATTCTTCACACACAGCTTTATTATCAAGAGCGGAAAAACTCTATTGAGTTTGAAGGTCACTATGGGACTTATTGTGAGGGAGTATGCCCCGCTTTGTGGAGCTCTTTTTTGGAGTAGATTAAGACAGTATTAAAGGAGTAATCCAGGCCCTTCACAGTATTTATCAAAGAGTTGTTCACTGCATCAATATAAAGTAACAGAACATAATTAATGATGATACATGTATCTATGTAAATTTTAAAAAGTGATGTTCCTTAATCTGTAGTACTTATCTTGAAGCAGAATGGTACATGCAAACCTATGGCATTGACCATAATCTGAGAATAGACTTAAGTCAGAAGCAGGTTTTGTGTATACTCCTGGTTTATTAAAATTACACATATATTTTATTGAGATTTTGAATCATATTAAAATCTGATTGTAACACAAGTTTCAATGACTTTTAAGTATCAGTAGTATATGAATTAGACCAATTTGAAATTTGACTTGCGTCTATTCTCAGTTTTATGGTTATGGTGCCTGGTATTACAGCACATGTAAATCTCTGACATCTTTTATTCTCTGTACATGTATTCAAATTTTAGATCCAAAGAGTTTTGTTCTTTTGTGTTAAAGGGGCATGGACAGATAATTTGAGCTGAAAATTTTCAAATTTTATTTTTCCATTTTTATTTTTACAATGCTGAACTAAAGTATTTCTAATGGTCAACCAAAATTTGAATATCAGTCGTTGCGTTACAAGTGAGATACAGCAATTCTTTGTTATGCAGCACAGATTTCATCACAGGTTTTGAATGCATGAAATTGATAAGCACCTTGGAAATATGAAACTTCGTGTTTTCATATAAGGAATCCATGCACTAGTGGGTAGCTAATGTTCGTATTTTTTGTGTCTTGATCCATAAAATTTATGTCAGATTCATTTGCCATGATTCTTTTCTCTTTCACCATAGTGAGAAACCAGTGTAGAATTTTTCTTTGGGATGCCATGGTAATTTTTGCTGGGGTTATAGTAATACCGAAATTGTCCCCTAAAATTTCTCTGCCTTTATCTGATTTTTATACCCCCCGCAACAAGTTGTGGGGGGTATACTGGAATCGGGTTGTCCGTCTGTCCGTCCGTCTGTAGACGCAGTGGTTTCCGGGCTCTAAAGCGTTATCCTTTCCACCTACAGTCACCATATCATACATATGGACTACCCATGGGATGAAGATGTTCCCTATCGATTTTGGGGTCAAAAGGTCACGCGCACTGGACATCGAAGTAGCAATATGGTTCGGTTTGTCATGCCATTTGTTTTTTACATTCAGAAGAGGTAGTTTATACCTATTACCAACACCCTTTGGGAGATTGGGGTAAGCGGGGGGTATTCTTAGTGAGCATTGCTCACAGTACCTCTTGTTATTTTCAGGGGTGGAGTAATAAGAGTGTAAATGCTATACTCATATTTGTTTTCAATCTTTTTTATTTACTATTTGCTATTTTTGTATTTATTTATTTCAATCTTTTGTATTTACAGATATGAGAAAGTTGATGACACAGAGTAATGTGAATCAGTGAATTTCGAGCCTGATTCATCGGAAGATCAACTGATGAAATGTTAAAAAATTCCTTTATTTCACACTGAACCTGTTCAAGTCTGTTTAACTGAAGAGGCATGCAAATGTTTAGTTCTAATCATCATCTAAAATCGGAAGTAAATACACAGATATCTCTATATTAAAATGTTTACTTTCTATCCCTTCTTGAGATTGAGTGAATGTAGAGATGTGTTGAAAGGCTCATTGTATGTTTAATTTGTTGATGTTGTATGTATAAAATGGAATATGATTTGACGGCTTAGTTTTGCCAGCTTGTTTTGCCCTCAATGATCTTTACCCCATTCTAATTATAGATATACAGCACATTCTCCAAAGAACATATATTTTTAAAATCTCAAAATTTCACTTTCTTTTCATTACAGTCAAAATTTCTTCTGGTTTACTAAAAAGTGATAAAAGGAATAACAGTAAAAAAAAATCATTGGGTGTATCAGAACATTGTTATTGTAATGTTGAGAATGAAAACATTGATTTCAGTTGTTTTATTATAATTATAGCAGTAGTGTATTTGATGCTTATTTTAAATGTACACCTTTATGGTTTTACATATTCAGCAAAATCTGCAATGTTGTGATGTGAAAGTATGACTTTCGTAGCTGATCATTTTACAAAATTATGAATTCAAATGATGTGCAATGTGTCATTATATGCATGTATGTGTAATTTGCATACTGATGGCTAACCACGTTTATAGTAACCCAGGAGTGAATGCTTCAAGTGCTCTGATTGGCTGATATTCATAAAGTAGGAAGCCATCAAAATACTGGAATAAGGTTTGCAGCAATTGATTTTTGATGTTTTTATATATATTAGCAAGAAAACCTAGGTGCAAGTATATTTAGCAGAGCTGCCTAGTTTGGATATTGTGATGAAAAAGTAATGGGCAGTTGATTAGATGTTTTGCACATATATTCCAGAACTTGAGAAGGATTCTTCATAATCTTAAAGCTTTTAAATTTAAACTACACACAAAGAGTCTCCACGATTCTAGAATGACCTACTTCTGAGTTTTAAATCTACAGTGTATTGATAATGAAATTATGTTAACAAGTGTTGAAGGAACTTCAAATTGAGTGGGGAGTTTTTATGTCCTCTCCAAACAGGTCATAACCTGTGTATATTTTTTCAACTCTACTTACTGAGATTTTGATAATATACCCTTGATCTAGATGTGATAATTATTCACAGGTGTGAGGTCTATGAATATTACTTAGTATTTCAAAAAATTCTGCATTCTCACCCTCTTTGTTACTTCCCTTGTCATCAGATAAAAATGATTGCTTCAGTCAGTTACCAGTTTATACCCATCTATGTCAGCTAATGCATTTCATTTCTGGAAAGTCAAAATTTGTCTTCAAGAAATATGTGCAAAGGTTGCATAACAATTAAATTGATTAGCATCATATTATACATATATATTTCTGGTTACTTCTGTCAATTTTTCAAATTTACTACAACCTAAGAATCCCCCCCCCCTCCTTCTTTCACTGTCATAGTATTGATGCCATAACTCACTCATGATTATTATTAATTTTATTTTCTGATTTTTTAAAAAAAAAATTACTAAATTTGAATTTGACCAGGACATACTGGCATAATTTTTTTTTTTTTTTTTTTTTTTTTTTATACACTTTAGTGATGTCATTCCAATTTGCGGTTTCTTTCATATGTACATGTACCTGCAGTGATAAAGTATACATGTACCTGTATATATAAAGTTTTTGCATTATTATACAGTACATGTATGTGTCATTTTGATTTTAATGTGATGAAGTCTTTTGAATCTCTACTGATGTACGTTTTTTTGGTCTTCTGACTGGGAGAAAGTTGTAATGCCGAGCACATTTCATGTATGAGAATTTGTAATTGAATGGCCTTTTGGTCACAAGTTATGGTAGGTTGTGAATTTGATTGGTCATTCTCCAGACTATTTTAACAATTCCGTCCTCTTGGAGAAAAAAATTGTAATGAAATTGTTATTAGATAATGTTACAGGGTTTGTGCATTTTATATTAGTTTTTGCTCAGTTATGTAATCCAGTCAGTATGAAAATAAAAACCAGGATAAATTGTGTAAACTTTGATGTGTGTGATAGATTTTGGAATTTTTGTTAGATACCGGCTTGATATTCCCTAGGATGCTTTGAATGTTGACTGGAATGTCTGGAACTATACAGTATATATATATGGCGACTCTTTTTAGTTTGTGTAAATTCTCATCTGTGATAAATGTCTGGATGTCTTCATTCTTTATTGTAGATTTATAATAAATATACATTATGTAGGAGAACCAAGTTTTCTTTTTCATTACTGGTACTCTGAAACCAATACTTGTATAACACTCGGATTATGTTTGCTTTTGAGATTATAAGCAAAGGAGATGAGATTAAGAACAACTAGTAGTCAATGATCATTATTTGCTTAAATCTGAAATTTTGATATAGGAGAATTATCTTTGTTTTACTGCTATTCTGTGGAGGTTGTAATTGTGGATCATTGAGAGCAGAAAATTGAATTTGTTCGAACAATTTGCAGACTTTTTTTAATGAGATGTTGGTTTACTCCATATTACTCGCAATAGCTTAAAAAATTATCATTATTCAAATGAGGAAGAAAGGACTTTATATGTTATAGCATGGCATACTTTGAAGTGTAAACTTTGCTGTACTCAGCAAGTCTAGGTGTTTACAGAGATTGATGAACTGCACCTTCACATGAAGAGTGTAAAACGCAGCATTGACCTCGGTTATTTCCAGGGGACAGATTAAGTTTTCCACACAAATTCAAGGTGCCAATTTGAACAATGTTTCTCATCAGATCTATGATGAATTCCTTAATGACTTTTGATGGTTAGCCTTATCCAAAATTCACAACTGTTGTGCAAGGACTACAAAATGTCATTTTTATGTCTCCACCATAATGGTTTGGGCATAAAATGCTACCCCCTTTCCATCCTTTTTTCATTTTTGTTCATTATCACCAAAGAATGCATATATTCAAATGAGATTTGGTATATAGATACATCATAAGAATATCCAGGTCAATTTTCTAAACAGAGTTGTGGCCCTTGGACTTAAAAAATTCAATTAATTCAGTTTCTGCTCATTAACTCAGTCATGCATGGACTTCTAAATCAAAATTCTGGATATAGTTCTGTCACAAGAATACACAAGTCAAGTTTGTATTTGGTTAAGCGAATTTGTTTGGCAGAGTTATGCCCCTTGGACATCGAAAATTTTAAACAATTCAGTTTCCACCAATTATCTCTATCATACATGGACAATTTCAATTGAAATTCCAAGAAAATTGTGTTTCAGCATCTGCTTTAACTCTGTTTTGCATTTTAAGAATTGAGTATAGATTTTAAAATCATTTAGATTTTCAGCAACTAAATTCCCAAGCTGGAGTCTTGTGGGGATCCAGGTTAGAATAGGTCCTCGTTACCCCTCGCTCGTTTTAAGAAGCGGTTAAATAAAGCGGTCCTTCGGATGAGACTGCAAAAACCGAGGCCCTGTGTCACAGCAGGTGTGGCACATTAAAGATCCCTCCCTGCTCAATGGTTGTAAGCACCGAGCATAGGCCTAAATTTTGCAGGCCTTCACCTGCAATGACGATGTATCCATATGAAGGAAAAATTTTCGAGAGGGATGTTAAACAATATACAATCAACCAACCCAAGCTGGAAAGAGGTGTTTATTTTTCCTTTGTACATATATATTGTATAAAATCATTCATAATTATAAATACATGTATATTCACTATATAAAAATATTTCTTAGAATTTCCATAACCCCAAAACCTGTTACACATACATGAGTAATACCAGAGCAAATTTGTCAGAGTTTTAAACCATAGAATGCATATTGAATGTGAGTTAAAGTGTGGAGAGATGTTTTTATGTAAATAAGATAATTACAAAACATAATATACAATAAAAGTGTCCGGGTTTGAGCACGTTCAGGTATGTCTTGGTTGTATGTGACACACACTGCATAGTTTTAATTGTGACATCACAACATGAAATCAAGTATAATTATGATATCATCAGACATGCACTGCTGACTACAGAGGAAAATCGATGATATTGTAACAGGAAGAGAGAAAATGCAAAGGACCAGATCAGGATTCAAACCTGGGTCCCCTTGCATTACTGGTCAAGTGCTCTAACCCAGGCCAATGTGTCATAAATACACCCTCCTCCCTCGTTTTAAAAATTGTCTTCACTCTCGAAGACACACAACCCAGATTTTCTATTGCCCCTGGCAAAACTTTCACCTGAAGTCCATTGTAGTGTTTTCGTTGTTTTGTAAATAATAATTCCTTATTAAAGTTTAGAATTTATTCAAGTCCAAAAAGTACAAAATTAAAAACTGCATTTTAACACAAAAATTTGTAAGAGTCAAAAGTAAAAGTGAATAACAGACAAACTCACGCACATCTCATCTTTGACAACTCCTCCCA